>NC_137980.1:41647991-42160491 GCF_963924665.1 Micromys minutus | reverse complement strand
TCCTCTCTCCTCCTCTCCTCCTCTCTCCTCTCTTCTCCTCTACTCTTCATGTCTTTTACCCCATGGGCCAAGGCTTGGAACATAATGAGCTCCTTTTCCGCCCAAAGAGCCTATTCCCTGGCCTCTGCTTTGCACTTATTCAGCCATGAGACGCCGTTAGGCACAGTGTAGAGATATATCTGTAATTACACAACTCAGGAGCTGAGGCAGGAACATGACAAAGTCAAGGCCAGCCTGGGCTACACAGTAAGCTGGATATTCACACCCACAAAGGGGCAGCAACCAGTGAGGTGCAGCAGCCATGGAGACCATGTTGGGAGCTGGGGCTCCATCCGTCTTCCCTCACTAGGATTCCGAGGAATTTAACCCACAGAGCACACTGTGGGGGAGCGCAGTGCTGGTCCCTGAATGAACACCAGAGAAGCTGTGGATATTGGGAGAATTTCTGATCCACTCCGTGTTTCTGTTTCCCTCCTGACCTCCCTGAGTTCTGCTTTTTGACTTTCACATTGCTTGTTTGGGAGTGTGTGTGCATATTGTGAAAGGGTGTACATAGTGTGTACATAGTGTGCACATGTTTTGCACAGAAGCTAGAGGTCTATCTCAGGTGTCCTTCCTCAGGACTGGCCACCATATTTTTAAGTAGGGTGTCTCTCTGGGACCTGGGGATTGCTGATTGGTGTAGATGGCTGGCCAGAAAACCCTGTAGATCTGCCCATCCCCATCCCCCAGTACTGAGACTACAAGAATATACCACCATGCCTGGCTTACCTGGGGATGTAATGTAGGCCTGCACACTTGCATGCAAACACTCTACCTCAACCATCCTCTTCCTGCTCCCTAACCCCACCCTGCTCCCAAACCCCGGAAATTCTTCAGCCTGAATTTGTAAGCTAAAAGTGACTTATTGAAGTTGGGAGTCTATTGGCCCAAACCCCTGACTTAGCGCACACCACAGTGCAGTCTCTGGGGCCTGAGATTTTCTGGCAGGTTCTGCCTGGATGTTAAACATGGCCCAGGAGACATCCCCAAGGCTGGTTTCAGCTTCCACTAAGCACTGAGAAGCATTGCTCTGTTAGAACGACCCTTGTGTGAAGAGGTGTGGGCTGGGAGAACGCAGGGGCTGGTCTGCCACCCCCAACCTTCAGCCCCACACTGTAAAGTATGGTGGCCCAGCAGAGGCAGTGCCACTTGTGTCTCTGAGGGCACCCGGGTGGGTGTGTATCCTCTTTGCCCATCCTGTTCTGATCTGAGGCCTGATCCTAGAGACAGATGAGCTTAAGAGGCTTTTGACCAAGTTCTGCCAATCAGTACTGGTGGACCCTGAGGGAACTTTCCTCTGTGGCCGGGATCTTAGTGCTGACTAAGGGTAGGAAAGTGAGCTTGCTCTGGACCGAGTTGCTACATCCTCAGAACTTTGTCAACAGTCAGTCGTGACATCTTCACAAAGCTCTTATGAATGGCAACGAATGTGTCACTGTCTGACACCCGAGAAAACGCAGGCAGCTGAGACAAGCTGATCCTTCAGTGCCCGGGGAGCCTGCCACAAGTTCTGGCTGGCTCTGCCTGGGCTGCTCAGGAGAGCACATCAGAGGGAGGTGCATGACAGCCATGTATCATACGGAAACACTAGCGGGTGAGCTTGGCTCCGTCAGTAAGTGCTCACCATGAACGCAGAGGGACCGACCTTCATCCAGAACCCACATGAGACTCAGGTGTGGTGATTCACAGATGTAATCCCAGTGCTGCGGAGATGAAGACAGGACCTCTAGGCTACTGGTCAGTCGGTGTAACTGAATGGATGAGCTCCAGGTTCAGAGAGAGACCCTGTCTCAAAAAACAAGGTAGAGAGCCGTTGATAACCCAATACTCGGATTGACGACATGATGTCTGACTTTGACTTCTGGCACACACACACACACACACACACACACACACACATACACACACACACATACACACATACACACACACACATACACACATACACACACACATACACACACATACACACACACATACACACACACACATACACACACACATACACACACACATACACACACACATACACACAAACATACACACACACACATACACACATACACACATACACACACACATATACACATACACACACACATACACACATACACACACATACACACACACACACACACACACACAAGGAATGTAAACCCTAAACATTTTGATAGTGTCACAATACACTTGAATTCCACCTCATTTTAAAATTTTAGAGTTTCTGACCTCCCCCCACCCCTGCAATATGAAATAATTGATTCAGACATTCAGGGGTGAAATCATTAGAGCCCGGGTTGTTGGCTGTGGAATGCTGTCATTGAATGTGCAGGCCCCTGCTGGCATTTCCTGACGAGAGGTGGTGGAGAGACACCACTTTAGGAGCATCCCTGTCCCCTCAGCTCATGTCAGCCTACTCACAGCTAGCTCACAGGAAATGCTGTGGAGAGAGAAATGAATGAGGCTAGCTGCAGCCCTGCCCCTCGATAGCTGCAGCACTCGTAGCAAGTGAAGGTGCTGGTGAGCCAACCCCAGGGCACTAGAATGGGAGAACTGTTCCTGTCCCTTGCCACCTGTGGCATTGGGTGATCTAGCCGGCACGGTGCTGGAGAGCTCACCCTGGTGGCATGGTTGCAAGACAGCTGGAGGGCTGACCAACTCAGCTACCTCCCGGGTCCAGATCTAAGGCTTTGAGTTCGCCCACCTCAATATCTACCCCATCTATGCTCTTCTGGAACACATGAAAGGGCCAGCCCTAGAGATCTGCAGGATCTCCATGACACGGGGCAACAACAGGTATCTGAGAGGCATCCTCATGTGGATCCAGTACTGATAGTGTAGCAGGAGCCAGAGGCTTCAAAAAAGACCAATGACTCTTTACCAAAGACATTAGTAAGCAAAGGTGTATGAACAGATGAACGGAGGAATAAATTGTGTGGTGCGCTATAGCTTCCGTGACAAGCTTTTAAATTAGATCTTATTTTGTTTTATTTTGGAGGGGAGGTTGCCAGGATGCAGGGCAGATATGATGGGTCAGGAAGATGAGTGGGATTGGATTTTTTAAAAAAAATACTAATAAGTAATAGTAATATGGGAAGGAGAGGTGGGCAGTCCCACCAGGTAAGCGTTAGGGCATCCTCCGTAAACAAAGCACAGCATGAGCTTTGAATAGATAGGCCACACCTCTCGGTGGGATGGCCTAGAGTGGTAGTTCTCAACCTGTGGATCGTGACCCCTTGAGGATGAAAAGAATCTTTCATAGGGGTCACAAAACCAGATATTTGCACTATGATTCGTAACAGTAGTGGAAATTACAGTTATGAAGTAGCAACAAGAATAATTTGGTGGTTGGGGGTCACCACAGCGTGAGGAGCTGTATTAAAGGGTCGAAGCATTAGCAAGGTCATGGGGACGGTGACTCTAAAGGCTTGAGGGAAGCAGAGATAAGCCTGGAACTGACCACTGACACCCCGCTCCCAGCCCTTAGCTGAGAGTCCCGCAGCCTCCACAGAGCAAGCACAGCCCGGCTGAGCCTTGGAACCCAGGCCGGGCGCCCTTGCTGTGTGAGGCTCCCTAGACCGAAAGTGCTTCACTGAACAATGGTGTGACGCAGCTCTAGGAACACTTAGTCATCCTTTAGGAACAGGCTCTTTGCTCAGAGGTAGAAGAGCTTGCCTGACAGGCTGAACGCCAAGGTTTGATCCCAGCATTACAAATGTCAGTTCATCAATCGCTTGCGTCTTCCTGAGAGTTTTTATTTGTTTGTTTGTTTGCTTGCTTGCTTGCTTGCTTGCTTCTTTTCCTCAGATCATGGAGGAGTCGTGCTGTGAATAAGACTCTTTCCCAATAGCACTGTGCAAACTGGTTTGAAATGAGGGCCCCCCCCCCGGGAATTTTGTTTGCAGGAACCACTCCTTGGAGAAGCAAGCACCTTAGGAGGCTGGGGCTAACCCAGTGAAACATGGGGCTAGCCCAGTGCTGAGCTGAGGGTAGGCATAGCTGGAACACTACAGGCCAATGTAAAGAACCAACTAGATCTTTGCGTCATGACCTAGAACACCAACCTATTTCATTGACAAGATGGAGAAAGAGTCCCCGGGAAAGTGTCCAGAGAAAAAAACAGAAAATGTATTTCTCTCAGGTGCATAGTTGTAATCCCAGCACTCGGAAGGTTGAGGCAGGAGGATCTCCAGTGTGAGGCTAGCTTGGGATATGAGTAAAGATCCTGTCTCCAAGAGCCAGAGTAACTAAGCTAGCAAAATGCATGCAACATATAAAAAGCAGCATCTTCGTGGGTTATGTGGGTGTTTTGTGTTTGTGAAAGAGGAAAGGCTAGCTGGGGTTTATCACATCAACTGTGGGACCTGGATCCCATGGAGGGGGGGGGGCAAGGAGAGCATTTAAAAACTATTCTGAGACACTATTGGAGTAATAAAAAGGAGGCAAGGCCTGGGAATGTGGCTCCATTGGGAGAATGCTTACCTAGCATGCATGGAGTTGCATGTTCTGTTCCCAACACCAAGTTAGTCAGGCAGGGTGTTGCAAACCTGTTGTCCAGCACAAGGAGGTGAATGTGAGGTCAGTCTGGGCTACATGAGATGGGGCAGGCATGGAATGGGGTTGGGTGCAGTGGGGGAACCAATTCCTGACTAACCAAGTAGAGGTCTGGGACTCTGTGAACATCTACTGCAGGATCCCACTCTGGATTGCCACTGTGGGAGTGGGGGACTTGCAAATGAGTTCTATCACCACATCCCATGTGCCTGGAGCAGTCCCTGGCTCCCTCTCCCTGTTGTAGCTCTGAGCATGCCCACTCTATCCCCTTTCTCTTGCTCAGAGCCACCCCAGGCATGACAGCCGGGCAGAAGTCTTAATGGAGGTGGCATCTCAAGTCACGTGGACAGCTACCTCCCACACTGGTAGGGGACAGAAGCATTGCTAGGGAACACGTCCCCAGATAGAGGGGTCGGGCATCTCAGAGTCGATGCCCAGAGGGGCTGTGCAGGTGACAGCACAGCCTTAATCAAGGCAGTACCTGGAGAGGTGACAAAAGCAACTCACAGCGCAGTCTGGCACATTTAACAGGCTTACAATAAACACTGGTTGGATGTGTGCCTTCACTCTTGGGGTTCATTCATTTACCGTGCCACAGGTATTTATGAAAACCACTATGAAAATCTCTGTAGGGAGATTTTGGGACTAGGAGGGGTGGCCTTTTATATAGACAAAATCACCAGCCATTCGATTAAAGTGCGGTTGGGGGAGACACATGAAAATTAAATACTCACCCACACATCCAAAACATGACGAAAGTGGGGTGTAAAGAAAGGGGGTGGAGACCCACTCAGGACTGGGGCAGACACAGTTTAAAGGCAGGAGCTATAGGGAATGGTATTCCAGGCAGAGGGAACAGCGTGTGCAGAGAGAGAGCTTGAGAAAGCCTGCCGGAGTAAGGATGGGTCAAAGGTTCACTCCCAGGCAATAACAGGAAACAACCTGAGGTCACCCGAGGATAGAGGGGGGCTCAGATCTGAGCTGTCAGCCACAGAGAACACACTGGGGAAAAGCCAGAGTGGCCCCCGGGGAGATGGGTGTGGAGGCCACAGCAGCATTCTGGGCCAGAGAAGGTAGTATCGAGTTGTGGCCATGTGTGTGTTTGGCAGGACGTGGTGATGGGTCTGATTTGAGAGCTGAGGGAACCTGGAGAAAGTGGCTTTCAGTGTGAACCCCTGTCCCCATCTCAGGAAGATGGTGTCCAGGCTGTTAGAGATCAGCAGACACTTTTGGAATTGAAATCGAATGGGGGCGGGGGAGAGGGGGAGGTGACCATCGAGGCTGGGTTTGGGCCACAGCTGTCTACCCAGAAGCCCTTGACTGTTGTCAACAGGCTTCGATTTCAAGCCCTCCATGGATGTTGGCTCTCTCCAAAGCCTGCCAGGCCCATCTGTCTTCTCTCCTTCTACCAGGGAGGGCCCCTGCGCTCAGTCAAGGTAACCCTGTACGAGGAAAGGTGAGCGGACCCACCGCCTGGGACCCTCCATCTGCTTTTGATCCTTGTCAGCCTTTGAAGTCACCCCGCCCCCAGCTTCCAGCTGTCAGCTCTGCTCCTGGGCAGCCCTGGCTACCCCAGAGAGCCTCAGTCCCTGGGGACCCGGGTGGTGACAAGGGTAATAAATGGAGCCAGGCAGACAGCAGCAGCCCCTCCCCCAGGAAGCTAAGGGGCGGGTCCTTTGGAAACCTCTTTTCCTGCTGAGTCCAGAGTCAGTTCGGGTTATATGACGCTCCTACTCTGTCCAAAGAGAGAGAGAAGCTGCTCCCCTGTTGCAGGCCTTTGAGGGAACAGCCTGGAACAACCCCCCAACACACACACACACACACACACACACACACTCACACACACACACACACACACTCACACACACACACTCACACACACACACACACTCACACACACACACACACACACACACACACACACACACACCATTGCAGGTCTCAGCTCTACCCCTCGAACTACAGAAGAAACAATGGTTTCTATCCATAACTGTCCCAAGCCCTACTGTCCCCGCTCGGTGAACCCCGTGGTGTGTTTAAGTCCTTGACCATGGAACGCAGGCTGTGTCCTGAGCCACCTTTGTGGACAGCTCACTCTCAAGTCTCTGATTTAATCTGCCAGAAAACCTGACCGCCTAGAAGATTTTATTAGTTCTCCAAGCTCAAGAGGTTTTTGTTTGATTGTCTCAGATCATACAGCTGATAATTGGGGTTAACTGAGGATCCTCTGTCTGTAGTCCATAGCAGATGGCAAATCTGGGACTCTGTGGGTTAGGGGAGAGATTTTTATTGTAGGTTCAAAGCCTGCCCTATTCTTATTTTGAGTGTATGAGTGTGCACATGCGTGCCAGTGTGTCACTTCGTGTATGTTATATGTGTGTACCTGTGTCATGGACACACAGGGGTCGGAGAAGCATGCCGGATGTCCTATGACACTCCCTCTCTCTACCTTTTCCCTTTGAAACAGTCTCTCAATGAGCCTGGAACTAGGCTGAAAGCAAATTTCAACAATCTATCTGCCTCTGCCTCCCACAGCACTGGGGTTACCAGCTCACAGGACCACACCCGGTATGTTACGTGGGTGCTGGGGTCTGAACTCAGGTCCTCAGGCTTGCACTGCAGGCTCTCTTAGCCACTGAGTCATCCTCCCAGCCCCACAGCTCGACCCAGCCTCCTTGCAAGCTACGGAACCAGGCTGAGAGTGAATCCTGGCTGCCTCACTAAGTAGCCTCTTAGTCTCCTCATCTCTACCTGCTTCATAGGATGATGTAAGATGATACTAGCCAGGAGCCCTTGGCCCCAGAGTGAACACTCTTTAGGTGGAGGGTTGGGTTTTCTTCTTTCTATTTTCTCTAAAATGAGAACATAACCAAGCCAAGTCCTTAAATGCCACAAGATACTGAATAGGTAGGTCGGCCTCCCCCTCTTCTGCCCCAGTAAGTCCCTAACAAAAACCACAGCTCACAGAACACAGAACTCACCATGCAGAACAGGAAGTACTTACCTAGCAGGCATGACTAACTAGCCTCCAATGCCCAGGCTTGGCTCAGACCTGACCTGGGTTTAGTCACCTACTGGGAAACGCGCGGAGCGGGTACTTTCATTCCACGGGCTCACTGGGAGCACTGGAGGCAACAGATCCAGGCAACAGCCTGGTATGAATTGTTCTCCATGCAAAAGCTCTAACTGAAATGTTCGGCTTTCTGACTGCAAATTCCCAGAGCTCATGCTGAAGGTCAGCCCTTTCCGCACAGGAGCCTGGAGCTGGAACAAGCAGCGGGAAAGGTCAGTTGTCAGTCGGTGGAATCACAGGTCTTCTCGAGAAGGCTGACATCCTTTCTGCAGAGTTTTGGCTGTCTCCATGGGCGCCGCATTGCTTGGCAGGGTCAGGCAACTGTGCTATATTCCTTTTCAGATGTTCTCTCTCTTTTAAAATATGTATATGTACATGTCTCTCAATGTGTGTGTGTGTGTGTGTGCGCGTGCATGTGCGTGTGCATTCTGTCGGACAGCTTTGGTGGAGGTCAGAGGACAGCCTTAGGAGTTAGTCCTCACCTTGCACCTAGTTTGAAACCATCCTTTGATTCACTGCTTCACACTCCAGGGTAGCTGTCTCAGAAGCTTCTCCTGCCTCTGCCTCCTATTATGACATTGGAGCCCCGGGATAAGAGAAGCATCCAGCTTTACACAGGCTCTGGGGACCTGAACTCAGATCCTTATGTTTCTGTGACAGGCAGTCTCCCCCCTGCACCGTCTCTGCAGCCTCTAACTTTATTATGTTTTATTGTGTGCTTTGGATCTTGGGTCTTGAGGTGTCCAGTAGAGACCTGGAGTCAGATAGCTGTCTTTATCCCTTTTGTGAGTCAGTTCCCAGGCACATGTAAAATTATTGTACCTTGATAGATGGAGTCTTCTGCAGAGTATGTGTTCCCCTAAGTCTATTGCCATGGATTTTATTTTAAAGTCTGTCTGGAATTACTCCAGCTCCCCTGGTGTTTATATCACATAGGCTTTCCCAATTATATTTTTGCTTGGGATTTGCTATTCCAGTGGTTTCTCTTGCAATGGTTCCAAAATTATCTTGATTCGTCTTTAAAGGGGGTCTCATAAGAAGAAGCATGTCAGTTTCAAGAATCTGATGTGATAATCTTTATTGTTATTGTTATTTTAACTGAAAGCATATGTCAAAGTACGCATGTGGAAGGCAGAGGGCATCTTTGTGGGGTTCTCCCCACCACATCTTACATGCAATGTCAGACAGCAAGTGCCTTTAGCCACCAAGCCATCTCGCCAGCCCAACCCTTGTCTTGTGATTGGTGGGTTTATTCTACCTATAGTTTATGTGTTTATAAAAGAAGCAAACGGACAGTAAGTGCTTGCATCCCTTTTTATTCTTCAAGTGACTACTCTGAAAATCATAATGGGGCCCTGATGGTTTGTGATGCTGATAACTTCTCACATGGGCTTTTTCTAGACCAAACAGAGTGTCTGTCCCCTGGCTACTCAGACATTTTCCTCTTATGTTGCTGGACATCCTTTCGGAATTTTCATGCTTCCAGAACAATCTTTTGTACTGGAGTTCTGCTGATGGCAAATAAGCACAATTCTTAGTGGATTTTAATTTGTGTATTAGCTATGTATTTACATATATGTGTGCATGCATGCATTCGCCTGTATATGATCTTCATGCATATATGTGCATATACATGCATTTTTATTTATATGTATATATGCATACACACATATGCACACACACACACACATACACACACACATATATATAATAGAACTTTTTGGACACACCAGCAGTGTAAATAATGACGCAGAGGCTTGTTAAGTTTTATTATTGCTTAGACCTTAGCTTAGGCTACTTCCCAGCTAGCTTGTCTAACTTAATCTTTTTGCCCTAGCTCAGAGCCCGCCAGTAGCTAGACCTTATCTCTCTCTGTTCCAGTACGGTACGTCTGAGCACCTCCCTGTCATGTTGGCAAACCTTCCTGTACCCGATTCTTCTCGCCAAGACCATCTTTCAGCTCTGAAGTCCCGCCCTCCCGCTCCTGCCTAGCTATTGTCCATCAGAGCTTCATTAAGCCAGTCAGGGAGTGAGGAAGGTATATGTTTACAAAATACTGAGGCATAAGAGTAAAATACCCAAATCTGGATAGAACAGGACGCTCTGTTGGCATAGCAACCAACAACTGGATACATAGTGACAACTTTCACACAGTGCACCCCAACATGTGTGTGTGTGACCTCACCTGTGCATTAGCTATATGCTATATATGTGCATATACATACACACACATTTATATAGCATATATCATATACCATATACCATACACCATATATACCTCATATATCATATACATCATATATATCATTTATACCATATCTCATATACATCATATACCATATACCATATATACCACATATATCACATACATCATATATATCATATATACCATATCTCATATACATCATATACCATATACCATATATACCACATATATCACATACATCATATATATCATATATACCATATCTCATATACATCATATACCATATACCATATATCATATATATAATTTTCCATTTGGGTTTTCGTGTGTGTGTGTGTGTGTGTGTGTGTGTGTGTTTGAAAAAAAATGTGGAAACTCAGAGAGATTGCATCTTCCTTTAGGGAAATACAGCTTTTCTTTTGGCAGGCTCTGATGGCAGAAGTAATCTTTGATCCAGTGTGAGATTAAGATGAGACACCGTGCAGCGTCTATTTGTCTGGCCCTTACTCTGAACAAGGGACCTCAGTGAAGCCCTGGAAGATCTGTTTTGTGTATGGCCGGAGTGGTGTATGTATGGGTGCATGCATCTGTGTGTACCTACTGAGTCCACAGGACTGTGGGTGTCCTGCCCTGTTATTCTCCGCTGCCTCCCTTCGTCACTGACCCGGGAGCTAGGCTGGCAGCCGGCAAGCCCTAGTGTTCTCCTGAGGCTGCTCCCTACAGTGCTGGATCACAGGTACATATGCAGCCAGTCCAGGTTTTTACTTTTGCGTAAGTGCTGATGATTTGAACTCTGGTCCTCATGGCTTATTTGGCAAACTCTCTTGTCTACTAAGCTACCTTCTCAACCCCACAAGTTTAGGGCATTGGTTGAGGCTCCCTGTCTTTGAGGAGCCACTCTCTCCTTGGCTTCTGGCTAAGGAACACCTTTCTGTTGGGATTCTCTGCTGTCTCTTCCCCAGTGCCCCCAGTGCCCCAGCAACTCCCCGAAAGCAAAGCCATCCCATTCCAGCTGCAGTCTGAGCTCTCAGATTCCTGCCCCTTGTGCCGGAGCTGGCCTGGTGACATTTGCTCCAACAGCCCAGTGGGACTGGAAAACACTAAGGTGTCACATTGCTCTTGCTCATGACTTGGTTAGCTGTCGCGAAAGAAAATAACCTAGAGGTTCAACTTGACTCCAGCCATCTCTCACTCTCTGAGGTCCTGGACCCTTTAGCCTTGACTTCCTTGTTTTTGAATGCCTTAAAATACTAGTGTATTTCCTCGTGTTGGGGTTTGTTAACTGTGACTGAGGACATGAGCTAAAAACGTAAACGATGGCATCGCCAACATTCAGTTGGCCGCATTACTGGGCAAACTAGAAAAAAAAAGTGACTTATTTTATATTTTTCCAACATTAGACAAAAATACAACTTGAAATTTAAAAAAAAAATCTAGCTAACTGAAGACTTATGTAGAAAAGGTGACGTTAGGAATAGCTGAACATAGAGATAAATTTTAAATAGGAATTATGAAATGATTTTGAGATCTAAATAAAATATAATTTGTTAAATGTATAGGAAATTTCATTCTGTTTCTTTTTTTAAATGCCAGAGGGCTGGAGAAATGGCTCAGTGGTTTAAAAACACCAGATGCTCTTGCAGAGGACCAGGTTTGATTCCCAGCACCCATATGTTGACTTATAATTGTCTGTAACTCCAGTTCTAGGAGATACAACAGCCTCTTCTAACCTCTGCAGTCACTAGGCACACACAGACGTACATGCGGGTGACATATCCATACACATAGAATACAGTTTAAAATAACAACTTTTTAATTCCAGAAACAGAGGAAATAATCGAAGATTCAGGAAAGACTTTCCAAACATGCAGGAGTAGATATCCAGACCGTAATGGGCACCTGCCTAGTATACACAAGGTCCCAGGGTCAAGCCCATGACTAAAAAAAAAAGTTGTCATTTTGAGTTATAAGTGACAGCATTTTCCTGTAATCCCAGCCCTTGGGAGGCCAAGGCAGAAGGATCAGGGGCCAGCTTCAGGTTTCCAGGCTCTAATGGGTTATGTGACACCCCGTCCCAAGGAAAGGGGTTGGGAGAAATAAGAGAAATTTACAACATCTGAACAGAATGGTAGATTAATACAAGGTGCACAGACACATTAACGGGGAGAAAATCCCTAAACAAGACTAAAGCTAAGTCAGGGTGAGAGGAAGAGGGAGAATAAAGGAAAGGAACACACACTGCTCCCCAGAACCCGGCATGGGAGATGGAGGTGAACATGACTGTGAACACTGCCTCCTGCCCTTCAGCAGTGGGTTAGAGGGCTGGGCAGTTCTGCCAGTGTTAACCAGACTGCCCCCCACCCCCACCCCCACCCTCACCCCTGCTGTTCACAGGCATCTGAGAGGTGTCAAGCCACAGCCACCTAGCCCCAGGGTGGTGAGGTGAGGTGAGGTGAGACCCACCACGGCAGGGAGTGCATCCCAGAGGAAAGCTGTTCACCTCATGAAGGACAGATGCAGAGTGACAGAAAGGATCTGGGGACCAGATGCCTCATCTCAGTGACTGGATCTCCCAGCTGGGGACCAAGCCTTCCACACACCAGCCTTTCTCGAGAATGCTTTCGATCAAAACCACAACACAAGCATTAACTGCAAGTTGTGATGAACATGGAAGCCAGTGTGAAAATGGTGGGAATCTTTAAAGGCACAGCAACTTATAAGGAACAAGCTCTTAATGTTTGATCAAGTTCAGTTCACATGAAAATCCCCCCCCCCCTGTGTGTGTGTGTGTGTGTGTGTATGTGTGTGTGTGTGTGTGTATGTACAATGTAATTCATATATATACATGATAAGAATACACAGATACAGGGCTGAGAGATGGCTAAGTCAGTAAAGCTCTTGCCCCAGAAGCACAGGACCTAAGTTCGATCCCCAGAACCCACCCTGGCATCGCACAGTTGTGATCCCAACACCAGGAAGGTGGAGCTTGCTAGCCAACCAGCCTAGGCTAGTTGCCAAAGTTCTAGGTCGATTCAACCCTGTCTCAAACAAACAAACAAATAATCTTGAATGTCAACTCAAGATTCCTTTCTGATGCCCCACCACCACCTTTCTAAGGGCATGTGCAAATTAGGTAGAAAGATAAGTAGATAGAGACTGGTAGATAGGTAGAAGGATGGATGGATGGATGGATGGATGGATGGATGGATGGATGGATGGATGGATGGATGGGTGGGTGGGTGGGTGGGTAGATAGATGTATAGATAGATAGATAGATGTATAGATAGATAGATAGATAGATAGATAGATAGATAGATAGATAGATAGGTAGATAGATAGGTATATTGTAGGTAGAAAGATAAAGATGTTGCTTCAATGAATAATCAGATGTTCATTGCACCATTGTTTGAGATGGATAAGAAATGGTAGTCACTTGGATGCCCCTACCAGGGCAATGCTTTGTATAGCTACAAACTAGGCTTCTATCCAACGGTGCATTTGAAAATCATAGTGCATGTTGAATATTAAAAAGCTTAACCAGGGACCAGTAGGAGGGAAAATTCTGATCCTTTTATGTAGCCAGGCTGACCTTGAAATTACTATGTAGACCAAGATGGCCTTCAACTCTGTGTGTGTGAGTGCAACTACATGGGGACCAAAGGACAATCTCTCTCACTGGGGCCCGGGGCTCAAGAGCTCAACAATTAGGCTAAGCTGTTTGGCTAGGGATCCTCCTGTTTCTGTCTTTCCGATGCTGGGATCACAAGTAAGTCACCCCCCACATACACCCAGGCCCAGGATTTGAACTCCGATCCTTAAGCAGGAGAGACACTTTACCAACTGAGCCACCTTCCCAGCTGTCTCATCCACCACTCTTCCCTTCAGAAGGTGTTAATGGGGTAACAAAGTGACAGGATTCTGTGTTGGGCCCTAAGGGGAAAACAAAATTGATTTCCAAGCCACCAACAGCTTAGGTGGAGGACCACATAAAATCCACTAAAGCATCTACACTTTCCTTCTACCCCTCAGCAGACTCCCAGACACACACTCACCCGAGCAGAAAATCAGCAAGGGTCACCCATCGTAAAATGAGCAAGCTCTGAGGAGCACCCGCAGAAAAACTGTATAAAACTCCTAAGTTGTGTAAGAGATTGCAAGGGGCACTCTGCTGTCTCCTGGAACTATATATATATATGGGCTTTTCAGTGAAAAATCTGTTGGTACCTGAAAAAGTCATAAATAGGGAAAAGGAAGAGTAGGACAGAGTGGACAAAAGCCAAACAGGGCAGAGCCTGCGGCAGACACCAGCCCCTGGCCTTGTCCAGCTTGGGCTCGGCTCTTTGGCCCCAGCTGGTGATTACTGAACAAAATCATGGATCTAGTCCTTCGTTTCTGAGAGAAGGCAAGAACTTGGATCATCACACAGAGTAGTACTATTTTCCAGTCAGTTCTATGAGTTTTAAGTAGCAGGGAGAGAGTAATTCACGCACCTTTAAAACTGGGCTCGGCTGTTCCACCGGCCCTGGCCTCTGATAGCCAGGCTCAGAGACAGCAAGGAGGCATTTGGAGACCAAGGTTTTTACATCATCTTAAAATTAAATGTTATTCCCTGGCACCCTGAAGAAGGAAGGGAGTGAGTGGGGATTTAATGTAATTTTCTGTCACCTACAATCCCGTGACAGATTCAAAGTCTTCTGCTACAGGGGGTACAATCCACCCTGAAGGACTAAAGGAAGGGGCCATCCGAGCCCCCTCCCTGTGACAATTAGGGAGCGAGGAGACGCTCAGGATGCCTGTGTATGTAGGAACATTAGAACCAATACTTATCTCTGTGAAAAGTCCCAAATGTCCATTGATTTGTCTGAGGGTTTCTCACCAGTTTCAAAACTTTAGATAAGGTGCTTTCAGGCCAGGGGCATGGTTCTGTGGGCAAAGTGCCTGTTGTGCAGGCACAAGGACCTGGGTTTGAATCCCCAGCACCCATGTAAAAAGCTGGACATCACGGAAACAGCTGTAACCTCAATGCCTTGGGGAAGAGACCAGACGGTCTGAGAGCTTATGAAGCACAGCCAGAACAGCTTTAGACTCAATGGGAGTGGTGTCTGGAAAGATTAATGCTGAGAAGGGGCTAAGGGAAGACATCCCAAGCCAGTTCACTCTATGTTTCCTACATGTACCTGTTTGGATGAGTATTCTCTCAGTACCTTGTGTGGGCCCCCTTCCTATACCCTCCCCTGTGACATATCAAAATCTGGAGCAATTCCAGCCCCAGGGTTTTCTTTCTTGGAAGGGGTGGCTGTGCTGAACTATGATGTCATATCACCTAGAGGCACACAGGTCCCAGGGATGGAGCCCAATGCTTCACATATGTAAGGCAGGTGCCTGCCCCACCCCTCCCTAGCCCTCACAAAGTTTCCTAGGCTGGCCTTGAACTCATGATTCTTCTACCTCAGCATCCCAAGCAGCTGAGATTACAGATCTGTGGCACCAGGCCCCATCCTCAAGGCACTTGTGAAACATTATGGCTGTCACCTGTGCCCTTTTCCACCTGTGAGAAAAACACCCACTGTGGCTATGGTTTCTGCCGTATCCAAACTAGGGAGACCACAGGCAACTCTAGGCGCCCTCACCGGCCCCTCAGGTCTCTGGAAGTCAGAATATCAATCATCTACCCTCCCCAACACCCTTTTTTCTCCTGGAAGTCTTCCCGGGTCAAGGGCCATCCAGAGCAGAAAGCAAAGCACAATGCTCTGATAGAAAAATTCAGATCGCAGGAGTCATTTCAAGAGTGGGTGTGCTCTCTCTCTCTAGGGGCAAGAACTTCATTTCCATTTTGGCAAAGAGTTTGTGAATTTGTATAATATGGAATCCATTAGAGGGTGAGAATAGGTAATCAGCCTTTAATATTCACATACTTAGGGGAAGAGATCTGACTTATTAGCAAACATGAGGAATAATGCATAAATTCCATTTCCCTTTGTCTCCGCTCAGGTACAAGGCAATGTTAGAGTTGGTGATCTCACCCAGCCTCGCAGCAAACAGTGACTGGAGTGAGCAGGGTGTGGCCGTGGGGACGCCGAGTGACAGAGAAGGTAGGCCTCTGCAAACGTTTGGCTGGATGGGTCATGAAGGCCTCGTTCATTCCTAATAGACTAGGGGACCCATTCCCAGAACCTACCACTCACATTGATGGTTCTAGAACAGTCCTGTCCTCGCTCAAGGAACAGGTAGACACAGTCGTGACCTGAGCTGCCCTTCTTGGTCTCTGATTCCAAAAGATCCTGGCAGTGCTGTGGAGGAACATAGCATTGGGTGCATTGCAGGCCACCTAAGGCATCGACAGCTGGGTGTCCAGCTATGTTTCTTACCTCCCCCCTGCCACCCCCTCTCCCAGAAGAAATCTTGTTCACGGGATCCCCAAAGAAGACCCTGTCTCCAAGCTGCTTTCAGGGTGGGTTGAAGTCAAGGAAGCAGAAGAAAGTTTAAGCTGTTGAGAAAATCATTGGCAAATGATGCTGCCAGACTAGTTTTCTCCAGAACAATCTGACCTTTTGTTTGCTCTGCTGGGATCGGCAGCCTTCCTGGTAGAGTTTGAGGTGAGCAGAGGCATTAAGCTTTCACGCTGAAGCAATAGGCTTAACCCTTTCCCTGATGCTATGCCCAGGGGTTGCTACCAGTGGGATCCTGAGACCCAGGCTTGCCCTGTCTCTTTTATGGTCTCCATATTATGGCAGACTGTGGAATAGGAAAGCTACAGGACTGTCCCGAGTCGTCACAGGGAACATTTTGAGAGCAAATTCAGGGTTCTCTGAGTAATCATTTTGTCACCAAGACCATGACATTACCCCTTCCTGCTTCATGAAGCTAGACAACCCTGTTCAAAATCTCACCACAAATGTGCGGGCTCTGAAACAGGGCTGGATGGCAGAGGGCACCCAACCGTTCACCTCACATCCACAAGCATTTTGCAAATGGCCCACTTCGAGGGTTTAAAAGGAATTACCAGCCCTGCTCAAAGACCTTCATTATTGTGTTTCTATGTAGAGGCCCAGGCCAGTTTCCTACTGTCTCAGAGTCGGCACGGGCTGAATCAGCAGGAAGAGGGTCTGAGCCATGGGTGTGAAGCATCTGGGTCTCACTCCCAGCCCAGCCACTACCCAGCCAGTCTTTTCTTAGTTTCTTCCTCTGTCAAATAGGCCATGATAATGACCCACTCTGCAAAGTGCCACAGGGGGATTAAATGAGGTTATGATGTGTGGCGAGCCTGGCCCTGGCCCACCCTGGCATGGTAAATGATTAATGTAGACCATTGTCACCCTCTGATTCAAATAACCACAGGGAACAGAGGCAGCTTGGGAGTCTGGCCCTGGGTCATGCCTTTCTTTGGTCTCCTTGGTAGATCATGCAAAGATGATGACTTTGTAAAAAACTGGCGAGAGACAGTGAAAATCTGCTTCCCTTTGAGGTGCTGAGTCCTTCAGCTACAAGAGGACTACCTTCCCACCCAGCCACCTGTCCCTTAGATGAGCCCCTGCTCCTCCCCTTCATCTTCGGCCTTCCTGAGATCTGGCTCTGTGTCAGGCCCTTCCTTATCTCCAGTTTCAAGAAATGCTGACATTTCCACAGAACAGGGTCACTTTGGAATGCATTTCCAGCCCAGTCCTATGAATCTGGCTTTCTCCTCCCCTCCTTCTCTATCACCCCCACAGAAAACATTTGGTGGTCGTGTCGAGCCAGGGGCTAAGGGTGTGACTCTGTGGAAGAGCACCTGCTTCGAAGTGAAATGCTGGGAGCTAGGCTCAGCAGTGTAGAGTTTGCCTAGAGTCCACCAGTGAGAGTACTTCATTTCTGCTCACACCTTTAAAGCCCCTCCTATGGAGCACATAGTTCATCTCCTGGCTTACACATAAACTTCAAAACTATGGGTGGATGGATGGATGTGTGGATGGATGGGTGGATGGATGCATGGATGGATGGAGAGATGAATAAGTAGGTGAGTGGATGAGTAGATGAATAGGTAGGTAGATGTTTGAGATCAATAGGTAGGTAGGAGAGTAGAGAAATGGGTGGATAGATAGGTGATAGATAGATAGATAGATAGATAGATAGATAGATAGATGATAGATAGATAGATAGATACATACATACATACATACATATATAGACGGTGGGTAGATGGATGAGTAAGTAGCTAGGAGGTTGGGTAGATATGTGGGTGAGTGTTGGGCTAGGTGGGTGAGTAGTTGCGCACTTTGAAACATGGGTGCAGACAGTGGTGTTGAGAGATGAGCTAATTTCAGGTGAGTGTTAGCTTTGACCCACTAGTAAAGTTGTCTTCACTTCCCCTGCCCAGTTTGCTGCCTCCCTGAGTTTCTGGTCCTTTAAGCCTCTTCTTGAATTCCCTTCAATTCTCATCTCTATTGCTGTAATAAAACACTCTGACCAAAGCGACTTAGGGGAGGAGTTTCTTTGGCTTGTACTTCTAGGTCACAGTCTACCACTAAGGGCTATCAGGACAATAACTCAAAGCAGGAACTTAAAGCAGAAACCACAGAGGAGCACACTGCGCTCTGACTTGCTTGTAGACTCATGCTCAGCAGATTTCTTGTCTTAATATTCAGTGTCACATGGACATTGGGATGATGTTTCATACACCTTGGTTTTCTCATTGCCTACACTTTTAATTATAAGCTAACCAACCTCCCCACAGCAACTCTGAACTACCTTTTGTTCTTGTATGTATCAAAGCTCATACTGAACTATGAGCTCTGGTTGTAAAAGGCTTGTCCTTGCATTAATTAGACTTTGCTGGTTTTATTCACCAGTTGGACGTATGTGCTATCAGCCAGTTTTCCTATATAACCCACGACCACCAGCCTATAAATGGTCACACCCATAGTGGGTTGGACCCATTAATTATTAATCCGTCTCCCATAGACATTCCCACTAGCCCATCTGGGCAATACCTAGGTGTTAGCTGAGGCGTTCCTCTCAGTTAACTTCAGGCGGTCAAAGTAGAAATTAAGCTAATAAGGTACCCCTTACCAATTTGACCCAAAAACATATCACTTCTAAGCCATAACCTTTCAATCCCTTGTCCCTAAGACTTCATGTTAGTATTATATTATAAAATGCAATACAGCTTTAAAAGCCCAATCTTTAAATTTTTCAACACTTTAAAAGTCAAAGGTTCTTTGTAAAATCCAAAATTTCTTAACTGTGAGCTTCAACAAAAAAAAACTTTTTTAAGTTATAAACTTTCTTATTCCCAAAGGAAAGATCAAAGCAAAACTAAACTCCAGAAGTGTGAGTCTGAATTCTGTAGCTCAGTGTCTGACATCTGGGGCTCACTTATGATCTTCTGGACTCCAAAGGGCTTGGTTGACCTCACTTTCCCTGCTCCGCCATTGGTGGCACACAAAGATTGACTCCTAGTCTAAGGTCAGCTCCACCCACACTTGTGTCTGTCCTTGGTAGACATCCCACACTCCCACTATCTCTAATGTCCTGGAGGTTCCATTGAAACTGAGGCCACACCTTCACCAGTGGCCTCTCTTGGCCTGAACCCATTTGCCAGGCTTCATCCTTACCATGACTCTTTAATCGTGTCACTTTCATACCTTTAAAACTGGTACCACAAAGAAGACTTCTTATACGCTATTAAGTTCAAGTACCACTTGAATATTAGCTCCCTGAGGAAATCCTATCCGTTTTCTTAAATGAAGCAGAGAGAATTTTACCTCAATAAGCTGGTCTCAGCTCCTGATAGCAAGCACGGGTTCTTAATTCAAAAATACCAACGGTAAAGATAGAAATGGCCTCCTTAAACCTCCCTGCCCCTCTCCTGCCTCACACCAAGCTTTTCAGTTTTACTCTGACCAGCTCCAGCCTGAGGCTGGTGGGTGGCTGGATGCCGAACCAAAAACCCAGATCTACTTTCTGTCCCTTCTCTGTGCCTCCTGAGCATCCAAGACCTCTAGGATGCTCAGAAATGCTGGACGCTCCAGATCCCACCCTAGGAACAAATGTACCCCCTGCTGGGGCCTCCACAGTCCGACTTTCTCTCTGCATTCTTGGTGTCTTAGCTCCCACAAAACATTCCATCAGCCTCTGAACACTCAACTGGTTTCCCCAGCTTCAATTCCAAACTCCTCACAGTCCCGCAGCAGAATACCCCAAAGGCATAAGACCCACATGCTCAGCTGTACCACAGCTCACCTTGGTGCCGATTCCATCTTCTCTACTTTTTAGTGATTAAACACTTGACCAGACGCAACTTAGGGAAGAAAGCGGGTCATTCGGCTGACACTAGGTGATACTCTATCCTTGAGGGACATCAGGGAAAGGACCTGAAGCAGAAGTCATGAAGAAACACGGCTCAGTGACTCACTCTCTGGCTCTGTCCTAGGCTCATGCTTGGCTGACTTGCATATACAACTGGAGATTATCTGCTTAGGGGTGGTGTCATTCCTGATGAGCTGTTTCCTCCTACATCAATTAACGCCCACAAGCCAATCAGATCTAGGCAATTTCTGAATCGAAGGCCTTTCTCTGATGGTTGTAGGTTGTGTCAAGATGACGGTTAATGCTAACGGATTCTCTCAGGGATAAAACAAACAACACATAGGTGAGCTCGGTACCCCCAGCTTCCAGCAGCCTCTTAGCAAAGCCACCCTGTCCCTTCCCTCATTCCTGCACAAGTGATAGATGGATATAAATTATGTCCTGCCTTCTGGAAGGAAAATGTCAATGTTCTGTATACTAAGAAGGCAAGGGAGGGAGGGGGGAGTTGGGCAACTGAGTGGGAAGATAAGCAGCTGGGGTTAGCGTTTGGTAGCCTGGGCTTCCTCTGTTGCTGCAAGCTGTTGCCCATGCTTCAGATGAGGAAAATGAGCCTCAGAACAAATGGTAGGCACAGGGCCACACATTTGGGGTGCACAGAGGTGAGATTTAGAGTCGAACCTGAGCACGTGAGCCCCGCCTGCTTTGTTAGGAAAGGTGATTACGTCAGCCAGCTGTGAGATTTGACTTGTCAGTTTGGCTCACGGTGAATGATAAATACTGAGTGCACACATGAATGAATAAATGGGTTGCGGTTCACACAGGCACACACACACACACACACACACACACACACACACACACACAGGTGTACACATACGCAGAGACTCCTCCTGTCGTTTCTACGTATTAAGACTGGGCCTCGGTCTGGAGAGATGGCTCAGTGGTTAGGAGCACACACTGCTGTTCGTCTGTGAGTGCAGAAGACAGAAGAGGGCATCAGATCCCCTGGGACTGGAGTCACGGGCGGTAGCGAGCTGCTTGATTTGGGTGCTGAGAACTGAACACAGCAGTGTGTGCTCTTAACCACTGAGCCATCTCTCCAGACCAAGGGTTTTAACACACACACACACACACACACACACACACACACACACACACACACAAAATTTCTTTTAAAGAAAAAAAAGTAATAAAATGGGCACCTCAGGGTAGAAGGGCACCCCAGGCCTCACTGTGGCCACCTGCATCACCTCCTCTAGGACTGTCACAGCGTTACCTGCTTTTCCAGCAGCCACCCTGGGGCTGACCTCATCCATGGTGACCCTCTATCAAGCCACTTCCTGAACATTTGGCTGCCACAGATACTGAGTGACCATTGATCTACATTCTTCTCAGAGACCAGCAGCCACAGGCAGCAGGGGCAGAGCATGCGGGCTGAAGGCTCTGCTCCATCCCTGGGGAAGCCATGGCCACTATCCTGCTCAACCAGACTCTCAAACCTGGAGTCCCACACCAGCCTCACCACCCACAGACACAGTGAAGTCTGTGCCACCCTATCCAGGAAGAACACAGAAAAGAAAAAAAAAAAAAAAGAAAGAGAAGAGGTAGAGAGGTCTGCCCACCTTCTGAGTTCTCAGTGTGTCCCTGGAGGGAAAATTTAAATGTGATACAGGAGCAAAGCAGCTAAAAGCTATTCTTCAAAAACCTTGGTCTACAGGAGGAAAAGGAGTCTGTGTCTCAGCTCTTACCCCCTGGCTGGGGTGACCCAAGTGTGAAGAGCAACAGAGGCGGGCCGGGCTACAGTGAGGAGGGGAGAGGCAGGTGGCTGAAGAGTTCAGGGAGGGGGTGGAGGCAAGGAAGCCTGAACACCTCCGCCATGCCAATCTCTCCGGAAGGAAAGATACTTCGAATGCCTGGAACAGCAAGCTCCCGGGAGCCCATAGGAATATTTCTGTGGGTCCCATTTTAGTGAGTGTCTGCATATTTATTATGGAAAACATCAAAAGTGTTTAATTTAGTGACTTCTGAATTTTCCCTGCACACTTGAGCTTTTGCCAACAGTGAGGATGACTGCTTCAGATATTAGTGGCTCTTGGTCCTCCGAGATCCTAGGGCAGAGGCCTCAGGATCAAGGGACTTGTCAGGAGGCACCAAGTGATGCTGGAACTTTCCTTGGCATCAAATCAATGTTGCTCTAACCTTTTTGGGTTTTTAAGTGTGGTGTGTAAAAAGTATATCTTATGCCCTAACTCACTGCATGTGCATGAACACACACACACACCCTCACATCCAGGCTGAACTCAGGTCCTCCTTACTTACCATGATCAGTAATGACACTTTACGTAGTCGTGCAAACAGTTCTATGTGTCTGAGCTCAGTTGTGAGTCTACGTGAAGTTGAAGGTGAATCAGCAGAGTTGGGGGTGTGTGGGGGGTGCTGACTCACATGATCAGAGTCACGTGACCCTTGGTTTCAGATTCAGATGCCCTCCGCTTTGGAGCTTGTAGACAGGGTGTGGAAGGAAGATGGCCTTGCCTACCTCATGGTCCTATAGCAAGAATGAAATGAGATCCCATGTCTAAGCCATTCCCACTAGGCCTGGCCTGCTATAAAGTCCTAAGGGAATGCTTACTGCAGTTCCCCTGGTGGCTGTCTCTTAGCTTGTAGTGTCATGGCTGAGACAGACTGCAGGGCTGGCCCTCAGTTATCCACTCTCCAGCCTCTGACTCTTCACCATTGTCGACGCGGAGATGATGTCATCTCACATGTGCACGTGGGGGAAGTTTCTGAGTCTGAAAAGGGAGGAGGCTGCCAGGGTCCAGACTGAGGTGAGAGAGTCGGAGAGAGGCCCAGAGCCGGCAGACTTGAAGAGTAGCTGGATGAATGGCTGCATCCTGCCCCATCCAGATTTCATCTGGGCTGTTTGAGGATATGGAATAGTGTTGTTTGAAATGATGAGGCACAAAAAAATACCCCCAGATCCACCCAGGTCAATTCTGCCACAGGCAAAGCTCTCCTGCTGAGCCTGTCACCTTCCACTGTCACCGTGGTGGCTGAACACCAGGTGTCCAGGAATATAGGACATTTGTGCCTGGATCTCAGGGTGAGAAGAATGTTCCTTGGATGTGCTGGATTCAGCCTGACCTGAGCCTGACCAATTAGAATTGGAGAAGGAGGAATAGGACGGTGATGTCATCCGATGATATCCGGGCTGGGGAGATGGCTCAGGCTGTAAAGTGTTCACTGCACAAGAGTAGGACCTGAACTTAACCCAGAATCTCTGTAAAAACCCTGGGCATTGTTTCTGCTGCATTTGATCCCAGCACTGGACACATGGAAACAGGAGGCCAGTGGGAAACCCTGACTCAAAAACTAAATCTGAGAAAGGAGAAATGAGGTTGTTCTCGGGTCTCTATAAGTGTACACACTCGTACCTGCACAAAAATAAGGGGAGAGGGAGGAGCAAAGGGGAAAAGAGGAAAGAGCAGGTATTGGGAGGAGAGGAAGAGTAGGAAGAGAAAGGACAGAGAAGGAAGAAGAGGAGGAGAAAGGGGGAGGAGAAAGAAAGAATGGGAGATGGAGAGAAGGAAGTGTTGGAACTAGCCTGCACCTTCATCCTGTAGCTCTTGGTTACCTACTATAGTCATGTGACCTCCCTGGAGTATACTTTCTGCCTCTGTGGCCTCTGTCTCCCCAATCGGTGCAGAATGCAGGTCGTGGACACCACATGATGTTCCTAGATGCTCTGTGTGCCTTCCATGCCTGTCTTCCTGCAGGGCAGCCGTACCCAGAGCCCACAAGAAGAGCATTTCAGTGCCTTGCCTCTGAGAAACTTCTTCGGTGGAGAAAGTCCCCAGCAACAACTCTCTGCAAGCCTCCTCTCTTCTCCAGGAGCCACAGTCTGTGCTGAGCGTGGCCTCAGTAGCTAAACCTCCCTGTGTTTCTTTCTCTCTCCAGGTATCGCCAAATCAGCCGCTCTGAGTGTGCCTCAGCTCTTTGCGAAGTGAGTACTCTGGCCACACCCCCTTTTATCTACTTATTATGTCTTCAGAAGGTAGAGGCTGGGATGGGGGTGATCTGGAACTGAGTTGCCAAATACGAATGCCAGCATGGAGAACTCTAGATGGCCTGGCACAGATTGCCTGACTGCCTGAACCTCAGTTTCCCCATCCAGGAAAGGGGACCATTGAATGACCAGTCCTACAAAGTAAGGACCTGTTGCTTAGAGTGGGCTCTCTGTGCTCTCTGCCTGCCCTTTTCTTCCTTCTGGAGTTTGCTCTTTTTCTATTCTTTCCTTTTCCTGTTTAGGCTCCTCCCTCTTCCCCCATTCTCCTTCCCTGCCTCCATCTCCCCTTCTTCTTCTCTTCCTGATGTCTCCTTCCTTCCACCATTGCCCTGTTCCCACTCACTCCATCTGTCCCTTGTGTTGGGATTCTCTAAACCCCACCCCACGGTTACCTGGCACTATAAAAGAGGCTGCTTACCACCTCCTCCTCCTCCTCCTCCTCCTCCTCCTCCTCCTCCTCCTCCTCCTCCTCCTCCTTCTTCTTCTCTCTCTCTCTCTCTCTCTCTCTCTCTCTCTCTCTCTCTCTCTTACCCTCTTGCCCTCTTGTTCTCTTGCTTTCTTGCTTTCTTGGTCTCTCCCTCTCTTTCTCCTCTCTTACCCCCATTCCCTCCCCCCACCTCCACATTCTCATGGCCAACCTCTACTTCTCTCCTCTCCCCCCCCCCGCCCTCTTTCTGCTCCTACTCCCCTCTCTATGCCCTAAATAAACTATTCTGTACTATACCTTCCTGTGGCTGGTCCCTCAGGAGGAAGGGATTTCCAGCATGGGTTCACCAAAGGCATCCCCCTTACCCCTAGGCCTCACCGCACCTCCATGGAGCGTATCCCCCCACTCTCTTCATCTTTTCCCTACCATTGGTGCTGAAACCCGGTACATCTCTTTTCTTTCACCTTGGTCTTTTCTTCAGCTCCACATTCACCTGAGACTCCTCAGTCCCAAAGCCCATATGAGCCCAAGGATGAGAGAGGAGAGGACAGAGGCCTGTCTCAGAAGGGCTCCCAGTCTACTGAGGAGACAGAACCCTCAGTTAGACCTGGCTAGATGGTGCCCTCCCAGGCTTCCAGAAGTCTCCCCTTCTGAGTGCCACAGAGGAGCCCTAGTGAGGGCATTGGCCCAGGCTGCTTCTGTCTTGGGGAAGACATAGCAGTGGCAGTTGCTGAGAGAGGTGTGATGTGTGTCTGTGAGGTAGGGTTGTAAGGTTTGTGGGATGTGTCCGGTGTGGGTGTGCATATATGAATGCAGGCGCATTAGTGTGGAGGTCAGAGGTCATCATTAGCTGTCTCCTTGTCACTCTCTATCTTATTTTTCGAGACAGAGTCTCTCATTGAGCTTAGAGCACAGAGGTTGAGCCACGCAGGCTGCTAGTGAGTTCATATCTCAACTTCTCCCAGGCTGGAACTACAAGTGTAGTTCATGGTGTCTGGCTTTGTCCATGGGTCCTGGGAATCAGGACTCTGGTCCTTGTTACTTTGCCCCATGAACCACTTTCCCGGTCCACATTTCTCTAGGTTTTTAACTTGAGCCCCAGTTCAATCCAAGTCTCTTCAGTGGGCTCTGATGGGACACTGGAGTGACAGGCTTGGAGTCCCACTTTGAGTGTTGCTATGGAAACATAGGACGTGACCCAGGAACACTATCAAATAAGGGCCTCAGGCATCCACAGAGCTGGAACAGAGGCTGGTGAAACACATTCTAGACCCCATCCTGGTGTCTCCAGGCGTAAGTTCCTCAAAGGAACCCTATATGGCTAGAATGGAACCTTCTGGAAAGATGATCACATCTGTTTGTGGTCTTGTACCCTTTGGCATTCTATTCACATCTGCCCTGAAGATTCGGACCAGGGAAAATCCAGAGGGTTTCATATCAGCCTAAAAGATACACTTGAAGTAGACCGACTTCAGCTGATACAAGGAGGCCAGCCCCAGCTCTGTGCTCCCAGACATGTTTGCAGAGACCCGAGCTAAGAGGGTAAACACAGAGGGTCCTGTTCAGCTTGGCTGTGGATCTAGAGGGTCTGGCAGAGTGAAGGCATTCAGTACGTGGCCTCCAGATCCCCCACATCCACAAGCATTTAGCGGGTTAATGAGTGTTCCTCAACCTGTGCTCCTGAAGACGAAAACTAAAAACCTCCCAATGTCACCAGAACCACTGGGCCACTTCACTGGACCAGAACCTGGCTTTCCAGGGGGAGGGAAGTGCCATGGTGGGCGTGGTTCAAACAGAGTGTGACAGTCTAGTGACAACCATACAGAGTCCAGATGACAGTGCAGATGCAGACCTGGTCTCTTACATCAGTAACTCCAGTGCTGGGGGAGGGGGTGGAATCAAGAAGGTCCCTGGAGATCATTGGCCAACCAGGCCAGCCAAACAAGAGAACTCTGAGTTTAAGAGAGACACTCAAAATTAAGTCTTAAAAACTAAGGCGGGGAGTGACAATGGAAAATACCAGGTGTCTACTTGTCACCTTCATGTGTGTGCAGACATATATGCACACCTGCACACAGGTGTATCTGCAAAGATGGATAGTCAGGCTGGCCACAGTAATGGACAAACCTGGAGATCTCCACAACAAAGGCTTTATGTTTCCCCTGTGAAGCTGATAGAACTCTCTAGAAGGCTTCCCTGCACTGGCTAATGGGGATCCAGCATCTCTGGGTTATAGCTTTGCTATTTGATGACTTCTCCATGGCTGCCCAAAGAGTGGGAAAGGAGGGCCAGCCACAGGCCGTGGCTTACAATGCATCCTGTTAGCTGGAGCCCTGACCCGAAGCAAAGTCTGGCTGCACTGAGGATGGCAAACACAGCTTCTTGGTTCCCGGGGAAAACAACAAGATGAAATGTGATGAGCTAGAATGGTGCCTTTGCTCGGGGAAGGATAATACCTAAGGGAAAATGGTAGCAATCCCAAGATCCAGGGGAAGAGATGCTGGGCTGAACTGGGAGACTTAACCATCTCTCCTCCCCCTCCCCCCAGGAATCACCCACGTGCCCCTCCTGGTCAGTCCTCCACAGCCATGGCGGCCTATGGTCAGACACAGTACAGCACAGGCATCCAGCAAGCACCAGCCTATACGGCATACCCACCTCCGGCGCAGGCCTATGGAATCCCCCCTTACAGTGAGTACCAAGCGAGCCCTTTCTTGCAACCCCTGGCAGCCCCAATGTGGTGATGCCTTCATGCCTCCGTGCAGGATGATGCGTGTACCAGGATTGATTTTGGCATGGGAGTAAAGGGGAGAGAACACAGCTGAAGCGTGGCATAGATTCTTCCTGCCTGTCAGGAGGCCTCTTTCAATTTCAAGAATCAGAACCCTAACCCATGCTGGGTTGAGAAAAATGAGAGGTTAGTGACTCAGGTACTGTCACATCTGGAGATGAATCTGGCATCAGGTAAGGCTGGAGCCAGGTGCTCCAGAGCCATCATGGGGGTCTGATGCGATGCTGCGGGCTCGATGCGCAAGCCTGGCAACCTGAGTGTGATGACTGGCAGCCATTAAGGGTAGAAGAATAATAACCCGATTCTACAAGCCACCCTCTGACTGTCTCGTGTGCACACATACACGCGCCATCTACAGTGAGCTCGTGGGACGCTTGATTCGTTTGTGTGCGCTTTCTCCTGAGTGGCCTTCGAGTAGTGACACAGACAGTACCTGTCATCTCTGGCCGAGGGTTTCTGCGCCTCCCAAAGGATCACGTGTCGGTCCTCAGTGCCAACCCGGGACACCTGACAGTGCTTAGCACAAGGGTGGGAGATGGGACGAGGGATCTGAGAAGGCTATGGATCTGCATAGGGAGAGACAGCTCTTTTAAAGTCAGGTACAGTGGGAGACACTGGGGCTGGGGGGGTCCTCAGCACCTCAGAACTGGAAAGTGTTATCTCACTGGCTTCAGGCCAGGGGCCTAGATACTCGGATGATATCAGAAAGCCCCTCTCCTTCCTGTGTGTGGGCTTCAGTGTCTGCACGTTCTTACACTGCACTGGCAGCCCTAGCCCTGAGAACCCCTAAGCTGCAAACCTCACAAACGGGGAGACGCTCCTGCCTGGTACATCTCCCCAAAGTCCCAGGGCTCCCTCTGACTAGACTTCACCCCGTTCCTGACCCAGACTCCAGAGAGATGGAACGCTCTAGTTGACAACCGAGAGCCACATGTCCCTGCACAGCCAGGGGCCGGGCCCTTCTCATTCGGAACAACTAGTCTAATGTAAAGAAGGGGAGATACTCGGAGAAGGGGCAGCTGGCCGCCGAATCCACGCCTCCATGACACTTCTGTGTACACAAATGTGTATGAGACACTAGTTATCTCCAGTGCTCAGGGGCTAGGGCTGGAGCGGTAGCTCAGTGGGCAGAGGGCTCACCCAGCATGCAGAGCATCCTAGGTTCTACCGCAGCACTGCATGAACCAAGCATGGCGCTTGGGAAGTGAAGGAAGGGGGATCAGAAGTTCTAGATAGTTCTTGCTGCGTAGAGAATATAAGGGAAAGCCTGGGATGCATGAAACCATCTCTCTCTCTCTCTCTCTCTCTCTCTCTCTCTCTCTCTCTCTCTCTCTCTCTCCTCTCTCTCTCTCTCTCTCTCTCTCTCTCTCACACACACACACACACACACACACACACACAGAGAGAGAGAGAGAGAGAGAGAGAGAGAGAGAGAGAGAGAGGGAGAGAACACTCGTACATAAGCTGACTTTAGCCCTCCAGTGACTTCTGGTTTAGAGAACACTGTTTTGACCCAGTGGCCCTTCGGCAGATGGCAGGGAAGGGTTCTAACCATCTGATTTTGTTGCTTCTGTGTCCTTTCTAGGTATCAAGACAGAAGACAGTTTGAATCATTCCCCCAGCCAGAGTGGGTTCCTGAGCTACGGACCGAGTTTCAGCACCGCGCCTGCTGGACAGAGCCCCTACACCTACCCAGTGCACAGTGAGTGTGGTGCCCAGCCCTCCCTGCCACTGTCTGGGACACCCCAGGGCAGAAGTCCATCCTTCCATTCACCCATTCCTCGAACTTCCAGAGCGCTTACTGTTTGCCTAGCTCCATCTTAAGCAATGGCCAAAATTCAAGTTTTGCCTGGGGATGGGGGGTCCCATGGACCTGCCAGTGACAGAGAGCACACCCACCAGCAGATGACCAGGTAGTATGCCAGAAGCAGCATGATTGACAAACAGCTGAGAGGCCAGGGGACAGGTGGAACAGAGTATGACCCTGAGGATGAGGTGACGCTAACTAGGTGCACACTCAGGAAGGCCGTCTCAAGCAGAGGGAATGGACCATACAAATGCCGAGCGGCAGAAATATGCCATTGTGTTTAAGGAACAGAAAAGACTGGGGGAGTCCCTCGGAAGACATCCTCGGGGAGAGTAAGAAACTGAGGTCCATGCGGCCATGTTGATTTGCATTCTGAGTGTGATTGATCAAGTAAATCCTTCAATGAGACTCAGAACGTCCACGCAGGAAAGCAGACTATGGTCCCAGGTCAGAGGTGCTCCTATAACCCCCACATGACTGGGAATGGATCTGCTGGGCTCCCGGGCCTCACCTCTCCCTCTCGGCCCCTCCCAGGGCTCCTGCTCTGCTTGATTCCCAGGTGGTACTTAGGGCCAATGCACAGAGCAGGGGATCATGGCAGTGGCCCTGGGGACCTTCTACTCTGCTCCTTTTCCTCCGTATAAGCCATCAGGGCTAAAAAGTAACCCCAGGAAAAACACGATAATGATTTGGGGGTTCTCAAGGGGGAGCATGCTCTTATTTAAAGCGGCTACTGGGACGTGCAGCCACTTTATCTTCTGTGTCTTCAGAGTCTGTGGAGAAGGTGGGTGCTGAGCAGTCACAGGCAGAAAGTGGGATCCCACCAGAAGCCATGTCTCAGCACCCAGTGGCTGCCCAGACAGGGTACACACAGCCATTATCACTCTCTGGAGATTTGAGGCAGTAATTGCACCCACCTCACAGAAGAAGAAACTGAGGGGTCAAGAGAATGACCAGTTTGGCCAGTGTCAGGACAGGAACATTAGAATTTACCTCAAGTTCAGTAGGAACTAGTATGCCTCCTTGGGGTAGTGCCCCAGCCCTCAGCCTCCACCCCAAACCCTTGACCTTTACTACATCTTCTTCCTCCTCTGCTTCTAATTTTGTCCTGCCAGGGACCTTTCTGAGTTCCCCTGGAGGGTGGCAGCTGCTGGATCCATCCCTGAAAGCCGATGAAGAAGGGGATCATTCTTGGCAATAAAGGCTCTCTGAGTCTGTGAACTTGCTTGCATTGGGGCCAACCCTTAGCTTTCCAGATAGAAACCAGGCTTGTTGACGAGGACTTCGGTGACTCACGGGGCTGGCCAGGACACTGTCCGTCCTCACCCCAGCTGTGTATTATGGGGCTTACCCTCACATTCATTCACTCTATTACTGAACCCTGCATTGAGCCTGGCAGGAGGCAGCAGTGAACAAGGGGACCCTCGGGGAGAGCTGGACAGAAGTCCACACAGGGAAACAGTTACAGATCATGGCCAAGACTGCGAAGGAGACACTCTGTGTGTCATGATGGGTGTGTGTGTATGTGTGTGTGTGTGTGTGTGTGTGTGTGTGTATGTGTGTGTGTGTGTGTGTACAGATATAATTGCCCCATGACAAAGGGCATTGCCTCCCCGCCTCTATTAGGCAGAGAACCCAGGGCACTTTATGACAGTTGAGTAACTCGAGCAAAGTCATGTGACCCAAGCAATGCTATGTGGCCTGGAATTCTCCAGCCCTAGTACATAGCCCACAACATCCTGTCCCATTTCGAAAGTGGCTCTTGGCAGGAGAGAAGAGCCTCGGGCTCGGACCCCCCACCCTACCTCAATCCCCATGAGCTCTTCACAAATCAAATGCCTTTCCTGCTCATTTCTCACCAACCATGGGAATGGCGCATGCAATTTTCTCATGGTCCTCATGGCCACCATGTGTGACTTGGGCTGGACTTCCCGCTACCTTGCTCTGAGCCAGACCCTGATGGGAGGGCCAGGCCTCTTCATTTTCAAACACAAACACACAGGGCTCACACCTGGGCCCATGTGCCTGCCCTGAGTTGTTCCAGAGAAGGGATAAACTCTCAAATGGTCTGTGTATTTCAGACAGTTATGGAGTTCAATTCTGTGGAGAAAGAACGGTGCAAGGGAAAGACTGAAAGGGCTGAGCAGGGCCTGAGGATGTCAGTGAGCTAACAGCCTTGCATCATCCTGTCATGGAAACCATCCCCCACCCTACAGATTGATTAGCAGACATTGCAACAGTGTGGCAAGCACTGAGTAAGCCAACCTCTCCCCTTCATCTCCATGCTCCTCCTTTCTCATACCCAGCAAGTGCACTCTCCTTGATGGAGGCCATTCTGACGGATTTGAAACCAAATAGAGTCAGACACACCAGGAGAGGGCACTGGATCCCATTACAGATGGTTGTGAGCCACCATGTGGTTGCTGGGATTTGAACTCGGGACCTCTGGAAGAACAGCCAATGCCCTCAACCACTGAGCCATCTCTCCAGCCCCGCGTCTTTGTTCTCATCAGGTTTGTATGTTTTAACCCACTTATTGCTTGCTGGAATGTAATTCATTCACCATAAGCTTTACCCTCCGAGAGTGTTTGGTCCAGGGTGTTCACATGGCTGCGCAACCTTCACAACTGTTTATAGCATCCCCAAAACACACCCTGGACTTCTGAGGGCTGTGGCTCAGTGTTAGAGCACTTGACCATCACACATGAGGTCTGAGGTTCAATTTCTGGTATAGGAGAAAAAGAAAGAAGGAAAAACACTCCTCCCTCTAGTAGATTCTTTTAGTAATCACAGGAATAAAAAAATCCAGAAGTCTCTCTTTCACATTAATTTTGGGTGGTTAACTATTCAAAGACCTATAGACATTTTTCCCATCCTGATCCTATACCCACTCAGCTTCCAGACCTCAGACCTCTTGTAGAGTTCCTGAGAACCCACACAGAACCTCTCATGCAGACATAAGTACTATAAACCGTTCGTTAGATCTTGTTACCATGACAGCGGCCATAAGGAACTGCATCCTCCCGATGATGGAGTTCCTTTGCTCTAGAGCCTCTCTGTGTTGCAGACTTGCTGTGTGCTTATGTGCACTGGAGTTTCTCTGCGTTGCAGACCTGCTGTGTGCTCATGTGCATTGGAGTCTCTCTGTGTTGCAGACTTGCTGTGTGCTCATGTGCACTGGAGTCTCTGCATTGCAGACTTGCTGTGTGCTCATGTGTACTAGAGCTTCTCTGCTGCTGTGTGCTCATGCGCATTGGAGTCTCTCTGTGTTGCAGACTTGCTGTGTGCTCATGTGCATTGGAGTCTCTCTGTGTTGCAGACCTGCTGTGTGCTCATGTGCATTGGAGCCTCTCTGTGTTGCAGACCTGCTGTCTGCTCATGTGCACTGGAGTCTCTCTGCGTTGCAGACCTGCTGTGTGCTCATGTGCATTGGAGCCTCTCTGTGTTGCAGACCTGCTGTGTGCTCATGTGCATTGGAGCCTCTCTGTGTTGCAGACCTGCTGTGTGCTCATGTGCACTGGAGCCTCTCTGTGTTGCAGACCTGCTGTGTGCTCATGTGCACTGGAGTCTCTCTGTGTTGCAGACCTGCTGTGTGCTCATGTGCACTGGAACCTCTCTGTGTTGCAGACCTGCTGTGTGCTCATGTGCATTGGAGTCTCTCTGTGTTGCAGACCTGCTGTGTGCTCATGTGCACTGGAGCCTCTCTGTGTTGCAGACCTGCTGTGCGCTCATGTGCACTGGAGCCTCTCTGCGTTGCAGACCTGCTGTGCGCTCATGTGCATTGGAGCCTCTCTGCGTTGCAGACCTGCTGTGTGCTCATGTGCATTGGAGCCTCTCTGTGTTGCAGACCTGTTTTGTGCTCATGTGCACTGGAGCCTCTCTGTGTTGCAGACCTGCTGTGTGCTCATGTGCACTGGAGTCTCTCTGTGTTGCAGACCTGCTGTGTGCTCATGTGCATTGGAGTCTCTCTGTGTTGCAGACTTGCTGTGTGCTCATGTGCATTGGAGTCTCTCTGTGTTGCAGACCTGCTGTGTGCTCATGTGCACTGGAGCCTCTCTGTGTTGCAGACCTGCTGTGTGCTCATGTGCACTGGAGCCTCTCTGTGTTGCAGACCTGCTGTGTGCTCATGTGCACTGGAGTCTCTCTGTGTTGCAGACCTGCTGTGTGCTCATGTGCATTGGAGTCTCTCTGTGTTGCAGACTTGCTGTGTGCTCATGTGCACTGGAGTCTCTCTGTGTTGCAGACCTGCTGTGTGCTCATGTGCCATTGCACAGCTCCCTACTTGACTCTGTGCCCCCAGTTTGCTGTGCTCCCTCAGTCTATGGGTTCACAGTTTTTAGTTGGTACTTCTTTCTGAGCTGGGGATCGGGATGGCTCCGTTGATCCAGTGACTGGCTTATGCATGAAGGCCTGAGTTCGATCCCCACCTCCAGAACCTACATTAAAATACAGCACAGAGGAGGCAGAGACAAGTAGATTCTTCGACCAGCCAGCCTAGCCTACAGGGTGAGCTCAAATTTTTTCTCCAGCAGAGACCTTGACTCAAAAAGAGGTAGAACTTGTGACTGAGGAGTGCTCCCTAAGATACAAGAAGCCATGGGCTCCCTCCTCAACTTGACACAACCTGGCATAGAGCCTCACATCTGTAATCCTTGCATTTGAGAGATGGAGGCAGGAGGATCAGAAGTTCAAGGTCAGCCTGAGCCGCGTAGCAAGTTTGAGACCAGCATTTTTGCTCCACTGAGGCCAACATTTCAAAGCGTTCTACCCACTGCTTGTGAACGGTCGTGCTTTCTCAGGTGGGGTAATCGGGAGTCCTGCTCAAGGAAAGCTCAGGAAACTGTTTCTTCCTCTTCCCCTGGGTAGTCTCCTCACACCCATGGGCATCCCCTAAAAGTAAGCTCTGGGGAGAGAGTATCTGTAGACAATCCCCCAAGCTCTCAGCCCAGCCCTTACACGCTGACCTTCTACCCTGTACATGCGAGCCACAATGCCTCCTGCAGGCACGACTTCACCCTGGTGCCCATCGTGAAGAGGGCACTGTGTACTTGCCACTGGTTTCAGGTCTAACTGGGATCACTGCCATGATTGCCTAATACCCAACAGCTGGGAAATGGCGTTTTCAATTTCTGCCAGCCAGAACGATACATGCCCCCTGAGCATTAGTCATGCCCACTGGGAAGTGTCGTTTGTCATTGCAGGTATGGAGCTGTTACGTGCACTCTGGGCCCTTCCTCTCCCTTGTCTGGCCTTACTCAATGTTTTGAGGAACCTTATTCTTACCAACCTTTGAGCCTTATCTCTTGACCTTGTCCCAATGCACACTCGACACTGTCCTATACCAATCAAAATGTTTGTACCAGTGTGTGTGTGTGTGTGTGTGTGTGTGTGTGTGTGTGTGTACTTGTTGTGAATGTGCACATGTCAGAGTACAGGAGACTTGTTCACATGTAGGCCTGAGTAGATACCAGAGGTCAGCCTTGAGTGTCTTCCTGTCTTGCTCCCTGCCTTGCTTTTTGGGACAGAATCTTTCACCAAATATGGAACTTGCCAGTTTGGACGATCTAGCTGGCCAGCAGGCCCCATGGATCTTCCTGTCTCCACTAGCAGTGTTACCACTACAGGCAAACTCTCAGCCTTTTTTTATTGATGCTAAGATCGAACTCAGGCCTTCGTACTTGCAAGAACGTGCTTACCTGACTGGGCCATATCCCCAACCCAGCAGCCATGTCTAAGTGCAGGCTGCCCTTGTTTTGTTCCTTGTTGACAGCTGGTTTTAGTGATGTCTTGAGAAGCTCTTGGGAAGTTAGACAGGGATGCACTAGGGTGGCCTTCCTGCCCTATCTTGTAATCTGGCTCCATATTTTCTGAAGAACCACAAGACCTTGGAGCAGAAATGAAAGAAGCCAATCACAAGCCAAATGGTAGCCAGGGTACAGTGTGGACAGGTGCAGTGTGGGCAGGTGCAATGTGGACAGGTGCAGTGTGGGCAGGTGCAATGTGGACAGGTGAGGTACGGGCAGGTGCGGTGTGGGTAGCTGCAGTGGGGATATTTGCAATGTGGGCAGGTACAGTGTAGACAGGTACAATGTGGGCAGCTGCAGTAAGAACATGCACAATGTGGGCAGGTGCAGTATGGATAGGTGCAGTGTGGGCAGCTGCAGTGAGAACAGGTGCAGTGTGGGCAGCTGCAGTGAGAACAGGTGCAGTGTGGACATGTACATTGTGGGCTGGTGCAATGTGGGCAACTGCAGTGGAGACATGTGCAATGTGGGCAGGTGCAGTGTGGGCAGCTGCAGTTGGGACAGGTGCAGTGGGGTCAGGTGCAGTGTGGGTAGGTGAAATGTGAACAGGTGCAGTGTGGGCAGGTACAGTGCAGGCAAATGGGAAAGCCTGTCCTTGTGAACCTTAAAGGCCTCATAAGCCAGAGTTGGATCCAGTGTGTCCTCCCTATCCTAGCCAAGTAGAGTAGGTTCTGTTTCACCTTGGTGGTGGCAGTGGTAGGCTGCCCTGGCCCAGCCAGTTCTGAGCAGGTGAAGTCAGCCTGGTCTACCCTGGTCAGGCAGGTCAGGAGCCAGTCTTGGCAGCTGAGCCATGCTGGCCTGAGGTCAGGTTTCCTGGTGTGAATCAGCAGCTCTGCACACCGCAACGCTCTGAGGTTCCAACATGTGTCTCTTTCTGGCCCCAGCCCCGCCTCCCCCTGGTGGTCACCTTCACAGGTTAGCCAGCTCTCTGTCCTGTACCTGGCTAGTGTCTTCCATTTTTAGAACACAAGGAGGTCAAACGGCTGGGTTCTCTCTGATTATATTTGTAATTTGATTGGTGGCAATCCCCCAAAGCCACCAAGTGAAGGGGGGAAAGACAGAAATGGGATGAAAGGTTCTCCTAGGGAACAGGAGCAGGCTCAGTTAACAACTCATGAATCGACACTGCCCCACTACAGTGGACACACCAAGGCTGTCAGACACTTGAGATGTGGCCAGAGTGGTTTTCATCCGTTTAATCTTGGTGAATTATGGTGTCAGCATTGCTACTTAGGCAAGCCAACTCTGAGAGATCTCATTTAAGGGCCTTAAATTCATGATGCCCCTGCCTTGGCCTCCCAAACAGCTAGAATTATAATCCTGTAACACCAAACCCAACTGCTGTTGCCACCACTTCCTTCTCCTCCTCCTCCCCCTCCTCCTTCTCCTCCCCCTCCTCCTTCTCCTCCCCCTCCTCCTTCTCCTCCCCCTCCTCCTTCTCCTCCCCCTCTTCCTTCTCCTCCCCCTCCTCCTTCTCCTCCTCCTCCTCCTTCTCCTCTTCCTCCTCCTCCACCTCTTTCTTCTCTTGCTGTCTGTTCTCTACCTCCTCCACCTCCTCCTCTTCCTCCTCTTCCTTCTCTTCCTCCACCTCATCTTCTGCCTCCTCCTCCTCCACCTCCTTTTCTTCTCCATCTTTTGTATATATGTCTTTGTGCCTATCACATCATAGCATGCATGTGGAAGTCCATGACCAACCTCTAATTTTAGCCTTATCCCTCGCCTTATTGGAGACACAATGCATTGTTGTGAACCACTGTATACAATGGACCTAGCCCATGATCGAAAGCTCTTGTCTATGCCTCCTATCCCTGTGGGTTCCAGGATCTGAACTCCTTGTTCAGGTTGCACTTTCCCTACCATACCCTCCCGAGGCACAAACACACCCAACGTTTAAGAAAAGCCAGCTCTCAACCAGCAGATGCTGGGGGGTGTAAGCAGGTCATTGTCCATACCGTGGACTGAGGTGTCCTCCCATACTTGTGTGTGGAAGGGCTTGTCCTAAGGGGAGATATCAAGCTGGAGCTGTGGGGATGGGACCAGTGGGTGTCCTTTCAAGAAGAGATGCCATGCTCTCTGACCACCGCAATGTCCTATGTGGAATAGCTGGATGAGGACGTATAAAGATGGTGACAGTCATCAGTCTCACATAGTCAGCAGAGTGTCCTCACGAGGCCCCCTGGCTCCCTAATCTCAGCCTCCCCAAAGACCAGCCTGCAGCAAGAAGCCACTCCATCTGTGGTTTCTCATTGCGGCAGCCTGACTCACCAAGATGGAAGGTTCCCTAGCCAGGCCCCAACAAGGGGAAGAGCAGAGCACAGTTTCTGTTACTCTGTGGAAGACAGATACCATATCCATCTTCTGGCATTTTTAGAGGTTCCTAAGGTAAATGGTAGAACTGAGGCTCACTATACCACTGAGAGTCTGCTGATTATGCAGAAAGCCTATAGAGACAGGGTTCTGTGGCCTTGTGGCATCATTGTCCCTGTGGTGGAGACGGAATCCCTCTCAATGCTGGGTACTGAAAACAGAAAAGTCCAGGTCACGGGTGCCAGTGGAGAGCCAACTGTTAACCTGAACTAGATATGGGTAGCTCTTGTCCCTGCCCCACCCAATGCCCCCTTCTTGTAGCAAACATTTTAGAAAGTCCTTTGTAACCTGGAAGATGAATTCATATGCCATTTAACCAGTTTATGTAATCTGTGTGTATGTGTGAGCATGCGTGTAGAGGCCAGAGGTCAGCCTCTGGCATCCTTCCTTGGTAGCTGTCCACGGTGGGATTTCTGGTTTTGTTGTATTCTGTTCTGTTTTGTTGTTTGACATAGGGGCTCTCACTGGCCTGAGGCTCACTGGCTTCGGTAGACTTGCTGGCCAGCAAGCCCCAGGGATCTTCCTGTCTCTACTCCTCAATGTGGGGGTTACAAGAACATGCCACCCATCCAGCATTTTAGTGGGTTCTGTGATTGAACGGAGGTCCTCAGGCTTGTGTGTAGGAGGGACTTTGCCCACTGAGCCATCTCTTCAGCCCCTGCCTATGCATAATTTTAAGTCAAACAAAACGCTCTTAGTATAATTCTTTTAAGGGAGGTAATTTAGAAGCTACACTTTTGAACCTGTGGATAGCACATCCAGTACTCTACGAAACAGTCCCCTGCGTTTTCCGCCATGCGGAGGTGTAAAGCTTGGTAGCAACCCAGACTCCTGGGTAACATGGCTGTCACCAGCAGCTTGACAGGATCGGTTACTTTCATGAAGCTGTGATCACACCTGACAGGAATAATTAAGGAAGGGGATATTTGCTTTGGCTCACAGTTAGAGTTCATCGTGGGGGAAACATGCAGGAGGCACCTGTGTTCGTGGCAGTGGGTGTGTGGTGGCCACTGTTCACAACACGGAAGGCCACAAAGCAGAAAGCCAGGCGAGAGCTAGGTTCCCCAGATGACCTGTCCCTCCCTCCAGCTAGACCCTACCTAAGGTTCTGCAGCCTCCCCAAATAGCATTAGATGAAAGTACCTCCTGACTGCTCCTGCAGGGGCAGCTGCAGAAGAGAGAGGGGTGTGGTGCAGGAGAACCATCCATCATTCATTCATCAAACGCCCCCCCACCCCCGGCGAGCGCTGCGGCAGCAGATACGGTACAGCGCTGAGCCTGTATCCTAGGCTGTATAGACTTCGTATCCCAGGAGGGAGGCATTGATCTTTTGTTCAGTCACTCAGTGCCACAGGCTGGGTGGCTTCAACTACAGAAGCTTGCTAGCTCGAGGTCAGAAGTCTGGAAGGGCTGCACATCTGATGACTGCTAAGGCTCTTCCAGGTTAGGTCAGCCACCTCTGCGCAGCCAGTCACATAGCCTTTCCTCTGTGCAGACCTGGAGAAAGATCTCATTCTTATAAGAACATAGGTTATGGCCTATGACACTTGTGTCCCTTCCTAGAGTCCCCCTCTCCAAGTACAGTCACCCTAGAGAGGTGAGCCTCAATATACAAACCAGGGATACAGGGTTCAGAGCACAACAGTAGGGAAGCCAGCAAGTGACAGGAGGGAAGCATGTGTGCTCCAGGGAGCACAACCCTGGGAGGAAGGAGAACCCAAGTAGTTCTTGAGTACAACACATCACAGGGAGTCCAGAGGCTGAGAGAGCAGGGAGCAGGGTCCAGGAGGACTGGAGGGTAGTTGAGGCCAGGCCTAGCAGAACCTGCTGGGCAGCTGGTTTGGATTGTGACCCCTAGATCTCAAAAAGTCATCAGAGTGTAAGACAGAGGAGGTGACTCAGTTTGTACTTCAGAGACCAGGTGACCAGTGTGGAGTGTGGAATGAGAAGACAGTGGGAGGTCAATTTATTTGCATTTTGGCATTTTGTGTGGGGTGGGCATGTGTGTATGTGTGTGTTGCATGTGTGTGTGTGGTGTGTGGTATGTGTGTGTATGTGTAAGTGTATGGTGTGTGTTTTATGTGTGTGTAGAATGTCTAGTGTGTTTTGTGTGTATGTGTGTTATGTATGTGGTATGCATAGTGTGTGTGGTATGTGTTATGTGTGGTGTGTGTAGTATGTGGTGTGTATATGTGTTATGTGTGGTGTATGTGTGTGGTGGGTTGGTGTGTGCATTGTGTGTGTGTGTGTGGTGTGTATGTGTTATGTGTGTGTGTGTGTGTGTGTGGCATGTGTGTAGTTGAGTGATGTATGTTTGTGTCATGTGTTGTGTGTTGACTAGTGTGTATATAGTATGTATGTGTGGTGTGGTGTGTGTGTGAGTATGTGTGTGTGTGTGTGTGTGTGTGTGTGTGTGTGTGGTGTACAGTGCTAAAAGAGGCCAGAAGAGGACATTGGATTCCCTGGAGCTGGCGTTAGAGGTAGTTGTGAACTACCTGCTATGGATGCTGGCAACCCAACTGCCGTCCTCTGCAAGGGCAGCGTGTCCTCTCAACTGCTGGGCCATCTCTCCAGCCTACTCGGTAGCATCAGACATTTTGATGAAATAAGAGCTGAACCTGGACTAAGTTCTGTACCTAGAGTCTGTTGAAAGGTGACAGAAAAGTCCCTTTCCTGCCCATAGTAATCCAGGGAGTGGAGGAATGGGAGGAACCCGTGGGAGCCACAGGTTCTGCTGTAGTGAGTCCTTTCAGAACAAGCAAGGAGCTTGGGACATTGCAGACAACCGTCTGCTGAGGAATCCAATGGGATCCCTAAGGTACAGCCCCAGGAATTGAAGACACAGCCTTAGTCAGCCTAGGGAACTGTTGCTGACAAACAGACAGACAGACAGCAGGCTATAAATTGCCTCTCCACTCTGAAATTGCTCACAGTCAAGACTGAAGCCAGGATGTGGGATACACAATGAACCCTTGGAACAAATCGATTTTATTTACTGCTGAGAGCTCAGGCTGTGACCGGGAACCAGAGCCAGCTGACCCTAGACAGAGCGTCTCACCCTACACTGAGAACCACAGGGAGTCCCCCATCTCAAAGTACCACGTTCTATGTGATGACCTCATTCTACCCACCTCGATCTGTCTAGCTTTTCGTACTGCTTGGAGTTGCTCAGATACTTATTTTAAATTGTGTGTTAGTGTGAACCTTTCTAGAACTTTCTCTGTATACTTATTCGGGGTGTGTGTGTGTGTGTGTGTGTGTGTGTGTGTGTGTGTGTGTGTGTGGTGTGTAAAGTTCTGTTTGTTTTTAAACATGCTGTCTTGCTAAATGTGTCGTTTTTATCTTCACCGTTCGATAGCATGTGTTGGAGGCCATCTGTGGACTGTTTTCAGACACCATCTTGGTGTCTGGTCTGGCTTCTTGGTACTGAGCAGAGAGAGCTAAATGATATGGCACCCCAGTCCTGTTGCCTGCTGGCACACAGCTTTGGGCAGATCCCACCTCTCAGACTGAATGGTCTTCTCTGGGGAACTGGTCAGCTGCAGCCTCTGCTGTAGGCTGGGTGCAGGTCATTCGGACTGGGGCTGAGCCCAGCCCTGGGATGAAGTCTGTGCTTGGTCAGCAGAAGCTGCTATTGTCAATGTTGGTATAACTCCCCCCTACTACCTCACCCATGGCTTCCCGCTGATGTGACAGCTTCAACCACACCAACAATTTTTTTCTTAGTTCCTCTGACGCCCACAGTCTTTGTTTTTCTGTTCCAGAACTTTCTACTCTGCTGAAATTTGGGTTGGTTCAATAACCTTCTGCCTGGTCCTGTAACCCCCACATGTGTGTCTGTGTGTATTCATGCATATGTGAGTTCATGTATACACACATGGATTTGTACACGTGTGTGTATGAGTTGTGTGTGTGTGTGTATGTGTGTGTCCTTCTGTGGCACCCAGAGAGCCTTCCCAGCCACGCCTCTGCTGTTCCCATGAACTCCAGCCGCTGGGTTTGACTGTTCAGAAAGGCCACAGAGCCCTACAGATGCAGCCAGGGTCACTGTTGCATATCTGAGTCCACACCCACTGCTTTCCTGGCCTTGGGACACACCCCTGTGACCATGACTGGCACAGGGGTGAAAAAAAGCCCAGAGGGGAGCCCCACCTCGGCGCCAGCAGAGGGGCCTGTCCTCCGGTCCCAGATGCTAGGAATTTGCTTTGCTGAGGCTGCAGCTGCTCAGTCTCCGTGTCAGGCGACCAGCCAGTGTCGCTAAGCTAAGCCCTTCGAGTTGCAGTGCTGAATGTTGGGAAAGATGGGCAGGGATCCAGGAAGTGGGATCCAGATACTGGTACCTGCCCTACATAGAACAGATCAAGAGAACATACATATTCCTGCTTAGAAGTGCTGGAATGTCAGTGTGCAAAATGGGGACACTGGACCATGAGTGTGTGTGTGTGTGTGTGTGTGTGCGCGCGCGCGCATGCACATGTGTCTACATATTTTGTAATCTTCCCTTGCCTCTACTCCTTCTTTAAGGACAGTAGTCGGTACCACATGAAACTTCTACAAACAAGAAAGAAGTCTGAAGCTATGAGATCCCTGAAGCCTTACATAGTACCTGGTGTCACTCAGTGAGCACCGGCCAGGAGCCTGAGGAACTCTGTAGTTTCCGGTTCTTTGTGTGAGTTCCCTATGGCAGTGTCTGAGGACTCTGGGGGTACTTAGAATCCTCTGGGACAAGGAGCAGGTGCAGAGGCCTCCTAAAGACAGCAGGGCCCAACACTGCCCTTCTAGAAGGACCACTGCAGTCTCCCAGAACAGGTATCAGCAAACCCTAAAGGTCCCACTAGGAAACATCTCAGGCCTTGGAAGTCTCTGAGGTAGCTCACCTCTGCCTGAACCACACAGAAACAAGGCCTGGCTATATGCCAAAAAATGTTAATTATACAAACAGGCGCCAAACCTGAGTGTGCCAGCTCCCAATACCAACACTACGTTAACTAGGTCTGGAGAGCAGCCGTGGTCGCCTCCAATGCCATCCCCACCCCTGATTTATAACAAATAAGCCAGGGGCAAGAGTACCTTCCCGGCTTCTCACGTGTCAGTGTAGCAATAAGGTCAGAGTGGAAGTGGCCAGGCCACGCCAGGCCAGAGTATTCAAGGTCCAGAATGAGAACCTCAAGAATGTCCTTGCTGCAGTCTGACAGTGTTCAAACCAGGGGACATTCCGTTAGTAGATATCTACGAGGTCTGCAAATGAACAAAGGCCCCTGCCAGCCCCCAGTGGGAATAAAGCAGGAGAAATAAATGCATATATTTTATGTAAGAACCGCAGAAATTCGGGGAATGCTTCTTACCATAGCTCACCATGCCCTGTCCTAACCAATTCCTGGGGATGTTTGTTACTGCAGCTCACCATGCCCTGTCCTAACCAATTCCTGGGGATGTTACTGTAGCTAATTCTCCCCTGTCCTAACTGATTCCTGGGGATGTTTGTTACTGTAGCTAACTCTCCCCTGTCCTAACCCATTCCTGGGGACCTTTGTTACCTCAGCTCACTGTCACTGCCTGAGTGATCCATTTGCATGGAAGGTGAAAAGCGACAATTAGACAGCACTAGTTCCCATGGTGAGCTGATCTCTGTGTCGTCTCTTCCGATCTTTCTGACTCAGTTGGAACGTGAGTCTAGAAATCCCTTCTAGGAGCTAGTATGTCTTCAACATCTTTTAAATCCCTGCAAATATCTATTTTTAACAAAGCATTGACAACCCCACCCCACCCCAGCCCCCCGTATAGGGTATTCGGCAGGCCACGTCTCTAGCTAGGACTGAAAACATTTGTTTCCTGTGTGTTTCTTCTTCTGTGTTTATTAGTGAGGACAAAGGTGTGGATGCTGCAGTGGGGAGGTGAAGCCTTCTCCTTTGTCTGTGGGTAAACACCCGTGATGATCTTAGAGCTTTGTGGAAATCGTTACAAGAGAATGTGGAGAGATTAAGTGGTACAGGTTCAAGAAGGCAGTGACACTGTGAGGACCCTGCAGACATGTAAAGTTGGAACTCAGAAATCTGGTTCTGTGTTTTCCCTTCACAGACATGGAGGTGGGGGCTGGGAAAGGGCCATCTTCACCAGCAGTGACTCAACTCTCCAGGGACTAGGATTTACAATTCAGAGCCACGGCCATCCTTGTACCCGACACGGTTCCCACGGGAACTGGATGAAATGGTGAAGGGTGATGGCCATCAATAAGCCACTGTGTTTACGGTAGGGAAGACGTGTCTGTGGAGAAAACGATGTGAGTTCACCGCCTCTGTTCTCTGAGAGCCCAGTGTCTACAGTGAAGGAGTCTGTGTCGGTGCCTGTCTGCCCCTGGTCTGATAGCACCAGTGACCTCCAGTGGCCTTGATTCTGCAGATATATTATGCCAGCCCATCTGCGACTCTGTCACACACACCCCAGCACCCTTCCTGGTGGTCAGCACCCAAATTTTTCTGCTCTCATAACACACCCTAATCCCGTGGCCTCATTTAACTTCGTGACATCTGTGAAGGCCACTTTCAAATGAGATCACATTCATGGCCACCAGGGTTAAGGGACCTGAATCTGTCTTCGCAGGGGACATAAGACAACCCCCAACATCCTCCTCTGGTGTTTTCTTGCTGAGCAGCATCAAGTTGAGTCCTGGGCTGTGCCCCTGAGACGCCCAGTCTTTGCAGAAATTGAAACCACCGAGGAGAGAGGGGCGGCAGAGGCTACTGGGGCCAGGGAGCAGCTGGCCAGCATTCGTCTCGGTCCCGGGCGGCGGTAGCCCTGCTGTCCAGACCTGGCAAGTTCAGGCTGAGAGGCCATCGCTGCCAGCGAAGGTCAGGGCACCCTCCTTACAGGATAAATAGTCTGGGTCCCAGCCAACCCCTCCTGAGCCCACACAATATCTCTTTCAAAGATCTCAAAACATCCAAGCAGACCATAGCGAATTGACTTTATTGTTTTAAAACCAGCCCCTTTGAGCCGTCACTGCTCCTCCCCCCAGGGGAAAAAGTCATAATAAACGTCCCCACAGTGTGCACCTCTGTCCTCTTCTTCAATGTCAGCCTGAGACCACTGCAATCGTGCTATTCCCTGATGCTCAGCATTGATTTAACAATTAGCTGTGATCATTTTGATCGCCTCACCGCCCGTCTATGGCCAGGTTAGTGGCAGCTACTGAGTGAACGCAGGCAGCCTTAACTGGAGAGTTCCTGGGGACCAAGCTGAGCCTCTGGCCTCAGCTCATCCCTTTGGCCTGAGTTTCCTCTTCAGTGTTTATAAGATGTTCCCATTTGACAGACAAGAAAACTGAAACTCTGGGAAGTCTGGGGAGATCCTGATCAGGACAGGTCAAGGCACACTAGGTTAGGGGCAGGCTGAGTCTGGACCTGCTTGCTTGCTTCCTTCCTTCCTCCCTTCCTTTTTTCCTTCCTTCCTTCCTCTGTCTGTTTGTCTGTCTTGCCTCAGACGACAATTGGCAATACACAGTCTTGCCACCTTCTATGGATGCTGTTACCACCATCCAGTTCTGAAGTGGGTCTAACCTGGGATCCATGTGGCAAGGGGCTGTGTCATAGTAGTAGTTGTTAATCATCTCCAAAGGCCTTCCCAAGGAGTCCAAGCAGGCCCCCTGAGGTACAATGAACTGATTTCTTTCAGGAGGGATCTATATCTTAATGTGCAGGCTGTGTGCAGAGCAGGCCAGCTGTGGGCCGAGCAGGACAGTCATGGGCATATCAACGTGGGTGGGCCCCTGGAATTGCTAATGGCCTCTGAGCCTAGGCTTGGGTCCTGTCTCTGTGCATACCAAGTCAGCAGAGCAGAACAAGTCTGGCTTGCTTGGCCTTACTGTGTTCTCCTATTGGCCATGTCTTCAGCCTTTCTGTCTTCTGCCACTTTTAAGGCCCTGTGACCCCATGAAGCTTACCTAGACAATCCAGGAACACCCCCCTAATTGAAGGCCAGCTGATAACTGACTTTTAACATCATCTTCAACCTTAGCTCCCCTTGCCACATAACCCATGCGGTCTCAGGCTCCTGTGTGTGTGTGTGTGTGTGTGTGTGTGTGTGTGTGTGTGTGTGTGTGTGTGTGGTGTGTGTGTGTGCTGGGGGGAAGAGAGTTACTCTCTAATGACCATAGTTGTCACCCAACAAGTACAGAGCCACTACAACTCTGACACAACAGGCTGTCAGCACTGCCCTGCCCTCTGATGCGTTCATCTAACAGACAGAGGCCCTAGTGGTCTTCTTTTGACTTTAGTATATGTGCATGCTCATATGGGGTGAGCACGTGTGGGCATGCGTGTGCGGAGGGCAGAGGTCAGTGGCAGGTCTCCAGTCACTGCCCACTTTACTTCTTTGAATCAGGATCTCTCCCTGAACCGGAGCTAATGATTTGGCTAGGCTGGCTGGCCAGTGGGCTCCACAGACCCTCTAGGCCTCGGCTGTACTCCAGTTGTAGGCATGTAACAGCATGCCTGGCTTTTACATGTCCTGGGGATCCAAACCCAGGTCCTTATGCAAGAGCATCTCACTCACTGAGTCATCTCCCCATTGCTGTTGTCTAATAAAAATTCCTAGTGTTTCTGATGACCATAGAGTCTCAGAGAAAAGCAGGGTTGGGGGCTGCTGGAACCAGAGAAGACGGAGCTGGGACAGAAATCTGAGCAAAAGGGTCCTATGGGGAGGTGCAGGGAAGGGCATTCCAGATAGGGACCAGCCCCTGCAAAGGTGATGAGTGCTTGGGAGCTGAGGAAGGGCAGAGTCATCATGGCCAGGAGTAAGGAAGTACAGGGAGAGGCAGTAAGGCTGGGGGATGGACCAGGAGGACCCCATCTGGGCCTCCAGGAAGGCAGACGGTGCTGAGGACAGTAAAGACAGGCTCTCTGGTAATTTCTTGGGCCACTGCAGGAAGTATTGCAACCTAAGAGACTGGAGGCAGCCCTGGATCATTTCTGTGTGGTTCTGGAGGTCAGAATATGGAGTGAGTTATAGCAAGGTTCCAACTGGAAACCCATGAGACTGCTCCTTGCCCCTCCCCCAGCCCACCCTGTGGCTGTAGGATTCCCTTCAGGATGCATTTCTCTGCCTCTCCAAGGGAGGATTCCTGGGTTTAAGGGCCCATACCTACTCAGAAACTTCTCCCCCCACCCCTGGCCCCTGTTTTCCCAGTCATAGCTGCTAAGACTCTTTCCACGCAAGGGCACATTCTGTGGGGATTGGGTTTAGGAGGACACAGTTCAGAGCTTCACAGGTCCCAGCAGGACCTCAGTGTGATAAATCCTCTGGGACATAAGACTGGACTTGGGAGAGCAATTTGAGGTTGGGGTGGGGGAGCTACAGCAGGCCAAGAACAAGAACCACCCAAGCCCCAGAGGAGCAAAGGAGAGTTCAGAAGCAACCCAGCCCTGACCCAGACTAGAGGACATATGTGTCCTGTAGCCTAAGGCAGGAGGGTCACCAGGGGTAGAAGGGGTCTCTGTGCTCCCAGCTGCACGGGTCACAACTTATAGATGGATAAATAGGCTTTTCTGTCTGTGATAGTGTTCCTGAGACAGAGACAGAGACAGAGAGGACAGAGACCTGAAGAGGGGTGTGTGTGTGTGTGTGTGTGTGTGTGTGTGTTTGTGTGTGTGTTTGCCCTTTTGCTAAGCTTAGGGCTCCTCTCCACCCCTGCAGGGGAGCCTCAGGCAGCACTGTCTCCTACCAGCCGCTTAAAAATGAGTGTGGAGACATCTAGAAACAAGACAGCAGAAAGCAGTAATGAAGGGCTGGGGATGCATCACACTCTCAGAACGGGCATGAGGTCCCGGATCCAGTGCCTAGCAGAGGAGGAAAGGAAGTAGAGAGAGAGAAAGCAGCCGTGTTATATTATTATTATTGTTGTTGTTTAGGAAGTAGAGAGAGAGAGAAAGCAGCCGTGTTATATTATTATTATTATTATTTAGGAAGTAGAGAGAGAGAGAAAGCAGCCATGTTATATTATTATTATTATTATTATTATTATTATTATTATTATTATTATTATTATTATTTAGGAAGTAGAGAGAGAGAAAGCAGCCATGTTATATTATTATTATTACTGTTGTTTAGGAAGTAGAGAGAGAGAGAAAGCAGCCGTGTTATATTATTATTATTATTATTATTATTGTTGTTGTTGTTGTTGTTGTTTAGGAAGTAGAGAGAGAGAAAGCAGCCGTGTTATATTATTATTGTTGTTGTTGTTATTATTATTATCATTATTATTATCATTATTATTATCATACCTTTTATTCTCTCTCATACATTATCCTGACTGCAGTTTCCCCTCCCTCCACTTCCCCCAGTTCCTTCCCTCACCAAATTTATTAATATTTTTTAAACTACTTTACCATTTGTTTGATATGTGTGGATGTTTTGTCTGCACGTGTGGCCCATGCACTACAATTATACCTAGTCCCCTTGGAGGTCAGAAAATGGCACTTGACGCCCCGGAGCTAGAGTTAAGGATGGTTGTGAGCCGCCATGTGGTTGCTGGGATTTGAACTCAGGACCTCTGGAAGAGCAGCCCGTGCCCTTAACCACTGAGCCATCTCTCCAGCCCGCCGTGCAGCCTAAGTTTAAAAGACCCATCCCACAAAAGAGTGATCTCTTTCTGTTCTAAATTAGACTCAAGCTAGCTGCCGCCTTTCTGTCCCCAGCTGCCACCTGTCCATCCCGTGTCCCTGTGTCTTATAAGGTAACAATGTCCAGATGGCTAAGAGGATTTTTGTTTAGAATGATACTTCCTAGCACAAAAAATGATAGGAAATTCTAGCATCTCGGGTCCACAAATAAGGTTTAATTGGTACCAGGCCACCTGCTGTCATGTCTGTCCTATCTGCTGTGCCCAGCGAAGATGTGGGGACCAAGGTCTGCACTCAGTCACAGGCCTAATGGTGGCCTCCATCTTCCTGTGGAGAAAACCTCTCTCAGGAGTCCAGAGCAGCATGGTGTCCCTGGGGATTTGCCACTGGCCTGCAAGCCCCCTTGTGACTATGGACACCTGCCCCCCCAAGTTGCTATGGAATGCGTCAGGACCTTCTGTGAGCTTCACTCCCAGGCATAGAATGTCGGGAATTGTAACTGAGTCGAGCACCCAGCTGCTGTACCGAAGCCACAGGATTGTAATTAGTGCTGTCTGGAACAGTGCTCGGTGCTCTTCTTTAACCATCAGGGGGTGACAGTCAGAGACCCCAGTTCCTGTCGCCTGCTGCTCGACCCCTCATCCCTGCAGCCTCCTGTGTGAGGCCTATGGTCTGTCTCAGTCTTCTGGGGCGCCCGCAGTCACAGAATGTCACGACTGGTGACTTCTTTCTTGTTCTAAGCACAGTTGGCAGGAAAGGGTCAACCCCTGGTTTGTAGGTGGCCATCTTTCCCATGTGTGCCAGAGGACATGATCAGTGATGTCTCTTTGACAAGGACACAAACCGCTCATAAAGATCCGCTCTCCCAATGCAGTCCCTCCTCTGAGCCTCTTCTCCCAGGTCATCCCAGTAAGACACTGGCCTGTAGTACCCAATATGGCACAACACCACATCTCAGACCATATAAGCCAGGATCCATGAGGACTGTGGAGAGGTCATGCATTTTGTTTGGTTTTTGGTTGGCTGGTTGGTTTTGGTTTTTAGTTTTTTGAGTCAAGGCCTCATGGCCTCACATCTACTATACAGTTGAGGATGACCTTGAACTTCTGATTCTCCAACCTTCACACCCAGGCCTACCACCATTCCCAGTGGGGACTGAACCCAGGGCACTGTGAATGCTAGATGAGACCCTACCAACTGAGCCACGTTCCCAGACTGTACTGGCCAGTCTGACAAAAGTAGCCAAGTGTCTGAGTGACTGGCCCTTCCTTTGGGTGGCTCTGGTCCTTCTCCTGGAAGCTCTGTCAGCTCATCTGGGGCATGTTGATCACACCAGTGAGGTAGAACCCTGACATGTCTCAGGACTGCTAACAGGAGCCTCAAGCAACCCCATCCACCCTTGGCCTAACATTCACTCTGGATAGACACTACACACAGAATATGTGTAGGAGACATGGGTGGACATCATCTGGCAGGGACCTCAAAGCTGTGATGGACACATAGGAGCAGCTCCAAGGTCACAAGATTAAAAACACCGCACCCACCCCGTGATAGCAGCAGGCGGAGTAACATCCCATTCTGAGACTTTGGGATGATTTCGCCACTGAGGACCGGAGGTTGGGACAGGAGGAGCAGAAATAAACCCCACTAAGATAAAAGCCAGGGTTCAGAGCTGCTCCAAGCATCACCCTCTAATGGCAATTGGGGGTTTTAGGGCAAGTAGTGAATTATAGCTTGAAGAACCCCAGAGCTTGAGGCTTTGATCTGAAAGCAGGGACAGCGTGGCCCTTGCCTAAGTGACCACCATCTCTTCCTGGGGGACGCTAGGGAAGCCCCTCAGAATGTGTGGCTCAGTGGGGTGTCTTTGCTTCTGCCTGGAAACTCAGAGCAGGCAGCTTTGTGGGAGCTGGGTTGAGATGTACAGAGGTCCCAGCTGCCTGCAGAGTTTTATGAGACTCTGCCTCTGATGGCCACAGACACAGCATGTGTGATCTCAGAGGCTTCCCAGGTCGCCTGTGAGGTCATTTCACCGATCCCGCCTTCTTTGAAAAGAACCGATTTGGAGAAATGTCTCTTTACTTCCAGGAAGTGTTCACCTAGACACTGTAACATGGCTTATGTGACAGTAACCCCTCCATAAACCAGAGGTAGGCCTCTGTTTCCCCTAAGGTGACACCCTGGCTTCTGTCGAACTGCCCCCTCTTTTCTGGGCACAGGCAGCCAAGGGATTATTAAAGTATATTCTGCAGGTCTGAACTCTTATGTTGTCCTTGGGCTTAGGGCTAGAGTCACCAAACACCCAAAAACTAACACAGGCAGGCCCTTGCTGTGGAAAAATTATATGACATTTACTATGGGTGCATGAAGGAGAAGAATATCAGACAGTTTTCTGTGCAGCCCAAGCTAGCCTGGACCTGTGAGCATACACTGACCAGATATTAACTCAAAATCAAACATATAGTGACCATGTAGTGATCTGAGGTGTTCCTGGCAGCATTTATATCATGACTTCACTGCCACTTTGGACAGGAACATATACTGTGCAAGCCATCTGTGGTGATTTGAATAAGCGTGGCCCCCACAGACTCAAGAGTTTAAATGGTTCACCCACAAGGAGTAGCAATATTAGGAGGTGTGGCCTTGTTGGAATAGGTATGGCCTTAGAGTGAATGTGGCCTTGTTGGGGGAGGTGTGGCCTTGATGGAGTGGGTGTGGCCTTGATGGAGTGGGTGTGGCCTTGATGGAGGAAGTGCATCAATGTGTGTGTGAGGCTTGAGGTCTCCTATGCTCAGGCTCCACTCAATGCAAATGACAGTCTCCTCCTGGCTGTGTGCAGCAGGTAGGCAGGCATAATGCTGGAGAAGCAGCTGAGAGAGACAGACACTGGGACTGGCTTGAGCTTCTGTAAAGCCCAACCACAGTGACACACTTCCTTTAACAAGGCCACACCTCCCAATCCTTCTCAAGTAGTACCATTCCCTAATGACCAAGCATTCAAATATATAGTCTGTGCGAGCCTGCAGTCTCCCTGCCTGCACATCCCTGTAGATCTCAGAGCCCAGAACTCAACCTGGGTAATTAAACTCTGTACCATTTAACACTATTACTATGTAGCTGAGGCTAGCCTCCAACTCTTCATGATCCTCCTCCTCCTCAGCCTGCCAAGTGCACAAAGAATGAAAATCTTAGCTATAGTTTGTTGATAGCCTACTCTGGGTAGCTCTGCCCTTGAAAGCCCTGGTTTCTTAGAATCCTTGTCAGACACCAAACGACCCACATTTAGCTTCATTTTACAGAAGGGAAACTGGAGCTCAGAAAGATCACCCAATTGTTGACAGGCATCAGGGAAAAGCATCAATTACATGTGGGTTGCCTCCTGTCTCCCACCCTCTTCCGTGTTTGGCTTTCTCCAAAGAGATGTGTGGTTGGGGTAGAGAGAATGAAGGAAGCCCATAAAGGCCTGAGGTGGGGGTGGGACCAGAGCAGGGTGGTGTGGGGCTAGGGCAGGGGGTGGGGCCAGGGCAGGGTGGGGCGGGGCCAGAGCGTGGTAGTGTGGGCCAGGGCAGGGGGCGGAGCCAGGACGGGGTGGGGCAGGGCCTGAGAGAATGCATTTGGGTTGGGTTGGGTTGGGTTGGTTTGGGTTGGGTTGGGTTGGGTTGGGTTGGTTTGGGTTGGGTTGGGTTGGGTTGGGTTGGGTTGGGTTGGTTTGGGTTGGGTTGGGTTGGGTTGGTTTGGGTTGGGTTGGTTTGGTTTGGGTTGGGTTGGGTTGGGTTGGGTTGGTTTGGTTTGGGTTGGGGTGTGTTGGGTTGGTTTGGGTTGGGTTGGGTTGAGTTGGGTTGATTTGGGTTGGGTTGGGTTGGGTTGGTTTGGGTTGGGTTGGTTTGGTTTGGTTTGGTTTGGGTTGGGTTGGGTTGGGTTGGTTTGGTTTGGTTCTCAACACAGGGTTTCTCTACATAACCCTGGATGTCCTAGAACCCACTCTGTAGACCAAGCTAGCCCTGAACTCCCCCTGCCTCTGCCTACTGAGTGCTGGGATTAAAGTTGTGTATCACCAACTCCTGGAAGCTAGATCACTTTAGACTGGCCCCAAAGAACTACAGCAAGAGCTACCTGGACTGAGTGTCTCAGCAGCAAGCACAGAGTGACCTGAGCCCTGCCCAGGCACCAACCAGCCCCGCAGCCAGCCCAGAGCAGACATCTCCATCCCTTGGGTCCAGTGTTGCTCCATCCTTATCTACCTCACAGTACTGTCAGCCAGTGAAGGGCACAAAGGGCTTAGGTAAAGGGAAGCTAGGCTCAGCCCTGGAAAGAGAGGGGTTTCCATAGCAACTGTCACCATCTCCTTAAAAAGAAGGCATCCAGAGGGCAGCAGGCCCTGAAAGGGACACTCAGAGTCACCCACAACCAACTAGAGAAATATAAATCATGGCACACCTATCGTGATAGCAAAAAAATGGCCAACAGTTCCATGCTGGATGCTGGGGAGGGAGGACAGGTGCAGAACATGATGCAGGGACTCTTACACCAGGCAGCCCTCCATGATCTCCTCCAAGACATCCAGGGCCCACAGGGAATGTGTGTGAGGATGCACACACCAACCTTGTTGGAGCCTCACACTGTGCCCCTGTGGCCTGGATGCAGTTTATCCTAAAACAATTCCCCTGTTGCTGCCCAGGGTGCTGATGTCGGGAGGTCATTAGGTCATGGGAACGCAGGGTGGTTCTCATGGGTTCCTTCGATTAGCTAGCTGTAAGAAAGTCACAGAAGAGCCAGCAGGGCCACCCCATCCTCTGCCTGCTGATGTAATTTTTCATTTACACACACATACACACACACACACACACACACACACACACACACACACCCTCAGGCATCATGGTACCTGTCAAAAATGCCTTCCTTATTCACTGGGCAACCTGATCTTGCACACTGGGCCTAAGATTTTAATCAAACCTTTTTTTCTTTATAAAGTTAACCTGCCTCCAGTGATTCTTTATAGTAATAGAAAAACAAGGGACTGGAGAGATGGCTCAGTGGTTAAGAGCACTGACTGATCCTCCAGAGGTCCTGAGTTCAAATCCCAGCAACCACATGGTGGCTCACAATCATCTGTGATGGGATCTGATGCCCTCTTCTGGTGTGTCTGAAGACAGTATCCTTATATATAATAAATAAATCTCTAAAATAAAACAAAACAAAACCACAATGGCTTTATCTCAGATTTTAAAACACACACACACACACACACACACACACACACACACACACACACACACAGAGAGAGGGGGGGGGGAGGAAGGAAGTTTCTGCCTGCAACTGAGATGGGAACTGAGAGGAATTTAATGAAAAGAGAGGACAGAAGACAAAAGGAGCCCAGAGTGAATCACCTCAGCATCTCAAGACGGGGGAAGTGCTGCAGGCTGTGCAAGTGTGAGGACCTGAGTTCAGACCCCAACACCTCTACAAAAAGCCGTGCGTGGTGCCACGCCCGAACTCCCAGCACTGGGGAGGCTGAGACAGAAAGATCCCCGGGCCCTGTCTGCCCTGTAAAAGCACAACCAAGAAGCTGAACCTTCCCAGTCCTTCACCCTCTTGTCTAGAACCTGTCACCGACACATCTAACCACAGAAAAGGCTGGGGGGTGGGGTGGGGTTTGCAGAGGATCCTACTCAGAGTTCAGCAAAGGGAGAGCATCCTGTCTCTGAGAGAGGGTAGAGACCAGGGAGAGGGCTCTGGCAGAGCCTGCCAGCCTTCCCATCTCTCTACCCCTCACCACAGTGTCCATCCCTAACAGCCACCATCAAAATGAGTCTGGGAAACCACTGGAGGCGGCAGGCACTGCTACCCAAGATGTCTCACCCCAGCTTTCTGTGGTCCTCCCTGGCCCAGGAGGGATTCCCTCCCTGCTGGGCCTGCAATGTCTTCACACTAAGCTATGTTCAGCTGTTCATTCTTCAGATGACCCCGAGTCACAGAAGGAAAATAAACAGCAGGCTGTTCTGAGAAAGAGCCCTGACCACCCTTGCTCTAGTCTGCCCTAAGTCAGCCTTCTTGGCTTCGCAAAGAAGAAAAGGCGTTGTCCCGGGGCAGGTAGGGTCACCATGGCAACCAGTGAAAGAAAAATATTGGCTCAGGACCCCCACGACCACGTTCTCAGCACAAAGGAGATTTAACTTGCCCCACAGGGACAGAGGGCAGGGATAAGTCACACCCAAACTACTCAGAGTTCTTGCAACCAGGACCAGAGAGACAAACTTCAGTAAAATGGGCTAGCCTTAGACTTTCCATCCAGGCCTTCAGCTCATGCGTGTGTGCAGGCTAGCTTTGAGGACAGAGAGGGGTCTCAGTGGGTCAGAGTGGATCCTAGTGGGTCAAACTGGGATGGGTAAGATCTGTGCCCTTCAGGATTGAGGAGCCACTGTGTGACAGAAGTCAAGAAAGTCCCAGTGGGGTCCTGCGTCTCTGCTTGTCCCTCTATTTCTTCTTCCTCCTTTGGACCTCAGCTCAGATGAAGCCTTCCCTGACTCCACCCTTTCCCCGTCACTATTCGGGGTATCTGTAAGTCCCCCAGATCCTGAGGAGGTGGCTGATGGAACCGCTAGAGAGATACCTTCTCCTAACTTTCTTGGATCAGAGTTTGCACTGGGCATGGTTATTTCTGTACATGAGACAAAACAGAAGCAGAAAACTAGCTCGTTCTCCAAGGAGGGCAGGCAGACCCTGTGGCAGAGGCCAAGGGCTGCCTCCGGTGTCTGGCCTTGGGCCTGTCATCATGCCCCTTCCTGCCCACCTCTGTGTCGGTCTTGAGTGGTCTCCTTCCTGGAATAGGCAAAGTTTTCTTAGAATCTGCCCTCAGCCACATCCATTCTGTGACCCTGTTGTATTAGAGGCAACTTCACATAAAGTTAACAAGGGGGAGGGGAAACAAGGCCTGGTGTGTGGCCTTTCTGAGGACATTCGAGGGACCTTCATGGAGCCAGGCAGGCTTGGGGGCACCAGGCTGGTTATTTTTCCCAGAGTTTTGTCTGGGCAGAACTACTCAGCTCTTCATTTTCCTCACTTCCCGTTTGAACCCTGGCGTTGCGTATGTACAAGAAGCCTTTCCTCTTTCCCCGGGTGATCAGAGATGGGCTTATTTGGCGGACTTGATTTTGGAAGTGCGAATTTTACTCAGTGAAGAAACTGGAGTAGTTGCTAACAGCTGGTAGCAGATTAATAAAGACCCCACTGTGTGCTATCAGAACCTGTGTGGGGGCGGGGCTGAAAGTTGCTTGGCCTCTACATTCTGACCATTTTCGTCATTGATTGCCTCCTTCTCATTGAACTCCCCTCGTGCTGGCTCTTGGGCTAAAACTTCTAGAACAGATCTGGGGTTCTCCTTAGCTTGTGGATGCCCCTTTCCTCTGCATACCTAAAGGGCAGGGTCTCTGGACACAGATTTCTGGGCTGGCAGTGTTTTTGTGAAACACTCTGGCCCCTGCTGGCCCCATGAGACATGTGTCACCTCAGGTTGTCCCCTACAGCACAGGATCTGTTTGGTTGAACTTGTGAGTGAATACAGATTCCTCCAGAGGTACAGCCCATCCGCCCTGCACAAGCCCAGTCCTCAGCCCAAATTTCCCCAGAGAGGAAAGAGAAGGACGGCTGTGCCTTCTCGAAACTGACATGAGGAGGAAATGAGAAATCACCGTGATAAACAAATACTGCATGATTCTACTTACATGAGGTCCCTGGACCAACTGCGTCCAGGCAAATAGGATGGCAGTTACCGGGGACTCTGGGGGAACGGGCTTTTAAAATGTGTGCAAGGTTCCAATTTTACAAGATTCTGCAGATTTTCTAGAATGTTCTAGAAAGGTCTTTGTGGTGGATGTTATGATGGTGTCATGGGATATAAATGCACTTGATGCCCCTTGCTGTACACTTTAAACTGGATAAGATGGTGTTGTGTTCCATAATTTTAAACCACAGTTTAAAAAACAAATAATTTTAGGCTGACCATAACCGCGTACAACTACCTTTAATCCCAGCACTCAGGAGGCAGAGACAGGTGGGTCAATCACCACCAAACCGGACAATCCCTGGAATCCACATGGTAGAAAAGAGACCAACTCCTGCAAATTTGCAAGTTCCCGGACCTAGACCTTAGAAGCAGGCACCCACACACCTGCACTGGAATAAAACAATGTTTCAACCTCCCCCCCCCAGCCTCCAACCGCCCCCTCAGTAAGCAGGGCTGACACCATTTCCCCCACACACCCCTATTTCCCCCTCCTACCTCCCTGCTGTTTGCTCAGTCACATTTACTGCTCTCCTTAATCCCTCAAAAAAGATTCTTTTCCTTGTTTACTAAACAAACCAAGGCTAGAAAGATGAGGCTCCTGGTCACTGGTTCTGCCCTACCCCCACCCCCTTCCCCCAGCCCTCCCTGATGGGGGGGAAGCTTAACCTGTCCTGTCCTCCCACAGGTACCCCAGGGCTCTATCAAGGCGCCAACGGACTGACCAACACCACCGGATTTGGGAGCGTGCACCAGGTAGAAATGGCACCCGCCAGTTACTTCCCTTCTCACTTCTTTCTTTAAATGTTCCCCTTAACTCAAGGTGCAGGACAGAGCCACCTTGAACCCACAATTCCCGCCAGAAAGCTGGTCTCTTAGCCCTGGGTTTTGGAATTCCAGGAAAAAGACTGGACAAAATACCACTAGAAACAAAATTACCAGATCCCCAAGATGTCAGAGTCTGAGCAGGAAGCACTTAGGGAATCTCAAGCATGGACTGTAGGAGCAGCCTATGTGCTTTCCTTGGACCAGGAACCTCTCCCTGGATGATGCATCCTGTTCCTTCTGCATCTGATGGGAGCCTTGTCATTGCTTTCATGGGATGCTGGCCACTGTGGAAGTCAGGTGGTTTTCCTTCGAGTCGGTTAATCCACCCAGGGCCAGCCTGAGCTACATGAGACCTTGTCTTACACAACCAAAAGAAAGATTAACTAGGGGCTTCGGGGGGAGGGGGAGGATAGCTCAGTGTTAGGAATGGCAGAAAACGAGTCTCAGTACACACCTGGGGTGTGGCAGGGAGTCGCAGCTGCCTGCAACTGCAGCTCCGGGGGATCTGGAACCTTCTTCTGGTCTCCCTGGGCACAGACACAGACACATACATATAATTGATGAGCCTAAAGGGCTGGAGAGAGGGCTCAGTGGTTAAGAGCACTGGCGGCTCTTCCAAAGGACCCTGATTTAATTCCCAGCACCCACATGGCAGATCACAACTTGCCTGTAACTCCAGTTCCAGGGGTCTGATACCAAAAGTGCACATAAAATAAAAATAAGTAAATCATTTGGAAGAAAAGAATTAGCCTACTGAAGGTAGAGAGTCTAGGCCGGTGGTAGATTGTCAGCCTGCTCAAAACCCTGGGTCCTATCTCCAGGACTTTTGGGGAGACCTTCTACAAGACCCTCTTTCTGTAAATGTACTTCCTATAAACCTGAAATCCTTTCCAAACAAAAGGTTCATGTGTTTCCAATACACAAAAATACAAAGAACAAATATTCTCCCCTCCAGCTCCATGAACTACACACACAAACCCAAAGCTTGTATCTGAAATGAGACTTTTCAGATGCAGTTCTTCTTTTTTTAATTCGATAGTTTATGTATTTACATTTCAAATGTTACCCCCTTTCCCAATTTTTCCCCCTCCCATACCCCCTCCCCATACGTCTATGAGGATGCTCCCCCTCCCACCCACCCACTCCTAGTTCAACACCCTGGCATTCCCCTACACTGGAAAAACAAGCCATCACAGGACCAAGGGCCTCTCCTCCCATCCTCTCCTACATATGTTGCTGGAACCATGGGTCCCTCCCTCCGTGTGTACTCTTTGGTTGGTGGTTTAGTCCCTGGGAACTCAGGGGGGGTCTGGTTGGTTGATAATGTTGTTCTTCCTAAGAGGTTGCAAACCCCTTCAGTTCCTTTAGTCCTTTCTCAAGCTCCTCCTCTGGGGTCCCTGTGCTCAGTCCAATGGTTAGCTGCAAGCATCCTCATCTGTATCAGTATGGCTCTGGCAGAGCCTCTTAGGACACATCCATATCAGACTCCTACCAGCAAGCAGTTCTTGGCATCAGCACAGATGCAATTCTTAACTCTAGGTATCTGACCATTTTACTCTAAGACCCTGCCACAAATTCAGACACCTTGGTAATTCTGACTTAGCATAAATGAGCTGGGGCCCAAACTTTCTATGAGTTTCCTGTGAGTGAATCACTGATAATGGTGGTAGTGGTGGTGATGGTGGTGGTTATCATGGTGGTGGTAATGGCTGTGGTAGTGATGATGGTGATGGTGGTGATGGTGATGGTGGTGATAATGGTGGTGGTGGTGATTAGGATGGTGATGGTGGTGATGATGGTGGTGATGATAGTGGTGATGATGGTGGTGGTGGTGGTGGTGATGATGGTGGTGATGGTGGTGGTGATGATGGTGGTGGTGGTGGTGGTGGTAGTGGTGGTGGTGGTGGTGATGGTGGTGGTGGTGATGATGGTGGTGATAATGGTGGTGGTGATGATGGTGGTGATAATGGTGGTGGTGGTGGTGGTGGTGGTGGTGGTGGTGGTGGTGATGGTGGTAGTGGTGGTGATGAAGATGGTGATGGTGGTGGGGGAAATGGTGGTGATGGTGATGTGGTAGCTTGGATGAGGGTGATAACGACAGCAGTGGGGCCGAGAATCATGGCTGTATTGAAAGAGATGCTAGCTGGGGCCGGGGGACCCTGATATTGTAGGGATTGCTCCGTTTGGAACTTGTTCCCTGAAATGTGCTTGAAATGTCCTTCAACCCAAGGTCTGCACTCCACCCATCCTTCACATGACATCTTAGAGGTCTTGGAAGGATGCTGGGCTGTCAAGACCCCCGTCCTGTTCTTCAGGGTCATCAGCAAAGGCTAACCTCCAGGCTCCCAAGTCCTAGGGCTTGGGGGTGGGTAAGGCAGGCAGGGAATGTCAAGGACTTTCTCCACCTCCATCCCCCCCCATCCCCCACCCTGGACACTGTTCTAGAGATGGCAGGACTCAGCAGAGCGGCCACACCACAGCTCCGCGGGAGAAACAGGTTCAGATGGGGATTGTTACCATCTCAGCCTTCCCAGTGTGGGTCAGCTCGCCCCATCCTGTGTCAGTCAACACGCGGCCACCCCTGTCTCCACTCTGTGGCGTCATCCCTCTGTCCCCGTGCCTCCTTTACTTTTCGCCTGTGCCACTTGCACTTGGCTCTTGGGTCAGAATCCATATATGGGAAAACCAGACGGCACAGTCTGGATGATCGGGGCTAACTCTGAAGAGGGGGCCTGGGCTGCCAGGTGTGGCACCTCACTCAACCTGTCTGTCCTTTCCTCTCTCTCCAGGATTACCCCTCCTACCCCAGCTTCCCACAGAACCAGTACCCCCAGTATTTCAGCCCATCATACAACCCGCCCTACGTCCCTGCCAGCAGCCTCTGCTCCTCACCCCTCTCCACGTCCACCTATGTCCTCCAGGAGGCTCCTCACAATGTCCCCAGCCAGAGTTCGGAGTCACTGGCCGGTAAGTACACTCACGTTTGCTTGCACTCACGCCCGTGGTCTGAGCTCCCGAGTGAAGCGGATCTGTGAGCTGTGTTCCAAAAAAAATGCATGCTTGCACAGTCTTCTCTCTTCACCTCTCTACCCTTGGGAACAAGCATTTATTAAGCACCTACTGTTTTCTAGGCAGTCCTTAGTTTGAACAACTACCAAAAAGGGGGCTCTGAAGATCTCTTTAAAGATGCAGTTTTGTTTTGTTTGAATGCATGTATGTTTTGATGGCATGAAACTGGAGTTAACAGGTAGTCATGATTTGCCACACGTGAGCTGGGAACAGAACCCGGCACCTCTGTAAGAACAGCAAGCCCGTTTAGCCACTGAACCATCTCTCCAGCCCTGAGACACTTGTCCGTTTGGTCTTTGTAGACTGCAATCAAACAGTCTTACAGATACATTTACAAGCTGGAGAAGAAATGACAAGCCACAATCCTCACAAGGGCTTCTCACCCCCCCCCCACCAGCCCGCACCCCCCATCTTCCACAAGGAACAAACAGTACAGGTCAGAGTAACAAGTACGGACTAGTAACTGTGGGGCTGGGATTTGAACCCAGGTTATGCCCAGTTGAGATGGTCTCTAAAGCTCGCAGGGGGCAGGACTGGTGGGGAATGGGAGAGTCTGTTCCCAGCACCTATCTTGGGTGGTTCACAGCTGCCTGTAATCCCAGCCACAGGTATCTGACGCCCTCTTCTGGACTCTGTGGGCACTGCACACACATACTCGGCAGAAGATAAATCGGCCTGGGGGCTCGCCCTCCGTGTTCATTCTCTCTGAGGTTCAGCTGCTGTTACTCACAGCTCTCAGCCTTCTAGGATCCTCACACAACCCTGAGGTTCAATCAACATTGAGGCACTAAAATTTTAGGGAAATCTTGTATTGCACAAGACTTTTAGGCTCCAGAAAATAGGAAAAAAAAAAAAAGTTTATGAAAGAAAAAAAAAAGCAAACCACTTGTAAGGCAGGTTATAAGCAGTGTTTGGGGTCAGCATGGCGTAGGTAAGGGAATCTCACAAAATGCTGAGTCTCGGCTTCTTACCTCAGGACTTTATCCTGTCAGCAGCATCTCCAGAAAGAAGGGCTTTTTCCTTCTACATCCTTCCGCCAGAGCCCTAGAGCACTTAGCCACATGCCCATCCTATAGCCCTCTGTGGCTTAGGTACAATGCTGGGATGGAAAAGGACTCTGGGTGTTGTGCCCACGACTGGAGCTAGAGTAGAGTCAAGCTCTGTGCCAGACGCAATAGATGGAGGGGGAGGGGGACACAGAACTCCAGAGCCAGGAGACAGCGAGTACGCCCACACCCGTGTCCTGGACCTTACCTCAGCTGTCAGCTATACAGGCCAGGCTGCTTCCAAACCCGCCATCCACAAGCTTCAGCTTTCCAGCCAGAGGCTCCTGTCTGAACTCGATGTTTCCGGATTCTTGGTGTCTTGTTCCCAGAATTCATGAGGTGCTCAGATGTAGCAAAGCCACAGGGGTTTTATTGGGGGTGCAAAGTAAAAGCTCAGAGTAGAAACACTGCAGGGGAGTGGTGGGCTCCGGGGGAAGGTGGCTAAAGAGCCCTAGGCTACTTCCGGGGGTTTCCTTTTGTGGGTGCGGGAGGAGGAACTGGTTGCTAAGGGCCGAGTGGGGGTGATTTTCTGTTTTGACTGACAGGTCTCAGTTATACAAACCTTGGTTTGCTGCAGATATCCTTTCCCATGATGCATCTGGCTTAATCATATACATACGCAATCATGCATAGGCATAAGATGGTAATTAGAAGATTTTTTTTTCCCTAAAAGGTCACTCAGAGGACATTTGCCCTTATTGTGCATGTACCAAAAACCAATCCAGATTGGACCACTGCCCCTAGTTCCAGGATGTGTTTGGCCACAAAAGGGAGTTACTAGGGGAGGGTGAGGTGGAGTGACAGGTTGCTTTGTCTGTTAAGGAACATGTGTGTAGTTGAGTGCAGGACGTGGTGGGGGAGGGGCTGATGGTCGCTCAGCTATTCTGCAAACTATGTGCCCCTGGGCTCACAGCGGCACCCAGCAGAGAGTGTCATTGCCCAGGTTATCCTTGAACTCAAAATGTAGGCAAGGGATGACCTTGAATTTCCATCCTCCTGCCTCCACCTTCGGTGCTGAGATTATAGGGATGGGCCTCTACTCCACCCTTTCTTCCGCGTCTTTTCGGAGTCTACTGGTGCTCTTGGGCTCAGCGCCTGGTGCCTTATGGGCGTTCATTACTAGCTGTTCCTTGCTTGAAGGCTAAGAAAGAAGCAGTGGGGAGAACCCTGCCCCTCTCTATCTGGGCTCTTGCTGTGGCTATGGATCCAGCTCTGCGTGTGACTTCCCAGAGGAGCTCCTCATCCCTGTCCTGAAGACAAGTGGAGATACCCGGCCAAGTACTTTGTAGTCAGCTTTCACGGGGGCGTCAGGCTTGACTGCTTCTTAATCTTCATAGTCTATCTTCATAGTCTCGTCCAGGATATTTCCGGAACACACAGTCCTTCTCACTTAGCAACTTCAAAGTCATTTTCTTTCGATGAAAGAAGACGAAGTCTAGTTAACTTCTCTTCCTGACCTTGACTGGCATGGGCATTCTGCTTCTCTGAATGTAGTCTCAGCACGCTGGTTTCAACGAAGGAGAGGAACGAGGGGCTGGTGGGAAACTGGGGTGAAGAGGAGCTGCCGGCTAGAAGATGGCCTAGTAGATCCAGAGTTCAAGGATAAACCTGACTCATGTCACTTGTCCTGAGGATTTAGGTTCTATGACAAGGTCATCTCTAGATTGACCCATCAGGAGTCCCATCAGAAGTCCATCAGGAGCAAACATGGGACTCATTGTGTCTCTGAAGTGTCCTTTCCATGTCCCCCAAGGTTATTTATCCCTTGGCCTCTGGTATAACAATAAAAGGTTAGAGTGACTTTCCCTGTGTCTCACAAACTCACATAAATGTTAATGGCATCACGGGGCTGGAGAGACGGCTCAGTGGTTAAAGCACTGACTGCTCTTCCAGAGGCCCTGAGTTCAGCTTCCATCACCCACATGGTGGCTCACAACCATCCGTAATGGGATCTGATGCCCTCTTCTGATCTCCGAGGGTACCAGACATACATATAGTGCACAAACATACATAAAAGGGAAACACTCATATACAAAAGACAGCGAACCTAAAAAAAGTTATTAATCTAATGGCATCAATAATTGTAAAGGGATGCCTAGCCTCCTTTCCCCAGTATCTGTTGCAAACACATACACATACACTCATGTTCACACACATATGTGCACACACACAGTGAGACTGTTTCTTGCCTCACCCTCGTGAAAATAAAAGAAAACTGTGTGTGAAACATGTCCCCAGAGTTTTCTTAAATAGAAGTGTAGGTTGTCGTCCATGTTTACAAAGGAAGTTTCTGGAAAGATGCAGAGCAACCGTCCGTGGTCAGTTTCTCTGGAGAAGAAAACTGGGAGTGTGGCGTGGAAGGGAAAGCTATGGTAATGGGGTCTGCACAGCGCATCTCAGCAGCAGTGTGTTCCCTCCGGCATGTGGGGCGTTCTCCGGGACAGACTCACCTTCTGGACCCAATAGCAGATTCCAGCTCAGCCAGCATCCAAGACAGAGCCCGGCCTCTGGTGGCAGAAGAATTAAATCACTAATAAGCAGCAAGTACTTCTGGAAATTTCTCAAGCGTTTGGAATCGCAATACCGCACTTCCCTGCAACCTGGAGGTCAGAAGAATCAGAAGGAAATTTAAAAGCACTTAGAGTTGAATGAAATAAAAACACAACATGTCAAAATTTATGGAATGTCATTAAAACAGCAAAGGGAAATAATGTGGTTGTGAGAAAAGAAGAGGTTACAAACAGAGCTGTTCGTCTTTTTTAATTTAAAAAAATCTATTCATTTTCATTTTGGGGTTGTGGGTGCTTACTTTTATTTGTCCGTGCACCACATTTGGGCTGAGCCCATGGAGGCCAAAGGAGGATGAAAGACCCCCTGGAACTGGAGTCACAGATGGTTGTGAGCCACCATGAACTCAGGACCTCTGGAAGAGCAGTCAGTGCTCTAACCACTGAGCAATCTCTCCAGCCCCAAGACCTCATCTACCTTAAGAAACCCTCAAAAGAGACAAAATAACCCCAAAGTAAGCAGGGGGGCAAACAAAAGGTGAAAACAATAAGGGGACCACAGAGGAGTGGGGTAACATCATTGTGGTTGTGTCTGAGTTGGTAACTTAGATAAAATGTGGAGTCCACGTAAGAGAAACTCCCTGCCTCACACAAGAAGCAAGTGGTTCCCTACATAGCCATGTAGCCAGTGAGCAAAACTGAGGGTGGGGGTGTTACTGGTGTTGTTGGTGTTGTTGAAAATGAACAGAGCTGGGGAGGGACTCTGTTGGTGCAGCACTTGCCTACTGTACAGGAAGCACTGGGCTCCGTCACAGTGCCACATACGACTAGGTGTAGTGGTGCACATACTGGGGAGCTGGAGGCAGAAGGGTCAGGAGTTCAAAGTCATCCTTGGCTACATAATGAAGTGTGCTCCAGTTTGGACTACATGAGACCTGCCTCAATAGAAAGCAGAAGTGACAAAGAAAGTACCATCCCCAGAAGGCTTTGCTGGTTACTTCTTAGTAAGTAACATTTTAGTAAGAACCACAGGTTCTGGGCTGGAGAGGTGGCTCAGCGGTTAAGAGCACTGACTGCTCTTCCAGAGGTCCTGAGTTAAAATCCCAGCAACCACATGGTGGCTCACAACCATCTGTAATGAGATCTGATGCTCTCCTGGTGTGTCTGAAGACAGCTACAGTGTACTTGTATAAATTAAATAAATAAATAAATCTTAAAAAAAAAAAAAAAAAAAAAAACACGGGTTCTACAGGAATTTCTAAGAAAATTTAAATACTTCCCGAGATACCCTCTGAGGGTGTCACAAGCTGGAAGCTGAAACTGCACACAACCATGAGAAGAAAACCCCAAGGGCACACACTTCATAAACATAGACACTTCTATTTAAAAAAAAAAAAATAACAATAGTAAGCGAAGGCTAAACTTTTATTGATTGAGTCTTTATTTTGGAATTCAATTTATATAATGTAGGATATTGCAGACTGACGGGTGCAAAAGTGCTTAACATTTTAAAACCTCCAAACCAGGGGGAGAGAGACAGAGACAGAGACAGAGACAGAGACAGAGACAGAGAGACTGAGACAGAGACAGAGAGAGGTTCTACCTCAGCTGCATTTGGCTTTTGAATGTTTATTCCTCCCCAAGTGGAGGTCACCTGTTCACTCTCTCATTTTCAGTGGTGCGGAGCTTAGAGGTGACACTTGAACCTGGGAATGTGTGTGCGCATGCGCGTGCACACACACACACACACACACACACACACACACATACACACAGTTTTTGGTTTTTGTTTTTGTTTGGGTTTTTTTGTTTTGTTTTGTTTTGTTTTTTTAAGCTTAAAGAGTACACTTGTATTGTTTGAGTCACCCGGTTTGTGCTGGTTCCTTTCAACCGACCAAAGTAAAGCTGTATAGCTTCCGTGGATCTGCAGACACCCAGGAGGAACTATTAGAACATGATATGATGTCAATGGATTCTCAGTAGTGGGGAGGGACGCCTGGGCCTCGAACCTGCTAGGCAAGTGCTTTCACTAACATAAAGCCCAGCCTTCTTTTTCACTTATTTTGAGACAAAACCTCACTAAGTTGCTGGCCTTGAACTCACTCTGTAGCTCAGGATCATCTTGAACTTTTAATCCCCTTGCCTCCCATGTAGCTGAGGTTATACCCGTATCACCAGGGCCAACTAAGATGTCCGCTCTTACCACTTTGATCAAGTACCTGAGCTTAGAAAAAATTATTCTTCCTGAAGAAAGCTGTTTCTGACTCTGTGCTGGGGTCCGGGGCTGTCTGGTGGGAGGAGGTCCTTCCATCCCTGACATCACACTGGGTTTCTTCTCTCCTGTGTCCCTTAGTTGCTAAGAAGCTCTATAAATATTAAATAAACAAAGTCGAGTCCCTCAGATTTTAGGGAAAAATAGGAGACAGAACTCAGCCCAGTTCCAAATGCATTTATTCAAAGTCGATCCTCCCTCCCACCATGCCCTAAGATCTAGAGGAGAGCTGCAGGACGAGTTTTGAAGCTAAAACTGTTCTGTGAGGAAATGGGTCGGGATGTCCACTGAGGATCCAAGAGGATCTGCCGTTCACTACGCTGATGAGGACAGACCTTGCCCAGATCTTGCCACTAACCTCAGGCAAGTTCAGTAACCTCATTAAGCCACAAATACCTATGTGACTCGGGGGAGTGGGAGTGTCTCTAGAAACTAGGTATATGAGGCTGTCTTTCTACATTGCCATAATGCGATCCCAGAGACTTGTGACTTTATAAAGAAGAGAGGTTAATCTAGCTTACAGTCTGAAGAGACCCCAGACTTTTCTGAGTGTGACCTTAGTTGCTCTGAGAACCTCTTTCAGGGCTCCAACCTTGAAAAGTCCCATCATTACCACTCTGGGGATCAAGCCCCCAAAACATGAACCTGGAGTCAAATTGCTGGAAGCTCACCTCCCTGTGGGCTTACGTTTCCATCCTTTTGTCCACGGAGAAGTCTTCAAGCCATCGGCATGGGCTGCTCACTGTAATCAGATCTGCCTTCCTTCACTTCTTCCAGATCTTTGAGCAGATGCCCCCTCCCTCATAGACCGCTCACGTAACACCCCTACGGCCAACCAACGCCCTACATTCACAGACACATTTGTGTGTAGAAACTAGGTGATAAAAGTCTCAGGTGTCACCCTCAAAACTGCTGTTCAGTTCCTTGAGACAGTCTCTCAGTGGCCTGGGGCTCACCAATTAGGCTAGAGTAGCCGGCCAGGTAGGCCTGAACCAGACCTATCTCTGTCTCCCTAGCACTGGGGTCACCCTCTGGAATCGAACTCTGATCCTTGGGCCTACACGGCAGGCACTTTACCAGTTGGGTTATGCTCCCTGCCTTTGCTGGGGTTTTTAAAACCCTTGATCCTCTCGACAGGTCCCAGAACCTAATGTCTGTGGCTGGAAGAAAGTGATCATGACATGAATGGCAGTGACCAGTGGTTTAATCTTACAACCTTGACCTCTGGTGCTGTCTTAAGGGTCTTCTCTGGGGGTTGTGTGGTGACGGGGATGGTGCCATATCTCCCAGGAAGAGACACCTGGTCAAGAGTCTGATCTTTATATCCTCCTTGTCTCTCCAGGAGACTACAACACACACAACGGACCCTCCACGCCAGCAAAGGAAGGCGACACAGACAGGCCGCATCGGGCCTCGGATGGGAAGCTACGGGGCCGGTCAAAGAGGAGTAGTGACCCCTCCCCAGCAGGAGACAATGAAATTGAGGTAACTAAGGGGTGTCTCATGGGGGGATAAACTGATCTATGTCTGCAGCCTGAATAGAGGCTGAGGTTCTCTACACCTTTGGTAGGTTGTACTTTCTAAGCACTACCCAGCGCTCCACTGCCCAGAAGGGAGCAACCCCCGAAGAATTAGGTGGACCGTAGAGAGTCCTGCTGGGTGACTAACCTGACGAAGGACAGTCTGAGAACCAGCATGGACCATGTTCCTCACACCTCAGTGGCATCAGAGTCCCCTGGGGGACCGTGGTGCCCTCTCAGAGGCTCTAATTCCATAGGTCCTGGGCAAGCCAGAGAAGTGGGTGTGTATAAACAGGTCCCTTAGGCTGCTGAACCCCAAAGCAGGCTGTACCCTGAGAGCCCCTGGTTAGGAAGATAATGGGCAGGATCTTCAAATGGAATCTGCTGGTGGGGACACTTTGTAAAGGCATGTACTGGGTCTCATCCCAGGCCAAGTAACTATAGGTGGAGGCAGTTTAGGAAGTCTGCCTTGTCCCAACCTGGGGATGGCCCAAGGTTTGCATCCTTAATGTGGCCCTGGAAGCTCTGGCGTGGATGTTCTGAGGCTGGGGATAGAAATGCCTGTGGATCTGGAAGGGGTTTTCATCCTCAGGCTGTGTGCAAGGCCTACTTGATCACACTGCCTGATATGGGGACTCCAGGTCTCAGGGTTCCAGTGGGCAGCCAGCGCTGAGGAGGCTGGTCTGAAGAACAGGCTGACATTTGTCAGTTGTGAGCATCTTCCCTGAGTCAACCTGCCTAGGGGAGGAAGATGGGGGTGGGGGATGCGGGGGAACATGGCCCTCGTGAGTGCCCTTGAGACAGACCCAAGTGTACACAGGGAATCGAACAAGTTCTAGAGTCTACCCTGCTCTAGTTATTAGCTGTCATGTGCTCTGGGACTTGAGTAGCATCAGGAAAGATGGGATTTGTGCCCAGAATGTCAAACACACTGTGGCACCTTTGTCTGCCTTCCTGGGCACCTCACAGAAGAGCCACAAACTCAGACTTCATGAGCATCTTTGTCATTCCTTAGTCTTTGACACTGCATTTCTATCCAATAGTCTGGTAGGAACCCAGCCAGCTCCCAGAAACATATGAAAGTCATGGTGTTTGCCTGGTCTCAGGACACAGAAGCACAAAGCTTGGTCACTGCCATTGTCCTAACTCTGCTTAGTGAGAGGCCAACTGCCTAACTGTTGCCAGACTGTGCTGTGCCATGAAAACTCCTGTTGAGCATAGGACATTGGAGCATCAGCCACCAGCCTTTGGTGGCAAACAGAGAAACCACAGAACCTACAGGATAAGAGCAACGTGACCAGGCCGCAAGAGGAGCCTGGAGGGATGTCTCGGCCAATAAACGCTTTTTACATAGGACCTGAGTTTAAATCCCCTGCATCTGTGTAATAAGCTAGACTGGGGAGGTGGAGCAGGCTCAGGACAGAAGCAGACAGGTCCCTGGTGTATAATGACCATATATTCTAACCAATCAGTGATCTCCAGATTCAATGGGTGGCCGTATCTCAAACAGTAAGGTAAAGGAACAACTAAAAAAGACATTTAAGTTTACTATCTGGCCTCCAAATGCATAAACACACATCTGCACATTCTAACACACACACACACACACACACACACACACACAGAAGAATTAAAAAAACACAAACCCAGGGAACTACCAAGGGACTGTCAGGGTGCTGTCCCACCAGGGAGTGGGCAGAGAATCCAACACCACTCAACCCAAGGTCAGACCAAGGCCCAGCTCAAGTGTTAGGCTTGCCCCTTTATTGATTCCCTATGGGGAGGGGGTGAGGATGCCCTTACCAGAAGACCTGTGGCTACCCAGGCCAGGAGCATCCACTACTGAGGGACCTTGTACCACCTGTGCCACTATTGTGGATTCCATGGTTGTCACGCGCCCACGCTTCCCGCCGCTAGGAACAGGCGTGCAACAAAACAAACTCTTCTGCGGATAACCTTTATTAAACAGCACTTTGAGCAGGGGCTTCATGAGCAGGAAACTTGTCTCTGAGTCGGGGACTCCCTACCGAGTTCTACTGTCTAGACGGCCTCTCACGCGCAGTTCCCCACGAACGATCTCTCTGTCCAGTCTCTGTCCACGCGGGACCTCCCGCAATCTATTTTACCAAGTCTCTCTCCACGTGGGATCTCCCGCAACCTCTCCTATCGGGCTTCTCTCCACGTGGTATCTCTCCGCCATCCCTCCATGTGGTCTCTCTCTCTCCGTCTTCCTCTTCTTCTCTCGTGGGGGAGAAAATGCATTGCTATATATGCCTCAGAGACTTGTCTTGCTACCTGATTGGTGCATCCTCCTGTAGCTCAATCACGTGCCCCAGGGGTGGGCTGTGACTTATGTGGTGCATGCGCATTAAGTCTCTTGGCTGGGCAACAGCTCTGTTTGCTGAGTTCTCGGCGGGAAGCCGGCACCATGTTTGGGTGCAGCACAAACGGCTCCCTACACATGGTGGCTTGTGGCATTGCTGTTCTATCCTGGAAAACACTGTCCTTGTGAACCTCACTCTTGCCCGTCTTCTTAGTCATCAACAAACAACACACTCTAGGTCTCTGCCGGGGGAGAACCACCCTCAGCTTGGGCATCTGCCTCCCCTCCCTCAGGCCCCACCCTCTTCACTTTGAGTTGGCTTTCACGTTGTTGCCCAGGATACCCTCAAAGTTTTTCTACCTCAGCCTCCCAAACAGTTCCAAGTCCAAAGGGATGTTACTGTAGCCAGCTGTGTATGCCAGGCTAACCTGTGCTCCTCCTGCCTCAGTTTCCCAATGTGTGTACAGTACCCTGCTTCTGCTTTTATTTTCAAAAGTGGGGTGGGGCTTGAGACAGGATTCTGCTACATAGCGCAGGCTGACCTCAAGCTTCAAATCCTTTTACCTACCTCAGCCTCCTGACGCTGGATAATAGGCAAGCCCCATTGCGCCTGGCATACCCTCAGTCTTAAAGCTGACCTTCTCACCAAACTAGGGACACCCTGACATTTCCTTCAGTGGGGTTTGGGTCTGTTTTAAAAGGTTCCTGTTGTCTGTGGTCTTCCTCGCTCCTGAATTCCTGCATGACCCCAACAGCTCAACGCCAGCAACCTTAATACTCCCTCAGCAGGACTCTACTCACCTGCAGTAGCTTCTGCTCTGGATGAGAACAGTGGGGGTGGAGAGAGACATTCTTCAGAGCCACTGAGAAAGAGAGGTGGGGGGGTCACAGCATGGAAGTGGGGGGTCACAGGGGCAAGATTATTCTGGAAACACCTGCTTCTCCAGGGTGAGAAAGGGCACTGGGGTGTGAGCCCTGCTTTGCTTCTGAGTTTAACGTCAGCAGGCTGGCTCACACCTCTGAGTCGCTCACACCTCTTAGGTCTCCTGCAGTTTCCTGAATGGCAGACCCCCAGGAGAGGGGCCTGTGCTGCAGTGGAAGTTCTGAGCATGTGTTAGCTGAAACCCTTGGGCTACAGGTGCCAGCGACCAGCTTCAGCTGGCTGGCGTGCAAAAGCAGAGTTTGTATAAAGGATGCAGAGCCCTCCGGGAACCTAAAGATGGTAGAGAGCATCTTTAAAGGGGCAGCAGAGCATCAGAGAGGTGACAGAGCCAACCTGCAAAGAGCAACAAGGGAGCTGTTGGGCCTCTCTCCTCATGTGGTAACAGCCCTGCCCAATACAGTATTCCTCAGACCACTCTAGTTCTATGTGCGATGAGCTTTCTCTCTACCAACAGCTCCCAGACATGAGACTATGGCTTTCTCTCAGACCCCAGATTTAAATCCCAGATCTATCTGGGGTAGTTAGGGATCAACACAGGCCCAAGTTGTAGCCACCATGGATAGGAACCTGCAAAATGTCCCCAGGAGATCCCTCCCCCTCTAGGGACCTTAGGCTGAAGGTCGGTGAGACAAGAAGATGAAGCTGGGACTGTTTGGGAGAAAGGTCAGTGTGTAAGTTAGTGGAGCCTGCAACGGATCTGAAGACATTCACCAATTGCTTTTTAATTCTGTAATTAAAACATCCAAGTTAAACTGATTCAAGGCATTGAGTTCAACTGAACTACAAAATGCCTCCTCCAAACGGATGCTTTCCTAACGCTTTTACATTGCCTATGTGACCCATAATAAGAAATACACTTGCTGCTGGCGAGATGGCTCAACAGTTAAGAGCCCTAGCTACTCTGCCAGAGGATCCGGGCTCCATTCTCAGTACCCACATAGTTCATAACTATCTGTAACTCCGGTTCAAGGGATATGGCACGCTCGCGTGCGCACTCACACACATGCAGACAAAACACTAATGCACATTTTAAAAAAGAAAGGGGGGAAAAAAGCCAGGCAGTAAAGACACCTTTAATCCCAGCACTCAGGAGGCGAAGGCAGGCAAATCTCTAAGTTTGAGTCCAGCCTAGTCCACAGAGTGAGTCCCAGGACAGCCTGGGCTACACAAAGAAACACTGTCTGGGAGGTAGAGGAGAGAAACAAACAGATGAGCAAACTCCAGGCTGGGGAGGTGGCTCCGTGACTGCGCTACTTTGTTTTCTTAGTGCTCTGATGAGCATCAAGACCAAGAGGAAGGGATTTATTTGTCTTAAACCTCACATTGAGAAAAATGGGCTGTGACTACATTCAAGATTATTTTGAAGGCACATTACAAGAAAGAGAAAACAAAAACAATGAGCAAGCTCCAACAGAGACTTGGAGTTAGCGCTACCAGGCAGGCAGGTGGGACTCATCTCAGAACACAAGGAGATGAGTTTGATCAGGGTTCAAGCAGGGGAAAGAAGGGTAGATAAGAAGAACTTGATGGTGGACATGTTCTCTCAAAGTGGATCTGGGGCTATGAGGTTGGATAGATATATTACTTCACTCTACAGTGAACAATAATTTAAAATTTTATACAACTCCTAATTAATTATCAGCATTTAAAATCAGCAAATTAGGACCTGAAGGAAAGCACAGTGAGTAAAGACGGGAAAGCACAGTGAGTAAAGACAGGAAAGCACAGTGAGTAAAGACAGGAAAGCACAGTGAGTAAAGACAGGAAAGCACGGTGAGTAAAGACAGGAAAGCACAGTGAGTAAAGACAGGAAAGCACAGTGAGTAAAGACAGAAAAGCACAGTGAGTAAAGACAGGAAAGCACAGTGAGTAAAGACAGGAAAGCACAGTGAGTAAAGACAGGAAAACACAGTGAGTAAAGACAGGAAAGCACAGTGAGTAAAGACAGGAAAGTACAGTAAGTAAAGACACTTGCAGACAAGTCTGGTGACCTGAGTTGGATCCCTGGAACCATAGAAAGATAGAAGGAGAGAGTACACACATACACACAATGACACACACACATATATACACACAAAATCACACATATGCACACAATGACACATACACATGGTGGCACACACATATACACATAATGGCACACACATATGCACACAATAGTAAACACACACATACAATGACACATATATACACAGATACACACAAACACAGGCACACACGTAGATACAATCATATATATAAACACACACAAACATGGACACACACATAGATACACACACAAACACAGACACAGATGCACACACACATATACACAGAGAGATACACACACAAAGACACACACACATAGGCACAGAAACACACAGACACACATACAGAGAAACACACACACAGACACACACATACACAAACACAGACACAGATGCACACACAGACACACACAGGCATACACACAAATAAACACAGACATACAGACACACACAGTGTCACACAGGCCTACACACACACCATACACATATAATAATAGTCTTTTTAAAAGCCCATTGTAGAAGACATTTATGGTTGTAAAACTAAGCATGCAGAGTGGTTTTCTCACACTGACAATGAAGAAAAACCAACAGAGAGCAAGAGCAAAGGCAGAGACGATGTGGGAGCACCTCAGCCCTTTCTTGCCCATTTGCTTCTCTGCCTCAGACTGGGGAAGAAATGCAACAGTTCCATGTATAAAAATGGAAGATTCCAAGGGAGTCCAGTGAAAGGTTGACAAGTCTGTGAGGGAAGTTTCCTCTGTGCTATCTAGAACTGCAGAGTCAAATTTGCGACACCCAGAAACAGAAGTGCCAGGCGTACAGTGAGTTCTTGCTGTGAAGAGCATCCTATGGTTTCTTCATGTGTTGACTTGAGCTTTTGAGTGAAGCTTTTGAGTGAGCCCCTTTGAGTTTTTAGATGAAAATCCTTGGTTCTATCCCAAGTGTGGCTGGTGGGAGTCCAAAATTCAGCCACAATGATATACCCACAAATGGGGTTCAGTGACTGCTTGAGGCACGGCATGGGTCCCCTGTCTACAGCCTTCTCCAAGAGGCCTGGGACCTGTGGACATGAAGTAGACATAGGCGACTCCATCTTTCCTTCTTCTCTTCCATTACAGCGTGTGTTCGTCTGGGATCTGGACGAGACAATCATTATTTTTCACTCCCTGCTCACAGGGACGTTTGCTTCCAGATATGGGAAGGTAAGGATCCGCTTTGTCTTTTTCTTTAAAAAAAAAAAAAAATCACACGTATATGTCTGTTTACTCTGTGCACACCCGAGTGTCTGGGTCTGAGTAAGTGTGAACACGTGTGGCCCTGTAACTGTGTGAAACTCTGAGAGCAACTTGGGGAAGTTAGTTTTCACCTTCCAATGCGTGAGTCCCAGGGACCAAACTCGGGTCGGCAGGTTTGACAGCGGGTACCTTTACACCCTCAGCCAACCTGCCGGCTCTTTTCCCTATTTTCAGAAGCAACTGTGTGCCCAGGCTGCTTGTCCTTGGAATCATATGACCCTTTGAGTCAGCCAGGGATTGGATGCTATGAAATGCTACTTTGGTGTGGGGGAATTTCATACATTTCCTATCTGGCATCTCATGCCTTTGCTTCCAAAGCATGAAGTCATCAGTACCTATAATTACCCAAATCCTTGAGGTCTACTTCTTTAGAGGACAGAGGTAGACCACAGCCAGACATAAAGTAAGCTAGGAAATTGGGTCGAAGCACTTTCACAGTCGTCTAGTTCTCTAGAATGTGAAATAGGCATGTGGGGGCCATAGGTTGACAGTGGCTATCTGCCTCCGTTTCTCTCTCCCACTGAAGCTGGAACTCGCTTCTTTGACAGGATTGGCTGGCCAGCAAGCCCCAGAATCCTGCCTCTGCTTCTCTGGCTCCGGGGTTACAGGTGCATGCCACTGTGCCCGGCTCTTGACACAGTTGTTGGGGACCTTCCTCCTGCTTCTGTGGGAGCACTTTACTGAGTGATCCGTCTCCTCTGCTGTGGAGTTAACGGACCATAAGCAGATGGGCAGGACATTTTCTATCTCTTCAGGGGTACTGGGAGGGGTCGAGGGTGGCACCTAAGAGGAAAGCATAGTGGTTTGTCTGCTCTGAGCTGAGAGGCCGGGCGTAGCTGCCTCCAGCACTGGTGGGGAAAGAGACTTACCAAGCCTGGGAAACCCTTTTATTTCTGCTTAGTGTGCTGGACTTGACCTCACCTCATGGCTTTCCCAGCTGCTCGCCGTTTTTATGGAAGCTATAACGAGCCGGAGGTGTGATTAACAGGGTAGATTTATTGTCTGCCACAATGCTGCACCGGATATAAAAATGGTGTTGGGGGCGCAGAAATCTCTCACCCATAGACACGCCATTAATATGTGTGGCAGGGACGGCGGCATGCCCTTTCAGGCCCCGGGAAGCTTAGGTGGTTGTCGGCAACCAGAGCAGCTGCAGAGGTGAGCGGAGTCAGCAGCCACCGCAAACACATGCCATCCCCTAGGACCATGACTGGCAGGTACATGCTCTCCCCAGGGCTGTTGTATGTCACCCGTTAAGGCTGTTTTAAGAGTGTCCATCCGCCGAGTACCATCACCACCCCAGGCACACACTGGATTATGTCAAGTGAGGCTGTGAGCCTGGGAAAAGCCGACCATCCTAAGTGTGCCTCCTTGGCCCTTGAGCAAAGGACTCACTAAGTGCTCAATGCGGGGTCCCATGCCCTTGACCCACGTCATTCCTCAGCACCAGCCACCTCTCCCCAGTCATACTCCTTCAGCCAAGCCACCCCTTCCAGATGGCCCTCCTAGCTGGTCCCCAACCTCTGCCTTCCGTGCACAATGCTTCGAAGGCAGATGTGTGCTTTGGGTCTTGTAGTTACTGTCATCTTCTTCGAGGGACTTCCCTAACAACTTTCATCAAAGGAGCATCTCTCCCTAGAAAAGCATTTGCACATTTCAACCATAATTCCGAACTTCATGGATGCCTCCTTTGGGGACACTGAGGACTCTGAGGACAAGAGACCATGAGCATTTCTCACCTTCCCAACCCAACGTGGTTCAGGGCTTTCTTAATGAGCATTTGTTGGATGAACAAATCGGGGTGACCTAGGACCCAGTCACAGAACGTGGTCTCCCGCTTAGAGGCAGAAGGGAGGGAAAGGGAAAGAACAGAGACAAGGGAGGAAGACAGTGTCAAAAGAGACATTCCTAACTGGTGGCCACTGGCCAAATTCAGCCTGCAGATATTTTTGCTTGGCCTCAAGAGTATTTTTTTTAATGTGAATTTATCGCCAACATTTAAAAATCTGGCCATTGCGTAGACCAAAACAATCCAGATTTCTAGCTCTTCTTGAAAAATGAGGAAATCTGGCAAGCCAGCACTCCCCTGTGGCAGCAATCAGCAAGAACTCAGCAGCGGCTGCCCTTAGGGACGCGTGTTCTCAGGGCCCGTGGCCTCGCCTGCCCTCCCTCCCTCAGCCATGAGGCTCTCCAGCCCCCTGGGTACCTGAGTGTCTATGTCCTAGAACTACCAGGCTGTGGGAGCTCAGAGTTGGAAGGACCCAAAGCCACCATTAGGCAACCGATCTCCACCATTTGAAGAAGAAGCTGAAGGTTCTGGGGAGTAAGATCATTCAAGAGAGAATGCAAGTGAGATTCAGGCTCATCGGCCTTCTTGTGTAATCTCTGAATCTCTGAATGTGCTCATTCCTCTTCTGGAACCTTCCATTACCTCCCCCAGCTCCCTATTTTTTAAAAAAAAAAAAAGAGGGTTTTTATTTGCTGATTCTGGAGGGTCTGAACTTAAGAGAATTGACATAGCTGGCAGTCATGGTGTACACCTTTAATCCCAGCAGAGACAGGTAGATTTCTGTGAGTTCGAGGCCAGCCTGGTCTACCAAGCAAGTTTAAGAACAGCCAAGGCTACACAGAGAAATTCTGTCTCAAAAAATAAACAAACAAAAGCCCTTGAAATAGCAAAGAAACTACTAATTTCTCATGAGCATGCATACAGACACACATGCACATGCATGCACACACTCATACATTCACACACACACACACACACTCTCATACATTCACACACACACACACACACACACACACTCATACATTCACACACACACACACACACACACACACACACACTCAGACCCCAGAATGGAGGTTCCTCCAGGCTTTGCTCTCTGACATCCTGAGAAGGATGATCCTTGCCAGGATTGCTCACAGCTCACCTCATATACGCATTTCAGCCACAAAGAGGGAACGTGAAGAAGGAAGCCACTCTTTTCTTTCTTTCTTTTTTTTTTTTTTTTGTTATTGTTGTCCTCATTAAATTTTACATGAACAGACATATGTGTGCATCTCTTGCATATCAGTGGAGGCCAGAGGAGGGTCCTGGATATTAGGAGTTAGATAGAGTTGTGAACCACCATGTGAGTGCTGGGAATTGAACTCAGGTCCTCTGCAAGAGCAGCCAGTGTTCTCAACTGCTGAGCCTTCTCTCTACCCGCTTTTCTTTTCTTTTGTCCTCCTTTTAAGGGCCAGACCCAGAAGTTACACATATCATTTGTGTTCACATCCAATTGGCTGAAATTTTGTCACATGACCACAGCTAGCTGCAAGGGAGTCAGGGCAAGATAATCTTTCTCTGAGGCAATCACTTGCAACCAGTTAGGATGCAGGGGTCCTGTTTTTCTGAGGAGAAAGAGATTGGGGAAGACCACTGGCAGTTTCTAGCCCAAAGTACCACCCAGCATACAATTATTTCTGTTTATGGGACAACAGGATTTGTGAGTCTGAGCCTCCAGAGACAGGTCCAAGCTATACCTCTAAGCCAGGAAGTCAGAGAAAGGGGAACAGCCAACATGAGCACACAGAGTAGTCAGGACCCAGTAGCCAGGACAGTGCAGTTGGGATATTCCTAACAAGAACCCAAGGCCTGCACTTCTGTCCCTATTGGTTCTCTGTACTTCCTCTGCTATATTCAGGGTACTTATTCCTACCACCTGAGAGCAAGCAGAACTCTGGGTTTGAAGCACATATTGGCATGCTACATGGCTAACTGATCAAATCACAATACCTGAGCCACCCAGGGATCACTGAGAATCAGGTCTGGCTGAATCCAAGAGCAGCATCTGCAGATCACCCTGATCCAACTTTTCCACATGATAATTGAGTCCCGCTCAGCAATCCTAGCTGAAAAATGGGGTTTCTGCTTCTTAAATCTCAGAACAACTCTTGTCCCATCCTGGCTCCAATGCCCATCCCAGCCTGTGTACTTATGTGGACCCAGGCTAGACCCAGTGTCCACTCCTGGTATGGATGAAGTGGACACCAAACCATCTTGTGCCCTAGAGCTGGACCCTCAAAGGAACCTGAAACAACCTTTCTGGAGGGTGGAAGAAACAACTTTTCTGGAGGGTAGAAGACCCCCAGAGATGTGAAACTTGCTCTGGAGGTCAAAGCCTCTATGGGGCATACCTGCCAAGGAACCTACTGTCCCACTCTGTTGAGCATTACACAGAAGCAAGACTCATGTCTGCCACAGCCTAACCAGAAGAGGGATCCCTGTTTACTTAGAGAACAGAGACCAGAGCTAGCCAATTAAGGAATGATTCAAAACAGGGTGTTTGTGTTTTAAAACAGAAACTGGGCTGTCTTCCTGATCCCAATCAGGGGGTGCTGAGTTCAGCTGTCACCTCTCACTTCTGTGCCAACCTCTCCTGCCCCCCAGGGCTCGGGGCCCTGCAGTAGCTACCTCCCACAGCTCCTGTGAATGCATCAGCTGTGCCCCTGTGCCTCTTGCCCACTTTTCCCTGAACCCTGCTTTTCCTGCTGGGATTAGGAGAACACAGGTGGGAGGTGTGGGGATCCTTTGCCAGGAAGCAGGATGAAATTTGGGGAGAGGTACCTTTACCATCTATGATTTGAGCAGAAGTATCTCTGTTGTGGATTGTCCTGCAGCTATTTGGATTTTGACGCTAATTCCACTTCCCCAAGAACTGCCAAGAATCGCTGCCTAGTCAGGTGACTTCATCAGAACCTTCTTCCCATTTTAGGTTGTAAAATAAAAGGGAGATCCAGTGGTTGGGCAGGAAAGTGGAAAGAGAGGGTCTGAGGAGGAGGAGAAGGTGGAAAAAGATGGAGCTGAAATACATGGCCTGGAGAAACTGCAAGTTCTAAGGGATCTCATAGCTGAGAACAGAGTAGTGTAGTGGTAGAGCTGCCCAGTCTAGGCGCGCAGCCTGTATTCATATTAACTGAGTTGTGTTTTCATTGAACGGGCTTATTCGGGTTGAAGAGGTTACAACTACAAATTGGCGCCCAACCTATGGATTAGAACTCAGTTAACCCGAGTGTAACATTCACTGCCCCCTCCCTGACTTGAGCAGAGGTATCTTAACCATCTTTCCTCCCAGATCCATGGTGCTGCCCACACTCTCTCTGTGGTCCACCCTCCAGACGCTCCATATACAGAGGTGGAGCTTAACTCTGAGATGATGACTACAGCTTGTCTGACTGTTGGTTGTTGTTAAAAGATGACATCCCGGAGTTCGGTGCCAATGTTAGGAAAAGGATGAAGGGGGGTGTAGACATGGCCCATAGAGGTGTGGCGAGGCCTGGAGGCAAGGGAGATGACTCTGGGGGGCTCATGCTGGGAATCCCTTCCCCCTGAGGGACCAACCACATGATGTATAGTACAGAATAGAGTTTATTCAGGTCATGGGGGGAGTTAAGAGGGTAGCAGAGGCAGAGAGAGAGAGAGAAGAGAGAAATAGAGAAGTAGAGGAGTAGAGGCCAGCCATGAGCACATGGAGAGAAAGGGGGGAAGAGTTAGAGGAGGGGCAAGGGTGGGAAAGCAAGAGAGAAAGAGCACAAGAGAGAGAGGAGGGGGCAAACAGCCTCTTTTATAATGTCAGGTAACTGGGGCGGAGCATACCTGGCTGCTGCCAGGTAACTGGGGGATGGGGCATACCTGGCTGTTGCCAGGTAACTGGGGGGTGGGGTTTACAGAATCCCATTGGTGTCTGCTTTGTAGAGGTTCAGTGTGCTTACTTTCAGTGTACGCGGTACAGCAGGCCAGTCTATTCCCAGAACTGAACGTTCAGTGCCATGGTCTCATTTTCTAATTTTGTTATATTTACTTAGCATGTGTGTGTGTTTGTGTGTGTTGCCACATGCGTGCGTCATGGTGTTCACATGGGTCACATAACAGCTCACAGGAGTCAATTCTCTCCTTCCAACAAGTGGATCCGGAGGATCAAACTCAGCTGTATGTGGGATGGGGAGTCAACCATTCAGATGCAGGCTTGTTTGGGGCTGTCCGTTCTACGTCACTTTTCTGTGTGTCCGTCTGCCTACATCACCTTTATGGTTAGTTTTGGAATGGCAATGCACATCGCCTTCAAGTTGACCTCTGTAACTGACACCTACCTCGGGTGTGTCGCCTGTGGTTCTCACAGGACCTTTGCACGCACTGTCTTGTCTACCAGGAATCTCATTTCCCAATTCTGTTCCAGGTTCTTCCCTTCCTTTTTCAGGAACCTGCCCGCAAGTTCCCTCAGCAAACAAACCTTGCCGCCTCCTGCCGCAGCTGGTTTATGCTTTCCCACCCCACTCCTGCCAATAGCCACAGCATATGAACGTAGACTCCATGAGAGCAGTTCCAAGGCGGGTTATGTGACCAGGGTTCACCGGCCCTGTAAGGTGATTCCAGCTTCTTGGAGCCTTAGTTGAAGACCTGAAAACGCACACAGATAGCAGTGTGATGGGGGAACTTTCCAGGAGCAAAGCAACTGGGGGCAGATCAGACGTGATACACCTAAGAGCAGCAAGGGTACTTGAACCAGAGAACTCAGGGCCCAGGTATTATCATGCCTTCCAATTCCTGGGCTAGGAGGAGGAGCTGGTTGCTATGAGTGACAGGGTTTCTGTTTTGATTGACAGACTTGGATTGTGTGAGCCTTTGCTCACTAGAGAGCATGTATCTGATTTTAACTATGCTAACCATCGAGTTAGACATAAGACAGTAAATAGGCTTTACCCTGAAAGTTCACTCACAGGATATCTTGTGCCTTGTTGCTCATAAAGCCAGAAGTCCTTCAGGCTAGATCAGGCTCCAACCTCCTATACAAAGATATGTTCTGGAATCTGTGTCCAGGGCATACACAAAAGGAAAGTGACCAGACCCACAAGATGGCTCCACAGTTAAAGGTGCTTAACAACCTGAGTTCAATCCCTGGGACCCACACTAGAAAGAGAAGACTAACTCCCAAAAGTTAACCTCTGACCTCTATAGAGACACTGTGGCATTTGTGGCATATGCCCATACTCACAGACCCAAGAATAATAAACAAAATAAGTTGTTTAATAAGATGAGTTCCTGGGCTGGAGAGATGGTTCAGTGGCTAAGAGCACTGTCTGCTCTTCCAGAGGTCCTGAGTTCAATTCCTGGCAACCATATGGTGGCTCACAACCATCTGTAATGAGATCTGATGCCTTCTTCTGGTGTGTCAGCGGCAGGATGATCATATACATTAAATAAATAAGTCTTTCTCTGAGTGGCTACTGGAGAAAGGCTAGCTAATTCTATTGTTTAGAGATAAGTGTGCACATGGCCCAAGTCAAGTGGAGTCCCAGTTCACTGCATTATCCCCTCTGCCTGCCTGCCTCACATAGGTACCTGCGGTATAGACCCAAACTGTGTGCAAAACTTTGAAAACTGTACACTAGCCATAATTTTATGCAATATCTGAAAAATTCAAAATCAGTGCTAAGACTTAAATAACGAACAAAAATCGGCATTTGAAATAAGGGTTAGTGACTGTGATTCAGGTCACAACCTTACATCGTGAGAGTAGCTGCCAATCAATGCTGGTTCCTTGGCTGAAGTGGCAGTTAAGTCTCTACGTGGCAGATACATCAGTGTCACAACAAGAATAGACTGGCTTTATGGAGTCCTGGTGGGTTGTCCTGTGTGTGTGTGTGTGTGTGTGTGTGTGTGTGTGTGAGAGAGAGAGAGAGAGAGAGAGAGAGAGAGAGAGAGAGAGAGATCAGGTGTACTGCACCTAGTCTCTACCTTGTTCCCCGGAGACAGGGTATCCCCTGAGCCTAGAGCTGAGTGGGCAGCAAGCCACCCACAATAATCCTCCTCTCCCCACCCTCCTGCACTGGGGCTACAAATGCATGTATGACCACACCCAGCTTTTTATGTGGATGCTCAGGACCAGAACTCGTGTCCTCCTGGGTGTGTGGGAGCCCCTCTCTACCCACCGAGCCTCCTCCACAGCCTTAGATATAGCTTGGTTTTTCTTGTACATATTTCAATAACTTTTTCCACGTGGTCTAAAGTATAGAGATATAGAAGTATGTTTAGGGGATCAGTTTTCTTCTGCCTTGGGCTAGACAGGAGCATGGGCCCAGCTGTAGCCTGAGGCCCAAAGAGAGCCTGGCAAACAGTAGGAGCCAGGAGTCTGCTGAGGCCATGAGAGTTCTTGAGGGGACACTGAAAGTGACAGAGTTCTCTGCCCTTGCTGCCCTAAATAGAGTTTTCTTTTGCCTTAATACATTTTACCACCCAAATCAAGCCTGTGTTCTCCGGCGTCCTCGTCAGCCATCCCCAGACCAGATCAGACTTCTAGAGTCTCAGCAGGAAGAACCTGGAGCCTAGGATAGTGCAGTCCTCAACTCCTGGGGTGTCACTGGGGTGTGTCTGGTTCCTGTCGCTGGGGCTTCTCATAGTGAGGGTAGTCATGGTCACAGCTGCCTCATCCCAGCCAGTGCTTAGCTCCTGAGTGGGCCAACAGGGTGGGGCCTCACAGTGGGGAAGCCAAGGGTCCTCAGAACTCCCTCCCCATCAGCAGGTTTGAGTTTGGGGACCAAGGCCAGGAGCCAGCATTGCAAGTTGTTCCTTTAGTCCAGAACTTCGGACTTGCTCCTTTTTGTAGAGGAAGCAAAGATCAGAGGACATTCTGCCATGTCACTGTAGGAGGGACTGGCAGAGCCTGTGGGTCAGAGAGGTTGGTATTGTGACAGTATACCCAAGACCCAGGTGCACCCATGGTGCCCTGAGTGTGCCCAGCAACTATAGCAGCTCAGCTCTGCAAGCACCCGCCCCACTCCTCCTGGGCCAGGGTCATGTCCCAAGCACTGAGGAAACAGCTAGGAGCCAGGGCCAGGAAAAACTTATGCCTTCGAGGGGGACAAAGAAGACAATAAATGAGAGAAATCAGGAATACAGAAAAAAGCCAGACACAGTGATACAAATCTGTGGTCCCACGGTTGGGAGGCTGGGGCAGGAGGATCACCAGTTGGAATCCAACCTGGACTTTATAGACAGAGCCTGTATTAGAAAGAGGGAGGGGCAACAGAAAGAGAGAGAAAGAAAGAAAGAAAGAAAGAAAGAAAGAAAGGAAGGAAGAAAGAAAGGAAAGAAGGGAGGGAGGTAGCAAGGGAGGGAGGTAGCAAGGGAGGGAGGAAAGGAAAGGAAAGGATAAAAAAAAGAAAGAAGGAGCAAAGAAAAGCAGAAAGTCCGATGGGGACAGGGGATCAAAGAAGCTACATTTGAACATAAACCTCAAGCCAGTGAGAAACAAATGCCCAGAAGAAAGACAGGGACTAGCACATGTCAAGAAGTCTGGTGAGTGTGAAAACCAGCAGAGAGGCCAGTCAGGCTGTAGCCAGGCAGGAGTCAGGGGACCACAGCAACAGCCCAGCTTCTGCGAGAAGCAGAGAAGCAGGAGGCTGGGGGGGGGGGGGTGCAGAGGAAAAGCCAGGATGAGTTCTCTTTCAGTAGAAGCCCTGGCTGCTCCCCAGGGAGGTGTGGTCAGGATTGGGGAGAGCCTTAAGAGAAGGGCTGCCTTCCATCTGAAAGATTCTATTTAAGATAGAAGGTAGAGCAGGGAGGGAGGAGAACAGGAGGCTGCATCCATTTTAAAAGCAAGCAGAACCAACCACAGATAAAGATTCAAAGCAGGGCCAAGGAGCCGGCTGTCAATAAAATGTGTGCTTTGCAAGCATGAGGTATTGAGTTCAATCCCCCAAACCCATATATATATATATATATATGTGTGTGTACACCACACATTTAAAAAAAAGTGTAATCCTAGCACATAGTGGAGACTTGCCTACACACAAACACACAAGTACAAACATATACACATACATCACATATAAACATACACACTACATATACATAGACATACACAAACATACACCACATACACACATACACCACACGCACAACAGAAAATTTAAAAATAAAAATGATCACATTACTATTTTTGATGATGCTAAGGTTCAAATGAGCAGGGCCCTTGGATTGGCTCTCCACCCCCACCCACCTCAAGACACAACTCTCTGCTCACAGCTGCCTCTCAGACATCAAGATCTCTCCATCCTCAAACAAACACCAGGCAAAGTGCTTAAGGGACGCTGTTTATTTTATTTCTTTAATGAGAAAACCTTCGGGTTCCTCCGAGTTCAGCTGTGTTTATTTACATTGTCCTGGGCTCCGGGCCTGAGGTCTGACGGGCTGAGGAGGCCCAGCCCCAGCAAAACACAGACCTTAGAACTCTATAAAGTAGACTCTCAAAATAAATACTGCCTAATTCGCTCGGCAGAGGTGGATTAAGTCAAGATGAACACAATTTAGAAAGGATTTGCTGAGGAAGTGGGAGATGTTGTTCCCCCACTGGGGCTGAGCTGCATCAGAATCTTTTCTCCACCTTCGGACTTTGACAGTTAAAGCAATTTAGTTCTTGTGCCTAATGAAGAAACAGCTTGGACCAGTGCTTCCGACCACGGAGTGTGTGTGTGTGTGTGTGTGTGTGTGTGTGTGTGTGTGTGTGTGTGCGCGCGCACGCTCGGGGCAGGGTGGGGGGTTGGTGTATTAGGGGTTGGGGTAACTTGCCCATCCTATAAGGCATCTGTTTTGGGGTGGGCCAGGGGATCCGGAGATACTTTGAAAGAGACGTCACTCAGGTGACTAACAGAGATGGGGCCTCCGGCAGAGGGTGGTACCCTTTGTCATCTTAATCCTTTGTAATAGCGGAACCCTGAGCAGGAGCCTAAGGCCTGTGCTTATACGTTTTCTTGGCATTAAAGGCTTCCATCTAACAGAAAATACAGGTTTTGGTGACTGCTAGAGGTTATCTGAAAAGCGTTCATTATGGTCTTTCTTTGAAGCCTCGACTCGCTGTCACTTGGAAAAACTGTCTCCTTGTGGAATTCCCCACCCCCCACATTAGGTTGAGGGTAGGGGGCTAGTTAAAGGCTTAGAAAGCGCTGCCCCTGCTCCCTGCCCACCTCCTGGAGGGGACCTGAAAGGAGAAGAAAAAGGTTTGCCCACCTCTGAAAACCTAAGGGCACTTGTTTGGAATGGGGTGAGAGGTTCTTTTGTTCTCTAAATACAGGGGCTGTGCTCTCAGGGGTCCTGGTGAGAAAGGTCGAGGTGCCCTAGACATGGAAACAATGGCAGAGGGTTCCTTTCCTTGTTGAGAGGGTGCACCCGCCCCCCAGCGCCCACCTGTGCGTCACGCCCTTTAGTCTCCAACAATAGGGGTTTTGAGCCTGTCCTAAGGTTGCTAGGATGCCTGGGGCCTCCAGGGATGCAGTGAGACTGGATGAGTGGCAGGTGGGCATCAGTGCTGCAGTCCGCACGCTTGATTGACGCTGCAGTGGGGTGTGTCCCTCCCCAAGCCAGACTGTGTGTGTGTGTGTGTGTGAAAACTCCCATTAGGACCTTATTCTAAGTAGGAACAGATCGCTAAGGGATCCCTCTGGGGACACCGCCGGGTCACGTGGTGGAACATCATTTGGTCACGAAGAGGAATGGAGCCGTGTTACGTGGGGCAATGTGAATGAAGGAAAGCTGCAAACATGAAGAAGTAGGAGAAGAGGAGGAGGAGCCTTCCATGGTCTCAGAGCATGTGGCAAGGGAGCTGGGATGTGGCTGGTGAGGACCTGGGATAAAGCATGGTGGAGAAACCATGTTTTGTGAGGATGCATTTTATTTTTCAGTGAGGAAAACTCTGTGCAGATGGAAGTGGTAGCTGCCCCTGAATTATGAACTCCAAAACAAGCGTGTGGACCAGAGAGATGGCTCAGCCATTAAGGGCACTGACCTGCTCTTGCTGAGGAGCAGGTTGCTTAGCAAGATGCACGCATGCACGCTCACTCGAGCGCAGACACACACACACACACACACACACACACACACACACACACGATGTTTTACTGACACACAGCCGCCCCCATGTACTTACATATTGTCCCTGGCTGCTTTTGTGTTGCCCTAAGAGGGTTAAGGGGTTATAGTCAAGACCACACAGAACATAGTGCCTAGTATGCTTTGTATAAAATAAAGGTCACCCTCTTGTGGTCTAGAACGTACACTCAGAAATCAGATGGCTCAAGTTCAAAGCCAGCCTCACAAGTTGGTCACCTTTGTGCCTTCTCAGTTTCAAAGGTGAAATGTGCACATTAACATGTCACAGGTATTTAGAAGGAGTCAGCTCTGGAATGGGCAGATCTTATAAAGTAAATGAATGGCAGTGTCTTACAGAGTTGAGTTTTAAACCACATGTGGTAATAATACCTGTGATCCCTCACTCAGGCCTGAAGCAAGGAAGATAAGGGTTCAAGGCCAACCAGACCCTCTTTTAAGAAAGAAAAGAAAAAGAATTTAATTTCAAGAACCAAATAGGCTCTGTCACAAATGCTGAACAAGTTGACTGTAATGGGGCAAGGACACAAATTGTACATGCAGTTGTGTTTTAATAAAACTTTATTCGTGGACAGAAAAAGAAGCAAATGTTTAGAAACAGGCCACTGGAACCAGTAGTAGGGGCTGATGCCTGTAGTACTAACACTAGGGAGAGTTTGAAGGTCAGTCTGGAATACAAAGCAAAATCTTTTTTCAAAGAAATAAAAACCACGCTATGGGCTGTGTGCAGTACTGTGTCCCTGGAAGGGGGTCTGAAGGATTGCCACCAATGAGCAAAGTGAAGGAACCACAGGAGTGCTGGTAGGGACAGGGGTGTCCCACCTATCCCTATATGATCAACGCATCTCTTTGGTCACAGCAGGCTGCAGTGTCTGTCATCCACACCTCTCCATCCTCGACTGTCATGGACCCGGCTCCTGTCAGGGTGATGGTCTCAGCCAGGCTTTCAAAGTTGTCTTACTTGTTAATAGAGGCAGCCTCTGTGTCCAGGGCAAACAAGATGGAGTCTGCCGTCCCCTCTGTGCTTCTGGCTTTGGGTTTCTGACCTTGGATAGAATAAAAAAAAAAAAAAATAGCCTGTCTAGAAAGCATTGTGTTCTTTAAACATAAACGACTTTAAACCAGTAGCAGTCCAAGTGCCGTGAGGCCTGTCACCCGGAGAGCAGAACTGGCTAGAACACCTTTGCTCTCTTGATGCTGATTCCATAGTGGGTCCCCAGTTGGCTCTTGTGACGGTGACGGAATTTATCCTGAGGTCTTTGGTGGAGTTCTTGTTCATACACATAAACCCTTGTGTTGATAGTTTCCTATTTTTCTCACTCTCCTGTTCTCCGGAGCTGCCCAGGAAGCAAGTCTGAAGGGCTTTTGGTTTGTGTTGTTTTCCTTTACTGTTCAAACGCACGAATTAACCTTTTTTTTTTTCCCACAACCATCATTTTCTTGTCTTTCTTGTTTAAAAAGGTGGGGTTCCCCCCCTTTTTTCTTTCTCCTTCTCTCACAAGCTGATCTGTTTTCCAGGAGTTTCCAAGTAATTAAACCCAATTAAAACCATTAAATTCATGCTTTTAATGACAACTTTATTATTGAAGGCTAACCACAAGGAGGAGGTTTAACTGGCCTAGCCTTCCACTGTGTGCTAATCCGCCCCTAACCTCTGGCTGACACTCGGGAGATAAACCCTGCAGAACAAGCGAGCTGCTCTAATGAATAGCTTTAATTAGTAGTTTTCTTCCTCCTGGCAGAGTAATTATTTGTTCGGCTTCTAAACAACTACTTGGCAGGGATATTTAAAGGCCCAGTAGATTTGGACGGAGTGATGGCTTCAATTGGTTTTGTGTGCGCAGGTGGGACTTTTTTTTTTTTAAGGAAGAGAAGGGGGTCTTCATACAAAAATGGGTGCAATCGTATATCATCCGGCATATCATCCTGAAGTTGGGGATGGTAGGGTAATTGACACAGAAGAAAAAGCAAGGTGACCGCAGGCGGCGGGCTCTGAGCCAGCCCTAGAGTTGGCGAGACACCCACCCTGTGTATGGAACGTGGGCAAGCCCAGACAGCACCGCTCAGAGACACAAGCCTGGCTCCGGGGCAGTCTGGGTCCTGACAGGAGAGGCAAGGGCCTGGGGTGGCACAGAGCCAAGCCATTGCCCTCCTTCTGTCCCCAAACCTTTCTCCAGGTGGCATCTAAGGAAGAAACCAAGTTTACAGGATGGGTGTGGCCAGAGAGGCCAATGAATGGCCAATCCCTAAAGCAGAGGCTTTTCCTGTGACCAGACTATTGACCCATTTCTCTGAAGTGGACACTGTGGCTACTCAGGTCAGGATGAGGGACATGAAGTTGAGTGCGCTGCCCCCAAGTCACATTCAGAAAATACAGGCAAAGTCCCAGTATGCACCCAGGGTCTTCAGTGTGGGTGCTTCCAACTACTGAGTCTCACTTTCTCCTTGAGACACAAAAGGGGCGCCTCCTGCCATTGTGGTTGGGAGCCTTTAATTAGGGGTGGTGGCGGGGTGTCATGTAGTCCAGGCTGGCTTGGAACTCACGGTAGTCAAAGATGACCCTTGAACTTCTGGGTGCTGGGATTACTGACAAGTATCCACGTCTGGGTTTACACACTGACTGGGCTTGAACTCCTGCTTTGTGCAAGCTAAGAAGGCCCTCTACTGGCCCCAGCCCTAGGTTTCTTTTTTGTTTATAATGTAGTTCAGTTTGTGCCTGTGTTAGTGAGAAAGCTAGCTTCGTTTCACTGTTTTTCCCACCCTGGAATTCAAAGTTAGTTTGCTAAAGCTTGCCATCTAGAAACTCACTTTTTCTCATCTGGAGTCCTTCAGACTGAGTCTTCAAAACTCGAGTGACAGCTCCTAGGGCCGGATGGGCCAAGTCTAGGGAAGTCCGTGGCTGTCATCACCGGGTGGAAGGGAGAGGTTGCTGTTGGCATCAGGGGTGGAGATTAGATATGCCGATACCTAGAAGGCCTCCTCTGGACGTACTATAACCACTGAGCTGGGGGCCCAGAGGGCCTCAGGTAGTTGTGTGCATGCTATGCAAACATGGTGGCCTGAGCTGGGATCCTTAGGTCCATGTGAAAGCCAGGCCTGGCAGCACATGTCTGTAACCGGAGTGCTGGGTGGTGGGGAAAGTGACAGTAGAGGCTCCCCAAGGCCCAGTGACCAGCCAGCCTAACGGAAGCTCGGAGCTCAGGTCCAGTGAGAGACTCTCAAGAAAAAAAAAAAAAAAAGTAGTGATAAAGGAAGATGTCCAGCATCCACACACACACACACACACACACACACACACACACACACGCACACGCATGCACAGGACTAAGGCAAACCCCCTGACTGTATCACTAGAACACTGAGACTAAGTACTCTCCAGGGACCTTGCAGACAAGTGACAGGCACATTCATGTGCCCTCTGCGGCCTGGCTGAGGCTCTGTGGTAGAGTGCTTGCCTGGTACCTACAGAGAGGCCTTGTATCCGGAAGCACAAGGAAAAAAGTTAACCAGCCCAATGAAGTTCCTACCCATTCACAGCAATCTTTCAGAAACACATTTAAAGAGATGCCTGCTAGCAGATGATTTTGTGTGTGTGTGAGAGAGAGAGATGAAGTTTGTGTGTGAATGTGTTTTGTGTGAGTGTATGCACACACACATACACTCACACACAGAGAGAGAACAACTCTGTAGAGTTGATTCTCTCCTTCTATCCTTGTTTGGGTCCCAAGAATCAAATTTGGGTTACCAGGTTAACACAGCAAGTGCCTTTACCCACCAAACCATTTTGCCGCCCCCTTAAATCTTTTTTATTTATTTATTTAGTCAGGGTTTGTATTCCTGAACAAAACATCATGACCAAGAAGCAAGTTGGGGAGGAAAGGGTTTATTCAACTCACACTTTCACATTGCTGTTCATCACCAAAGGAAGTCAGGACTGGAACTCAAGCAGGTCAGGAAGCAGGAGCTGATGCAGAGGCCATGGAGGGATGTTACTCACTGGCTTGCTTTCCCTGGCTTGCTCAGCCTGCTTTCTTATAGAACCCAGGTCCACCAGCCCAGGGATGGCACCACCCACAATGGGCTGGGCCCTCCCCCCTTGATCACTAGTTGAGAAAATGCCTTACAGCTGGATCTCATGGAGGCATTTCCTCAACTGAGGCTCCTTTCTCTGTGATAACTCCAGCTTGTGTCAAGTTGACACAAAACCAGCCAGTACAAGATATATGAGTACACTGTAGCTGTCTTCAGACACAGCAGGAGAGCATCAGATCTCATTACAGATGGTTGTGAGCCACCATGCAGTTGTTGGGAATTGAACTCAGGACCTCTGGAAGAGCAGTCAGTGCTCTTAACCTCTGAGCCATCTCTCCAGCCTCCGCCACCCCAGCCTAAATCTTAGAAAGTAGACAACTACTGTCTTAAACTAGGCATTTATCAAAAGAAACATTATTGTTGACTTCATTGTAGTAATAGAGTATTTTGTTTTATGTCATTGTCTCTGCAAAGACATTCTGGAAATGAAGTTTTTAGTTTTAGGAGTTTTGTTTTGTTTGTTTTTAATTTAGTCAGTCGTATTTAGTCAGTCATGAGTTCAAATCCCAGCTTTTGCCTCTTGTTAGTAGCGTGGCCTTGGAGTCTTGATTTGTCTGGAGGAAATTAACTGCGGCTGGCCACGTAGTCTGGGAAAGAGCAAGTTACAGCAACTGCTTGCCCAGCTGTGACCTCTGGTGAAGTTTGCCTCCTGTGGGTGTGTGGGGTGATGAAATCCTACCTCACAAGTACTTGATACACCGAGGTCATTTCAAACCACGATAAATGCTATTAAAAACTAAAAGTAAGCCAAGTAGTAACGGAGCACACCTGTCATCCCAGCACTCAGGAGGCAGAGCCAGACAGATCTCTGTGAGTTCGAAGCTGGTCTAGTCTACAGAATGAGTTCCAGGACAGCCAGGGCTATACAGAGAAACCCTGTCTTTCAAAAATGGGGGGAGGGTGGAGGAGCCACTAGAGAAACAGCTCAATTGTTAAGAGAAGTACTGGTTGCTCTTCAGAGGTTCAATTCCCAGAACCCATATGGTGGCTCACAACCATCTAAGTCCAGTTCCAGATGCTCCAATGCACCTTTCTGGTCTCCACGGGCACTAGGCACATACTGATGTGCCTACAAGCAAGAACAATCAAATTAAAAGCAAGCAAGCAAACAAGCAAGCATGTGCGAAGTGCCGTGGCTTTAGTTGGTGGAGTGCTTGCCTGGAATGCACGGAGCTCTGGGTCCAAATGCCCTGAAACTACCTAAAGCAAGCAAGATCCCAAGCCTGGAATCCCAGCATTCACGAAGTGGGATGAGGAGGATCAGAAGTTCAAGGCCGTCCTCTGCCACATCACTCTGAGTCTGAAGGCAGCCTGGGATACTAGAGACCTGCCCAAACCATAAGGCAACAGAAGAATGGGCCACAGCTTGCAAAACACCAGGTTAAATGGTTGTGTGAGAATTTTTAGATGGGAGGTATTTTCTGTGAAAGATTTTGGGCCCTGCGGCGTTTTTGCCAAAGGTTCCGAAGCCCCACGTGTTGGTAAGAGGTATCAAGCAAGGCCTTACCTGGGGAAGCCCTGCAAAGACTGCGAAGACTCGTCAACTGTATTCAGATGAAGACACGTGCGTGCGTGTGTGCGTGCGTGCGCACGAGCGTGCATGTTTGTGCCTCCAGAGGCCAGAAATAAAATCACCAAATCACCTGAGTCACGGATGATTGTCAGCTACCTGGGAACCAAACCTCAGGCAGAGTAGCAAGTTCTCCTTCAACCTCTGAGCTGTTGCTCTAGCCCAGGGAACCAACTGCTGCCCAGGTTGTTCCAAGCCACGCCCATCTCTCTGGCCCAGGGAACCAACTGCTGCCCAGGTTATTCCATGCCACGCCCCTTGCCTTCTCGGGTGATTATTGCACATCAGATTGATTTCCTTTTAGGAGAGACTTTCCCTTTTTATAGTCTTACTGTCTCACTTCCATCCACGCATCCCAAGATACCATAGCAACCACCAAGCTGATGTCTGAACAGCCCACAGGATGAAACTGCCTTCTCGAACTAGAAGAATTTCACCACAAAGGCATTAGAATTGGGTCCCCGTGCTTCGTGGGGATCCAGAGTACTGCCTCTGCCCCAAGGGCAGTCCCATCACAACTTCCTAGCCCCCTAACCCAAGGCATGCACGGACCACCACTACGCCATCAAAGTTAATTCCAGAAACCCACAGAACATTAGGGTTCGCTGGAAAAGTTTGGCCGAGTCTGGGCCTGGTTTGTAGCTTCTCAGGGAGACAGCCACCCGCAAACATCCTAGGCCAAGAACGGCATTCCATCCTCCCCGCCCTGCCCCAGCAGAACCCTTCCAGGGGCGTGTTCCACACTTCTCCAGCCTCTCGGTTCTGGCTTTAATTGCCCTTTGTTTTCCAAGTCACCCACGTAAGACGGTGCTAGTTTAGCAAGTTAACCCACTGGACCCGGCTTTAACCGGAAAAGCGTGCGGTGGTTAGGAAAGTGCCTTTCAAGCATCTGACATCTCTGGCTGCAACGTGGGGATGTCAGAGCTGCGTCTTTGTTAGGGGTGTGAGTCCTCCACAGGAGTCCTGGGACTCTGGGCCGGGTGTGTTTGACGTTCGGTGCACGGTTGGCTGAGACAGGGATCAGCCTGGATCGGTAAGCAGGGTGAGAAAGCTGACACGCTTTCGGCTGTATGTGGCTGGGTCACACTGTCGACTGCGTGGCTGAGTCCAGCAGAGCAGGCTGATGTGTCATGGTGGGGTGGGGTGTCAAAGTTCATTCAGCAGGCGACTTGAAGTATATGGAAGTGTCTCTCCAGCTCTTACACCTGAATTGTTTTTCTTTTAACTAATCTGTCCTTTCAAACAATAGTAAGTAAGTCTGTGGCAGGGTATATACGGATATTCAGATATATGTGTATATGTATGTATACTCACATACGTGTATATGGTTCACGTGTGAATGCACATATGTGTGCAGCTGGCTAATGAGCTTCAGAAACCCACCTGCCTCTGGCCCACCTCCAGCACCGGAGTTACAAGTGAGCCACCCTCCCTGGCCTTTTCCCAGGTGTTGGGGATCCAGACTCAGGTCCTTGAGCTTGCATGGCAGGACCTTTTACGGACTGGGCCATCGCTCCCCCGCCCCTGTGACCATCAACTCTCAGTATTTGTATCAGCACAAGGACGTCTGACGGACTTCTTCCTGCTGAGATTTGGGTTTTCCATTTTGCTCTCTTTGACTCCTCCAGCCGGACGGTCCAGTTAGATCGCAAAGATTGCAAAAAGTTCCACTCTTTGACAATTCACCCTCAGTTCTGTGCGGATCATCTCAGCAGGTCCCTTGCTCGTGAGTTTGTTGGTGCCTTTTGTCCTTGTTCTGACCAAATACCCCATAAAAGGCAACTCAGGGAAGGAAGGGACCACTGTGACTCACAGTTTGGGGGGACACAGTCCATGGTGTCTGGGAAAGCAGGGCAGCAGGAGGCCAGGATGCAAATAGTCTGTCCATCAAAGATGAAGGCCCACCCCTACTGACCCACCTTCTCTCCTGAGGCTCCGCCCCCTACAGGTTCTGCAACCTTCCAAAACAGCACCACCCTTTGGTTACCAAATGTTCAAACACTTGAACCTGTAAGGGCTCAAACACAAGAAAGAGTATGAATTTCTCCCCCTGGGTTAAAAAAGCAAAGTGGCACTTCAGAATATGTTGCCAATCATTCTTAACTGTTTTTAAGCCAAGAAAAGTCTGCATCAACTTTTAAATTCGTGACATTATATACAGATAATTTGAGAAACAGCAGCCCCTACCAGGAGACAATTTTCAAATCGTGCTGAACTATACTTAGATGCTTATCCCCAAGTTTCATTTTTCTGTCTCCTTCTTCATCTCTGATGTCAAAAAAAATGCAAAATAAAAAATGTAGTTCTCAAGGCTGGGGCCATAGCCCATTAGTGGAGCACTTACCCAGCACGTGCAAAGGCCCTGGGTTTCCTCCCAGCACCAAAAGAATAAAGACATCACCAAAGTCCTTTTATCCTAGCACTTGGGAGGTAGAAGAAGAGAACCAGGGGTCTAAAACTAGCACTGGCTATGTAGTAGGTTTGAGGCCAGCCTGGGCTTCCTGAGGACCCGTTCAAAACAACTGTCTCTCACCCTTGTTGTGGTCACAGGCACAAACTTCCTGCTCATGTCCCGCCTCTATCAGCCAGTCATGCACAGCGACTGTTGCGTACTGGGTCAGTCCCTTTGGGCCACATGGCTGTCCTCTCTCCTCCTGCCTTTCTAAAGGCTCTCAGAGGTGCGCAGAGGGAAGGCACACAACCTTCCCTGGGTCACATTGACTCCCCAGGCTCCAAGAGATTCTCCACCCTGCCCCCACTGCCCTCTGCAGAGTCTGTCTGCCACCTCCTGGCCAGAACCCTGGATTGAGGCTCTGCAGCCCTGAGGAGGTGTCCTGGCCTGGGTCTCCGCGGCTACCCTCCCCTCCTTTGCACTTTTCCTCTTTGTTGTCTCGTTTCCTTTTTGTTGTTGTTGTTTTGTTTTTAAGGTCCAAAGATGTTTGCATTTGGAATTACTTACTTTTAAAGCAAGAATGCCTCTGTCTGTCTGTCTCTCTCTCTCTCTCTCTCTCTCTCTCTCTCTCTCTCTCTCTCTCTCTGTGTGTGTGTGTGTGTGTGTGTGTGTGTGTGCTCACTGTCACGGGCTCATGTGCACATGGAGGCCAGTAGACAATCTGAGCCGTTATTACTAAGCACCAGTTGGGACTGGTTTCACTCACTGGCTAGCGGGGAGTCACAGGCACCCACCTTTGTCTGCCCCTCAGCACTGAGATTATAAGTCTGCACACCACACTGAGCGTTTTATATACATCCAGGCTCAGGGGTCAAACTCAGGTCTTCGCGCTTGAACAGCAAACCCCTCACTGCCTGAGCTGTCTCCCCAACCCTCAGTCCCTTGTTGGCTTAAAGTTTGTTCTAGCCTGGTTTCTGTTGTCATGGCAACCACAGTGACCAAGGGCAGCTTAGAGGAGGAAAGAGTATTTGGTTTATACTTCATGGTCCCTCACTGAAGGAAGATGGGGCAGAAACCGGGAGGCAGGAGCAATGGAGGAACACCGCTCACTGGACTGCTAGCAAGCTTTCTTACATAGCCTGGACCTGCTTCCTAAGGATGGTGTGCTCCCAGTGCACAGAGCCGTTGCATACCAATCACCAATCAAGACAGTCTCTCTCAGACGTGGCCAAAGGCCAGTCCAACTGAGGCGGTTCCTCAACTGAGGTGCCCTCTTTCCAGGGGGACTCTAGGTTGTGTCTAGTTGACAGTAAAAACTGGCACACACTTGAGTCCACTGTCATCTGTGAGGCTGCCCCCTCATTGTCCTGGAACCCGGGCATAGGTCGGGCTCTGTGAAAGGCTCTGTGTTGTGGAGAGTGTGGAAGACCACAGGGCTCTTAAGGCTCCCAGCTGGGCTGGAGATAGCATGTGTGCCACATACAACAGTCTTCAGGGCCCAGCCAATCCATTTTCTGAAGGCTTTCAGGACCCCACAGTCTCTGTGCGGGGGCCATTATTCTCTGTCTTCATATGCTGGTAACACTGTTAGCTGTGCCCCCAAACACCTGGAAAAACAGCTTTACAAAAAAAAGATGAACTTTGCTCACGTGTTCCAGAGGGTTCTGCCCATGGTTGCTTGGTCCTGTGCCCTCAGAGAGAACAACATGGCAATAGGTGTATGAGGAAGATGCTGTTCACCTGGGGGTAAGGGGGAAGAGGAGATAAAGCAGAGAGGGGGGAGAGAGAGAGAGAAAAGGGAGGACGACTAAGACATGTCTAAGACAGGATACAACAGTTAACGGTCAACCCCCATTGGCTTACTTCCTCTAGCTATGCCTGAAGTTTCCAGAAACTCCCAAAATAACAAACAGATAGGGACCAAGCTTTCACCACCTGAGCTTGTGGAAACAATTTAGAATCAAATCAAACACTGAAACACACACACACACACACGAACTAAGCAGCAGGGGTGGTAGTGGTACACACCTTTAATCCCAGCATTTGTGGGAGACAGAGGCAAGCAATCTCTGAATCTGAGATCAGCCTGGTCTACAGGGTGAATTCCAGGATAGCCAGGGGTATACAGAGAAACCCTGTCTCAAAAAAAAAAAAAAAACATAAAACAAGACACATTAAAAAAAAAAAAAAAAAAAAAAACAGGCTGCAGAGATGGTTTAACCGTTAACTCACCGACTGCTCTTCTAGAGGACCTGAGTTCAATTCCCAGTGACCACATAGTGGCTCACAACCATCTATGCTGAGACTGAGAGCCAGTGCCCTCTTCTGTCGTGCAGGTGTACATGCAGATAGAGCACTCAGATATATAAAATAAATAATCTACAACAAAAGAAAAAAAAAAAAAAAAAACAAGAACAACAAACAGCCCTTCATTCATGAGTCAGACATAACAGGCAATCAGCCACGTTCGCTGTACACTGGAATGTATCACCCTCTGGGAGGAGCAACTGGGGACAAAACCTTATGCCAGCTACTTTCTTCTTTCCTGAGCTCCCTGACAAAAGCAAGCTAAGCTAAGGAAGGAAGGACTTCTTCTCATGGGGTGGAAGTCCTGTGGCAGCTGGTTAGTTTGGGTCCCCATTTGGGTAGGGAGACGGATGAAGGCTCTGCCCACTTCCTTTCCCATCTTCCCGTCTTCGTTTGATTTGGGACCCCAGCCCTGGCAGTGCTGCTGTGCACACCCGATTGGGTCTTCCCACCAGGCAAACCTTTCTGGGCACATTGTCACAGGCACACCCAGAGGTGTGTCTCCACGATGAGTCTGTGTCTGTCAAGTTGACAATGGACATCACAGTAGCCAGCTGTGTTGTTTATAGTGGGGATGGGGGATGGGCACACCAGCAGGACTCAGCTGTCCCGAACTGCGTGCTCTGATCAGCTTGCTCCGTCCCCTTCGAGGGTTCTTGGAGATTGCTTATAGCCATCACTCCAGAGTGGTCTCATTTTATGACCTCTGCCTCCTCTCTCCCCGTCCCAGGCCATGCTCTCAGCCACGCAAGAGTTGAGAGCAGGGACTTCCAGCTGCCTTCCAGAGCCCCAGAGGCCACATGTGCAGAAAACTGTCCCTTCTCTTTCCCACAGGACACCACGACATCAGTGCGCATCGGCCTGATGATGGAGGAGATGATCTTCAACCTCGCCGACACGCACCTGTTCTTCAATGACCTGGAGGTCAGCACGCGACGTTCGCTCTCACAGCTGCTTGGCTTACTCGTGTTAATTGGGGATCAGGAGATGCTATCTCTGATAGGAATTTTTTCCTTTTTTATGTTTAAAGATTTGTTTATTTTATGTATGAGTACACTGTAGCTGTCAGACACACCAGAAGAGGGCATCAGATCCCATTACAGATGGTTGTGAGCCACCACGTGGTCGCTGGGAATTGAACTCAGGACCTCTGGAAGAGCAGCCAGTGCTCTTAACCACTGAGCCATCTCTCTAGCACCCCCCGCCCCCAAAGCTTTAAAGGTTTTTGAGACAAGGTTTCTCTGTGTAGCCCTGGCTGTCCTGGAACTCACTCCGTAGACTAGGCTAGCCTTGAGATCAGAAATCCACTGAGTGCTGGGATTAAAGATGTGCACCCCCACTGCCTGATTCCTTTCCTTTTAATTTTTTTTTCTTTTTAATTTATGTGTCAGAAGAGGGCTGGAGTATAGACTGGCACGAGCCACTTTAATGTGGGTGCTGGAGACAGAATGTGGGGTTTTAAAGGAGCATTGGAGACGCCCTCCAGCCGTCCCTTGTCTCTCAGAGACTCTAATCCCTCACTAACGACTCTTAAGATCATACAAAACTGTAGTAGTCAGTGTCCTATGGGGAGACACTCTTGTCAGAGTGACCTTGTTGATCCTCCTCTCTTCCTGCTCCAGTCAAGTGGGATGATGGTTCTGCTAACCCAGTAAAAAACTGGCGGCCTCATCCTTTTCCCTCTGAAATGCCTTACTTAATGCAGTCACCCAGGCACTAGTGCAGGTCCTCTTAGGACATCGAGACTTAGCAATAGGGCCAGGGGGAAACTTTTTTTAAAAAGAATTTACATTCTTCTGGTGCGTGTTTTACCAAGAAGGGGGGAGAGACAGAAAGAGAAAAAGACAGAAAGACAAAGAGAGACAGAGAGAGATAGACAGAGAGAGACAAAGACAGAGAGACACAGAGACACAGAGAGAGACAGAAAGACAGAGACAGAGAGATAGAGAGACAGAGAGGGTCAGAGAGAGACAGAGACAGAGAAACAAAAGACAGAGACAGACTAAGACGGAGGTAGAGAAAATACACTTAGTGTGTTTGCCCTTGGACTCCTTAGTGAGATGATTAAAAAAGACGTGTCAGACATGGCTTAACTCATTTGTTTGAACCTGGTCTGTGTTGAAAGATTTGAGGATGAATTCAAATGAAAAACACATTTAAAAAGAACTCCTTGGGGCCAGTGAGGTGGCTCAGAAAGTAAAGGTGTCTGGGGCATCTTAATTTTGATCCCAGACCCACACAAAACTGGAAGGAGAGGATAGAATCCTCAGCCTTGCCCTCTGGCCTCACCTGTGGTACCCTGTGATACGTGCACACACTCTCCTCAGGTTTATGTGTACGTGTGTACACAATAATGAGTTCGAGCTGCAATCCGGTTTAAAGGTGACCTTTAGGCATCTTGGCAGACAAAGAGAGCAGGGAAGCAAGACCCTTTCTTGTGATGAGTTGAGCTCTGCTCGAGGGGAAGAGGGCAAATCCCCCAGGAGAGCCGATAGATTCGCAGGCTGCACTGACTGTGAACGAGAAAGGCAACCTAGATTAAGCTGGACATGAAAGGACATTTCTGTCTGTCCTGAGGATGTGGCCAACTGGAACATCCCTGAGGACTAAGCTGTGGTAACAGTTCCCAGCAAAGGCTAGACAACAGGGGACCCCTGCGGAGACCCCAGGGCTGCACACAGTTTCATGGTTGAGCAATAGGAGGGCCAGGCAGGCACAAGGCACTCTGTCCATCTTGGTGAGCGGGGAATCAGCCAGATTGGTGTGGGCTCCAGGCAACACCTGCAGAGGCCCACCCTCCCGTTTTTCATAGACCCCAAAGTCAGTAACTGTCATGGCCACAGCTTGCGGAAGGCCATCTTAGTCACCAGACAACTGGGGGCTACTCAGGGATTCCAGACTGTTCTCATTCTCCAAACCTTGTTCCGTGGCGTTCCCATGCCAGATACCCCCAGAGTCCCTTAACAGAACTGAAACCATGTCTTCAAGGAGTAGATACATGCCTCTTGCTGAGACAGATAGCTCTGTGGGACCATGAAGAGCAATTCCCCAGGGTGGGCTGTAGCCAGACTCAGGAGGGAGATGGGAACCCATGACAGACTCTGTGCACAGGGGCGTGGGGAATAGCATCCTGTTTGCTGTGCTTTCTACAAATAGGGCCCCCAGGGAAGTCTCCTACAGCCCAACCAAGTGCAGATGTCACATCATGTCAGGTGGAGAACTCTGAAGACACTAGGAGGGTGGCAGAGAGGCTATCATGGAGCCCATGGATTTACCTGGAATTCTGGCTTCCCTTCTGTAGCTATGATGAAACACTCTGACAAAAGCAAGCGAGAGAAGTAAGGGTTTATTTTAGCACACAATTTTAGGTTATAATCCACTACTGTAGGGACCTCAAGGTCTCAGGTATGTAAAACAGCTAGTCACATCACATCCACAGAGCAATGCATGCATGGGTTACATCATAAGGCTAGCCTGGGCTACATAGTAAGGTCAGCCTGGACTACATAGAGAGGCCAGCCTGGGCTACATAGTGAGGCCAACCTGGGCTACATAGTGAGGCCAACCTGGGCTACATAATAAGACCAGCCTGGGCTACATAGTGAGTTCAAGGCCAGAAGCTGGTACAGAATAAATGATACTGTCTCAAAAAGAAGGAGAGAAAAGAAGAAAAAAGAGAGGAAGGGGAGGGAAGGAAAAAAATAAGGCCGACTGGTTGTGGTGGCAACCAGCAATAGGATTTTCTGAAGAGGAGAGGACACTTAAATCACAAGGAACTAAGGAAGCTCTCAAAATTCAATGATTCATGATGTCAAAGGAACAGGATGCAACCGATAGGGTCCCCAGGGGCTAAAGCTGGGGTGATTTAGTAATAAATAATGAGTTATTAAATTCCAGCTCAAAGTACAGAATGAGCACTCGGGGGTCCGTGCTGACAGATGACACATCCCTGAGTAAGCAAACAGGGAGGTGGCCCCACCTCCCCGGCACAGAGCCCCACATGCTGCGCACACGCTGCAGCCTCCACAGGAGCCAGTCGGCTATGGCCGAGGCAGATGGCCGAGGGCAGCTCCTTCTGAAAGTCGTGAGGGACACGAGCTTCCAGCTCCTGGTGGTCTCCAGCATGCATGTGTGTCACCTCCTCTTGGCAGCACTCTTCCTCCATGTGTGTTTCTCTCTGTGTCAGATCATGTTTTCTCCCATTCACGTACTAACCGGCCTGACCCTGCTTAGCCTCCCAGATCAAACCAAACTAGGCTCCTGCAGGGCGATACGGGCAAAGATGGAAATCTCCCCTCTGCCCAAACCTAGGGACTCAGCAGAGTCTCATTCAGCGCCAAATAAAGACACGCTCACAGGCGTGGGAGGTTAAGTTGCCAACACAGCTTTTTTTGTGAGGAGGACAGTTCAGCCCATAACACGCCCTGTTACTCTCTGCTTCACTTTCTCCCATGTGATGTGGGAAGATGAGAGTCTCTCTTAATGGATGTAAAGGCCTAGGCAGAGTCCCTGCACAGTGAAGCTCATAGACTGTTAGGTCTGTCTCCTCCCAGGAAGAGATTTTCAATCACTTACTCAAAAGTAATGAATATATGGTTAACCTTTGTGTGTGGCTGCATGTGTGGCTGTGTGTCTCTCTCTCTGTGTCTCTGTGTGTCTTCGTGTGTTTGTTTATGTATGTGTGTGTCTATGTATCTATGTCTGTGTGTATATGTGCCTCTGCATGTGTCCATGGGAGTGTGTCTCTGTGTGTGTTTATGTGTGTTTGTGTCTCTTTGTCTTTGTGTGTGTGTGTGTGTCTATATGTGTATGTGTCTATATGTCTATCTGTGTGTATGTGTGTGTATGTTTGTGTGTGTTTGTATGTGTATTGTGTGCCTGTGTGTATATGTATCTCTGTGTGTCTGAGTCTCTGTGTCTCTGTGTCTGAAACTGTATATCTATGTGTGTGTGTGTGTGTGTGTGTGTGTGTACTTGTGTGTGTTTGTGTATAGTATATAGAGCCTCCCCATTTGTAAGTACTCTACCCACAGGCTAGACCCCAGCTCATAACTGTTTTTGTTGTTTTTTTCTGTACTGAAGAACAAAACTAGAGCTCATGCTTGCCAGGCAAACACTGTGCTGCTGAGCCACGTCCCCCCTTGTTTTGTTTTGGTGGTGATAGCGGTGCTGGGGACTGCACACAGAGCGTGCACATGCTACACAGGGCAGTCTCTCTGGGCTACATCCCTCGCTCTCGTAATTTTTATCATCTTTATCATAATTTGGTGACCCTGTTTAGATATGGCTAATCCTCTACTGCCCACAGGCAAACCTCAACTTCTTCCCTGTGGATCTGTTGTTTCCTGCCAGATGTATAAACACCTACATTGTTCTTTTCCCACTTTTGAATTCTCTATAGCTGGTCTTTTAAAATAACACATATTTTAGCAGGTTGCTGTCAACACACACACACACACACACACACACACACACACACACGCATGACCCCACGATGAATGTCTTCTTCTTAGCCGATTTCCCACAATCTCGGATGCCTTGAATCCTTCTGTGAACAAACTTGAGGACCTGCCCTGGTCTTCCAGGCTATGAAGTTGGAGTCCCTCCAACACCACCATTCATTCCCCTCCATTCCAGTAGGCAAAAGGGAAGGGGTGGGTCATCTGTGTGTGTGGGCATGTATGTGTGCATGTGTTTGTATGTGCACGTGTGTGTTAGTATGTGATGTGTGTGTATGTAAGCAGACATATGGTTGATCTCTCCACAAGTTCCTTAATCCATACCATCTCACCTGTATAGAGGTCATCAGAACTCTGTCTTTGCCATTGGTCCCACTGAAACCCCTTCCTCAGGCTAGTCCCCTTTGACCTGAGATAGACCAGAATTTTCCTGCAAACCATGTGAAGATACCTCCCCTCCAGCTTTAAGAAATGCCCCCCCACGCCTGGGGATACAGCAGAATTAGGAGCAGCAACCTCCCTCCAAAAAGCCCCGTCGGGCTCCCTGTCCCCAGCTTGCATTGTCCGGTGACCCTGGCCAGTGGCTCGCAAGGTAACTCGATCCAGGTCAGCTGACAGAGTATGAGGTAGCGTCTAGCGAGTGTCGTGGTGTTTTATGAAGTCCGAAATGTGATCGCGCCTGTTGTCACAGTTTAGCACCCCTGACGATCCCTCACAAATGAGGAAAGCAGAGAGTTACATGCCTTTCCCCTGAAGTCAGGGATGCCCTGGGGTGGGAGCTGTCTGACCCTGCAGGGGGCTCAGGCCCGAGAGAAGGGCATCCTGCGCCAGGTCTGCAGGGCATGTGAGACGGACAGCGCTTACCATGTTCTCTCCAAGCCTGGATCTGTGAAGTCAGCCTTGCATTGTAAATGCAAACCTTTAGGTGATGGGGACGCCTCTCAGTTGGCAGAGCACCTGCCTTGGAAAAAAAACACAAAGCCCTGGTTCCATCCCTGGCACTGCATAAACGAACCTGTACTGTGTCCACAACACTCAGGTGGTGGAGGCAGGAGAATCAATAGTTCTGGGTCAGCCTTGGCCACATCATGAGTTGGAGGCCAACTTAGTCTGTCTCCGAAGAAAAATGAAACTCTTCAGGGTGTCCGGATGGGTCCTGGGCCCTACTTCATGCGGAATGGCTGTGAAGCAAAAAATCTCAAACTCAGATACCCCAAGCACCAAATAAACAATGTGGACATCCAGAGCCCAGGGCACAGCCAAAGTTCAGTTTCAAATGGCATAGTACCTGGAATTGAGAAAGCATTCTCTTGGTTTACATATTGGTGATTGTTACAAAAAAAAATATTTTGGGAGAGTTTAGAGATATGGCCCATTGGTTAGAGCACTGACTGCTCTCCCTTGGGACTCAGATTCCATTTCCAACACCCACGTGGAAGATCACAACACTCTGGAACTCCAGCTCCAGGATATCTGACACCCTCACACAGACATATATGCAGGCAAAACACAGATGCCCATAAAAAGTAATTGATTAGTTAGTTATATCCAAGTTCCAATTCTTTTTAGAAGAAAAAAAGAAGAAAGTTATCCCAACACTTTGGCCACCACATGTATTTACATGGGTGAGTGTGCAAGTACAGGTGTACACACACACTGTGACCCCAGTCCAGTTTACAAGCTCTTTCCTGGAAGGGCTCACTAACCCAGTCTAGGAGTCGGATGGTGACCCCTTTGTCCTAGAACAGCACTCTCTGTGCATCCTGCTTTATGGTGTCTTCAGGTACATGTGGTTGTTGGTACAGAAGGGAAACTGAGGCACAGAGCAAGTGGAGCAGAGGGTGACCTGTGGAGGCTGATGCCTGGGTGCCACAGACCTCCCTGTGTTGTGAAGGTTAAATAGCACCCACCCGATGGTCAGGGTAACTGTTTTCCTAGAGTTTGGGGGAGCCTAGGAGTCCCCCAATGCCACATTAGTCATTCCCCTTTACCTGTGCAAAGCTCGCTCAGCTGAGCTGGCTGCTTCCCTAATATTGCTCCTTGAGGCCACGGGCTTGTTCTTATGGAAACCAAAAAGAAAGCAGTCAGTATGTCAGCAGAGGCCCTAACCTTTAGTGACAAAACCCATGCCAGCCCCTGACAATGCCAGCTCCAGAGCTTGCCCACCCTCAGCTTAGGAAACACATTCTTAAAACCAGGGCCACTAGGCTGGGATGTGGCCCAGTTGATAGTGCTTGCTTAAGAGGCATGAAGGTCTAGGTCTATCACTGGTGGTGGTGATGCTCCCCTGAACTCAAGAAGTGGAGGCAGGAGGATCAGAAGAAGGTCAAAGTCACCCTCCACTACATAGTGAGTTCAAGGCCAGTCTGGGCTACATTAGACCCTGTCTCAAAAAAAAAAAAAAAAAAAAAAAAAAAAATCACCTCCACTGCAGACTAACTGGTACATCTTGGTCCTTTCACATTTCCAAAGGACTGTGACCAAATCCACGTGGATGATGTCTCATCGGATGACAATGGCCAGGATTTGAGGTAAGGATGTGGGGCCCAGGAGTTTCCCTCTCACTTGGGGACCTCCATGCAGGTCAAACTGGACTCCTGCCTATACCAAAGAAAAGAATTTCAGGACGAGCCAACGTGGATTTTTTTTTATTATGTTTTAGTGTGTGCAGATGTGCTTCTCTGTGTACGTGTGTGTAATGCCAGATGTTACACGTCTTACTTTATAGCACTTATTTTTATTATGGGCTTTCTCAGTAAACCTTGAGTTTACTCTTCCAGCTAAACTGACTGGCCAACCAGCCCCAGGCATTCCCCTGTCTCTGTCTCTAAAGCATCTTACCATGCGCTGAGATTATATCTCCATACACTGCATTTTTCATAGGTGCTGAGGACCCAAACTCAGGTGCTCTGACTTGTGAGACAGGCATTTTACCCACTGACACATCTCCCAGCCCCAGATTTCCAGCACACAGTCTGATGAAAAGAAGGGTGCTTAGGGAAAGAGTAAGGCTCAAAGGAGAGGCCGGCCACTTTATTGTCCTTGCCATGAGATAGGTGAGTAAGTAGATAGACGAGACATACATGGATGGATGGACGGATGGACAGATGGATGGATGCATGGATGGGTAGATAGATGATAGATATATAGATGATAGATGGATAGATAGGTGATAGATAAATAGAAGACAAATAATAAATAAAAGGTAGATGACTGGTAGTTGACAGCCAGATACAGAGAAATAATTGGAAACTGATGATTGATTGATTGAATAATAATAATCAACAGATTAATTGAGGACTGGAATTAATTAATTGAGGGTTGAAAGGTAAACGGATAGGTGATAGATAGCACATAGTTGATAGACAGACAGACAGACAAAGATGGCTAGCAGATAGATTAGCTGATTGCTAGATGTTATGTTGGTGATAGGTGAAAAGTAGATTGAATATTAATAAAAAAATTGATGATTTATTGTTGGTGGATAAATAGATAATTAATAGGCAGATAACAGATAAAGATAGATAGATAGATAGATAGATAGATAGATAGATAGATAGATAGATAGATGGGTGGATGAATGGATGATGGATAGACAGATAGGTAGGTAGATGATCAAAACTGGATAACTGGGAGAGATTAATTGATTAAGAAAGATAAGTTCGGACATCTGTAAGATGCTGTGGCTGCTTGAGTTGCCTCAGGAGTGTAATCTACAAAGTTTAAAGATTAAGCAAAGCTCAAATTTTAAGCAAACTTTAAAAGTTAAGTGAAGATACATGAGCCAGTTTACCTACTCCTCTTCAAGGATGTTGGAATGAGCACACTTGAGATGTCTTGTCTGGAGGAAAGACAAGAGACAGCACTGAGGTGTCAGACTCAAGGTTCCGAACACTTCGGTCCCCAGTAAGCATAAAGTTCACTGGCACTTGGAATTCCACAGGGCAAAGGTGGAGGTTTTCTCAGGCTTCGCTACTGTGTGCGAAAGCAGTGATAGTCTCCCCCAAAGAGTGTAGGGTTCACTCTGATGCCCAAAGACAGGAACAAGGGCTCTGTTTGGCCTCAGCAAGCATGCAGCCTTCTTAGGAATTCAGTGAGAGCTGAAGTCCCTCCCTCCAGACACATGCCCTGAGTGTATCCAGGGACCCATGGATACCACAAGGCCTATTATGGACCCAGGGACTCGAGTCTCCCCACACTAATGTCATCCCTGTCCTGTCTCTCCAGCACATACAACTTCTCCACTGATGGTTTCCACAGCACGGCGCCAGGAGCCAGCTTGTGCCTGGGCACCGGTGTTCATGGCGGTGTGGACTGGATGAGGAAGCTAGCCTTCCGCTATCGTCGGGTGAAGGAGATGTACAATACCTACCGCAACAACGTGGGCGGTGAGTGACAGAAAGGGGGCAGGACATAGGAGACTAGGCCCGGTGCTCCTGGTCGCCGCTGTGGACCAGGCACTGCTTTGGAAGGTTCTGGAAGATTTATGAATAGATGAATATCAGTGGGCTGATTGGTTTCCGGTGTATGTGTCTGTGTGTCTCTATATGTGTCTGTGTGTGTGTGTCTGTGTGTGTGAGTGTGTATATGTGTATGCGTCTGTGTGTACACATGTGTGCATATGGAGGCTGATGTCCAGTGTCTTCTTCAATCACTCTCTGCCTTGTTTTTTTAAAGGTTTTTATTTATTTTATGTATGTGAGTACACTGTAGCTGTCTTCAGACACACCAAAAGAGGCATCAGATCCTATAACAGATGATTGTGAGCCACCATGTGGTTGCTGGGATTTGAACTCAGGACCTCTGGAAGAGCAGTCAGTGCTCTTCACCGCTGAGCCATCTCTCCAGCCCTGCCTTGGTTTTTTGTTTTTTTGTTTTTTGAGACAGGATCTCTCGCTGAACCTGGGCTTGCTGTTTAGCTGGGCTAGCTGGCCAGCAAGGCCCAGAGACCGTTTCATCTCACCCTCTCCAGCACTGATTTACAGGTTGGTGCTTTTTACCTGGTGCTGGGGATCCAGACTAGACTCTCTAGTCCTAGTGTGGCTTTTGAGGCACAACCTCTCTATGTAGCCAGGCTGGCCTTGAACTCACAGCAGTCCTTCTGCCTTGGCCTCCCAAATGTCATGTTTACAAATGTCTGCCAACCACTCCTGGCTGCCTTGATGTCATGCAGAGAATGTCTCAGAATGCTGGGTCCCTATGGAGTCCTCTTAATGCTACCAAATTGTGTCCCGGCGAACTCACCCTCCCCATCACAGGCTGCTTCAACACCAAGCATGTTCCTGCCACTGTATCACCCAGGATGGCCCTATGTATCCCACAAGTCCCTCCTGTCCCTGTCTTGTTAGAGTAGGAAGCCTAGAGGATAAGCAGGCATCAAACCCATGATAGCATGGGTGCTGTTGTAGCTAGGTTGTTTTGTTTTGAAACAAGGTTTCTCTAACAGTCCTTCCCTGGAACTTATTCTGTAGATCAGGCCAGACTCGAACTCACAGAGTTCTGCCTGCCTCTGCCTCCCAGGTGCTGAAATTAAAATTGCACCACCATCCCCGGCTCACAAGCTTATAGTTTTAAATCCTCATGCAAAAAAATGCCCTGGCTAGAAGAAGTCTAAGTGTTGGGAGAGAATACTCTGAAGGGATTTGATCCTAGACGTTGGGTAAAAGGACTAATCTGGGTAAAAGATAAGGAAGGTAAGAAGAGAACTGTTCGGGATCTGTAATGGAACATGCGAAGGTCCTGAGGCAGGCACAAAGGACAAGCTCTGAGGCCAAAGTAGAAAGACTCCAGAGCCCTAGCAGGGAGGTGAAGCTGGCAGCTGACACAGGGCCATCTGGAGACTCTGGACTTTATTTTAAGGAGACTGAAGGCTAAACTGAGAAAGACAACTTAGAAACATCAAGGGAGTAAGCTGTCAGTTCTGTCTCCATGATTTCCTCCCTGTGCTAAGCAAGTGTGTCAGCCCCTCACAGGGCCTGCTTCTCCATCAAAAAGAAAGAACACAATCAGTGCCCACCTTTCGGGCTTCTGCAAGGATGAAAGGAAGGACACCTCGCTAAAAGCACATGCTTTGTGCATAGTAAGATCCCAGCAAAGTTGGTCACCAGTATCTCCTGCTCAATCCTTGTGTCCATCTTAATGGTTTAAACCTGGTATGTGTTACAATTCCAAGCACATAGAAAACAATCTTGAAATGCTGGATTAATGGGTGGGTGGGTAGATTGATGGATGAGTGGATAGGTTGATGGATTGATAAACAAATGAATGGGTAGGGTTAGATGGATTGATGGGTAGATGGATGGATGGATGATAAATGAATGGATAATGGATGGATGATGGATGTGTGGATGGGTGTGTGAATGGATGGATGGATGTGTGGATGGATGGATGGATGGATGGATGGATGGATGGATGGATGGATGGATGATGGATGGATGGATGGATGTGTGAATGGATGGATGGATAGGTAGATGGATGGATGGATGTGTGGATGGATGGATGGATGGATGTGTGAATGTGTGTGTGAATGGGTATGTAGACAGGTGAGTGGATGGGTAAATAAATCAGTCAGTGGATGTTCTGAAGGTAGGGCTAGCCTGAGTTGCCTTTGAGTGCTCTGATTTGACTCCCTAATTCCCCTCAGCTTTCTCTAACCAGAGGTTGTCGTCTTTGTTGCCTTTACTACATACAGGCTTGATAGGCACTCCCAAAAGAGAGACGTGGCTGCAGCTGCGCGCCGAGCTGGAGGCCCTGACTGACCTCTGGCTCACCCACTCCCTGAAGGCCCTCAACCTCATCAACTCTCGGCAAGTGCACAGTGGTGGATCTCCATTCCCACACTTGGCAGGGCTCTCCCTTGCATGCTTTCCCGACTCGGGCCAGAGCTTAACTCTTCAAGGCCCATTGGACACCTGCTCTGAGTAGCTGAGATCACTGCCCCTTCCTTCCAGGTTCAGAACTTTCTTTTTCGCCCCCATTTTATTGTTGGATATTCTCTGCATTTCAGATGTTATCCCTTTCCCCCAGTCCCATCCCCCCTCCCCCTCCCATTGCCTCCATGAAGGGTTCAGAACTTTCAAAAGATGAGAACTAACCCGAACTGTCTTGTGGAGCCCAGTCCCCACCCAAGCTGTCTCGAGCGTCTTCCGTGTCTCATGGCCCGGAACCTTGTAGCTAACAAGTTTGCCGCCCTTACAACCCATTCTTGGTTCTAAGTAAAGAAAGAAGCTGAGCATAGTGGGCACACCTCTAATCCCAGCAATCAGGAGTCAGAGGCAGGAGAATCTCTATGAGCTGAATGTCACCCTCGTCCTCATAGCAAGTTCTAGACCAGCCAGAGCTTCACAGTAAGACCCTGTCTCAAAAACATATAAATAAAACTGAACAAACAAGAAAGGAGCCACCTCACTGAACATCGATGTCAGGCAGCCTCAGGCCAGAAGCAGCTACAGTGTCCCTGAAGGTAGCCCAGCCATCCCACAACCCATCCCCAGATCCTGCCCTAACCCACCCATGACACCAGGACTGTCCTGGTAGTATCTTTGGGACTGACACAAAGTTGCCTTTGTCCCCAGACCAAACTGTGTCAATGTGTTGGTCACCACCACGCAACTGATCCCTGCATTGGCCAAGGTACTGCTGTATGGTCTGGGCTCTGTGTTCCCCATTGAGAACATCTACAGCGCGACTAAGACAGGTAGGATGGGCTGGGTTTGGGGCATATACGGGACTCACCCAGACCACAAACGGCCCTCACAGCCTTCCAGAGAATGTAACTGGACTTGGAGCACAGGGTAGAGTGACAGGAATCAATAGCCCTGCTTACTCTCAGCTCCTTGCTGACTTCCTCCAAGGAAGGACGGCTTTCTTTTTCTTATGGGGAGAAATTCTTACATCCCAAATATTCAGGAATAAAAAAATAAGCCTAGGTCTAGGGCTCAGTGGGTAAAGTGCTAAATATGCAACTCGAGACCTGAGCTCAGATGCCCAGTACCCACCTTAAAAAGCTGGGCGTGGCTGGGCATGGTAGTGTGTGACTTTAATCCCAGCACTCAGGAGGCAGAATGGAGCAGATCTCTGTGAGTCAAGGCCAGCCTGGTCTACATAGAGAGTTCCAGAACAGCCAAGGTTACATAGTGAGAGCCTGTCTCGGGGGCGGGGAGGGGGAGCTAGGCATGATTGTACATGTTTGTTACCCCAGCACTGGGCAGGCACAGACAGCTGGCCTAGATGAACTGGAGACCTTGGGTTCAGTGAGAGACCCTGTCTCAAACAACAAAGATAAAGAGACATTTAGGAAGGCAGTTGGCATTGACCTCTGACCTCCACAGCACCTGCGTGCACATCCACACGAACATACATGAGTACACCCCACACATGATCACGAATTCTAGTTAGTTGAGATGCTATTATCTTTAGTTATTTTTAAATCATAGTCTTCTATTTTGTGCACATGAGTGTGATGTAGGAATGTGATGTATGTTCACATACGTGTGCATGGACACACACAAGCTTCCCCCATTTTGAATCAGGGTGTCTCCCTGAACTTGGGCCTTGGACTTATTTGTTTATTGTTTATTTAGGTTATGCTGGCAGCCAGCAAGTCCTAACTATCCTTCACGCATGCATGTGTACGTGTGCGAGCACATTCCTGTGTGTATGCATGCGTGCATGTATGTATGTATGTGTGCATGTATGTGTGTGCAAGTATGTATTTTGGAGTGTGTGTATGTGTGTTTGTGTTCAGGGACCCTTTCAGTTTGTTACACGGGTTCTGGGATTTGAACTCAGGTCCTTGTACTTGCACAATAAGCATTTTTTACTAGCTAAGTCATTTTTCCTTCCTAAATGTTTTTATTGGGGCAAAATAAGAATATAATTATTTTCTGTGGTTCTGGGAATTGAACTTGGGTCTTGATCACTCTTCACTAATGTTCTGTCACTGAACTACATCCCCGGACCTGTTTTGACTTCTTAATGGGTGAGATTGGGTCTCACTAAGTTAGCTATGCTCGCCTCGAGCCCACCTAATGACAGTGCTGAGCTCCCTGGGGGATAAATGGCAGGGTAGCGGTGGCTGCCCTGGATCTCCTAGCAATGGTCTCCTTCCCTGGATAGCCGCCACCTACACTGTCCCACCACTTACGGGGATCTCCAAGCTATGGTCTCCTTCCTTCCTCCCTCTCTGTGCAGGCAAGGAGAGCTGCTTCGAGAGAATCATGCAGAGGTTTGGCCGCAAAGCCGTCTACATTGTGATAGGCGACGGGGTGGAAGAAGAGCAAGGAGCCAAAAAGGTAACCGGACCTCTGTGCCGCCTGCTCTTTCCCCGCCTCCCTTGTGCCTTGTCTGGGGCTTGGCTCTCCCAGGATGCTCACATTTGCAGATCCCTGAAGCATCCTGAGTAATTTCCTCTCACAAATCCACCTTGTGGCCCTGGCCACTGCCCCTGGCAGCCTGGCCTGGTCCTGGACCCCAGGGACCCTGTGGACCAGCAGGACCTGTGCACGTGCGGGGCATTTTCTTTCGTGCTCAGAGGCAGCAGGTTCCAAGAATGCTTCCCTGCTAATAAAGATGGCATTAGGCTAATGAAAAGACAATCCCACATCTGCCTCCAGAGAGCACAGGGATCTCTTGGAAAAGAAACAGCTGCCCAGACCCTGGATCTGGCCCTGTCAACGGCACTCCAGAGAGCGCCCACCCCCCACCCCAAGGCCAGGCCAGCTCCTAGTTAATGTCATGAAGCTTAAATACAGGGACCTGCTTTGTTCCTTTGCTCTCATCTAACAAGTCCCAAAGAGAGGCAAATGTGATTAGGGTCTCAGTGGGAAAGCTCAGAAGAAGCAAGGCCCCTAGAAGGCTGTCCCAAAGTTAGTCCTCTCTCTAACAAAATTACTTCAGGCCTGGCTCACCCACCTCACCTAAGTCCTCTGGTCTACGGTCAGCAGCTGCCATGGTCTTCTGCCATTTCCCCTTGTTCCCTCATATTACAGAAAAATGGCCCGGGGTGCTACAGCCATTGTGAGAGGGTGCTCCAGCCAGTGTGAGGGGGTGCTCCAGCCAGTGTGAGGGGGTGCTCCAGCCAGTGTGAAGGGGTGCTCCAGCCAGTGTGAAGGGGTGCTCCAGCCAGTGTGAGGGGGTGCTCCAGCCAGTGTGAGGGGGTGCTCCAGCCAGTGTGAGGGGGTGCTCCAGCCAGTGTGAGGGGGTGCTCCAGCCAGTGTGAGGGGTGCTCCAGCCAGTATGAGGGGGTGCTCTAGCCAGTGTGAGGGGTGCTCCAGCCAGTGTGAGGGGGTGCTCCAGCCAGTGTGAGGGGGTGCTCCAGCCAGTGTGAGGGGGTGCTCTAGCCAGTGTGAGGGGGTACTCCAGCCAGTGTGAGGGGGTGCTCCAGCCAGTGTGAGGGGGTGCTCTAGCCAGTGTGAGGAGGTGCTCCAGCCAGTGGGGGGTGCTTCAGCCAGTGTGAGGGGGTGCTCCAGCCAATGTGAGGGTTATGTTAGCTGAGCATCTACTTTATGCTGTCCACCATTCTAGACACAAGATCCTGTCCTCACCACTCAGTCAGTACACAGCCTGGGAACTACAAAGTGTGTGTGTGAAAGTGGAAAACAGGGTTAGAAAGGTGAGACATGACAGCATGCAAGCCAAGCCAGGAGCAGGGGGACTGAGTTCTGAGAGGAAGTAAGCTGAGTGACATCACATCAGGACTGAGTGGCCACAGGGGACATAGAGGAGCTGCCCAGACCCCAGAAGAGCTGCAGGAGTTAGGGAAAAGAAATTCTTTTCAAAGCGTACATTTCTAACTTTACATGCACCACACGGAACAGGGAGAGCACATAGGCATGTCGAAGTGCCTGCTGGGTAGACATGAGGACCTGAGTTCAGATCATCTGTATCTTATGTAAAAAGTGGGGGAGGGGCCTGGGGATCAAGAAAGATGGAGCCTAGTCTAGCTCTGAGTTCAATGAGTTTCAAAAAAAAAAAAAAAAACAACAACAACAACAAACAATCAAACTAGAGAGAAAGACAGCAAGCAGATGCCTTCACGGCCCAGTGATCCCTCCCCAGGGCATTCTCTCCTGAAGCCACCAGCACTGCAGGAAACCTTCGTCCACCCTTCAAGGCTTGAGAAACCTTCACGGGTGTCCTGGCCTCTCCAACCCACCTACTGCCACCCAAACCCGAGGCTGCCTCTCTGCTTCCTGGGTCAGGTTTTGCCATCACCTGCCTGAGGATTCCGCTGTGCGGAGACGATAGCTCGGGCCTCACTGGGATAGTAGACACACGGGGACCTGCCGAAATGGTCTCGGACCCTCTAGGCTGGTTGGGCAACTTATCTGGACACGTGTAACCATCTGCTTTCCGTCTTAGCACAACATGCCTTTCTGGAGGATATCCTGCCACGCCGACCTGGAGGCTCTGAGGCACGCCCTGGAACTGGAGTATCTATAGCAGTTCCGGTTGCAGCCACCACCTGCCACCCACCAGCCAGGCCCCTATCCCCAGGGGACACGCTCCACGGCCATTTCAGAAGTGTCCTCTTCCCTTGGGGACAGAGAGTCGAACTCTGCTATGAAACCCAGAGACCCAAATGAGGGCGCACCGACTCATCTTGTTCTCCTTTTTAATTTATGGACTGCTCCCATTACCCACTTGTCCCTGTGCTATGGTTTCTTGGCTGTTGGTGTGGTTTGGGGTTCTAAACTGCCTGTGGGGTAGTGAGTACCCAGTTTTGTGTTTCAGGGACAATCATTCTCGGGGCATCGGTGAGGGAGGCGATGTGGGGGTTATGGGGAAGCCTGTTGCTTACCTTTTCTTTTCCAAGCTCCTCCCTGATGTCACATGGACAGTGTGGGTGCCTTATGCCGCCATCTTGTGTTGTAGGAGAAGGGGGTGGGGACTCTGGGAAGGAAAGGGTACTCAGCAATTATGGATAAAGGCATTAAATAAAACCACGTTTACATTTTATGTCGGAAGAGTATGGTGACCTTTGCCCACTGTTTAGGCTTCCACATGTTAGCATTTTCAAGTTGCAAAATAATAAAGTCTCATTTGAACTTGAACTGGCTTCAGTAAAGTGGGGAAGAGCATTGCCTGCTGCACACACAGTACCTCCTTGGCCAAATCTCAGCCACGTTCTTTCCAGGAAGCTGGATTTAGGGATGTTGTCATTAAAACAAAACAAAACACTCTTACCTCCAAGGATACAGGAGACAGTTTGTTCTGCAGCCATAAGTCGGGAACATACATTCGGTTACTTCAGGTTCCATGTTCCCGCACGGTGACAGACTCATGAAGACTCGTCACAACAGATCAAAGACAGTCGTAAGTTTATACGTTTTTAAAAAATTTATTGGCAAGAGTGGTGGGTAGATTATGGCAGACTTAGATGGCCTCTGCCACCAACCTCAGATGCTGTCTGACAACATGCTTAGCTTTTGGGTTGGTGAAAGCCAATGGTCTGTTAATATATTCCAAGAGGTTTCAACTGTTGGTCACAAAGATGTTAGGTCAGACCCAAAGGGGTAAGCAAGAAATGGCTGTTTGGGAAGCTAAAGATAGCCCCAAATAAATGGTGATTAGGCTCTGGACATATCTCAGCCCCTTCCCGATTGCTGAAAACTGGGAGTCAGTCACTGTCTGTGAGAAAATCAGTATTATATATGACTTCTTTCCAGGAACTCAAGCTCACCTGGCTGGGTTTCCTCATGAACGGACAGCTGAACAGTTTGCCCCCAAGAAAGCCACCAGCCGTAATGAGCTCCTGCCAAACAAACTAGGAAAAAGCAGTGAGCTGGCATCTGCTCTCCAGTGGTGCCAGGGACTTGGCTCTGAGGAGGATAGGAAAGAGGTTTAAGGAGCCAGTGAAAGGGGCAGGAAGGACATCAGAGAGGTGTTGAAAGCTCTGTGAGCACATCCCTGTGCAGGACCACGCCCATCTGACTGATACGAAGCAAAGACACAAGCTCCTTCTCTGTGTAGGCAAAATCCATGATCCCGGGAGATGGAATGGGAGCCTCAGAGCTGGAAGCTCAGTCACCAGGAGACAGTCAGAGGAGACACTTCCTGATTAGATTCCACACTGTGTTACAGAATATTTCAGTAGACAAAGGAAGGTGCGCCCAACAGTGGTACTGTAAGATACATATGACATATACAGAACACTGTGACATATGTGATCACATATGTCATGTGCTAATATGTCATGGCTTCAGCTGTCAACTTGACATAAACCCAAATCACCTGGGGAGATCATCAGTGAAAGAACCAACCAGATTAGAATAATCTGTGGGCATGTCTGGAGGTGTTTCCTTAATTGCTAATTGATGTAGTAGGAGCCAGTGGTGGTAGGAAGTAGCTGAAGGCTGGAGAGATGGCTCAGTGGTTAAGAGCACTGACTGCTCTTCTAGAGGTCCTGAGTTTAATTCTCAGTAACCACATGGTGGCTCACAACCATCTATAATGAGATCTGATGCCCTCTTCTGGTGTGTCTGAAGACAGATACAATGTACTCATATACATAAAATAAATAATATTAAAAAGGAAAGAAAGAAAGGTAGATGAGCAATCCAGGGAGAGTAAGCCAATAAACCAAGTTCCTATGTTGTCTTCACATCAGTTCCTGCATCTAGGTTCCTGCCTTGACTTCCTTCAGTGATGGACTGTGACCCAGAAGTGTAAGCTATATGAATCCTTTAACTACCTAAGTTACCTTTGTCCAGTGTCTTCACATAGCATCAGAAAGCAAACTAGGACACTTTCATGGCCAGGTGATGGGAATCACCCAAGGGCACACTTCTCAGACTTCATCCCTAAGTAATGGTGGAATGGGAGATGGCCCAGTGGGTGGATAGATAGGTCATGGCCATTGGACAAGCATATGAATGGATGGTAGATGGGTCAGGAGTAAGTACGTATTCAAGTGAATGGATACTGGAACAATTGAAAGATGATCAATAGATGGGTACCTATGCTGGGTGATTCGCTGACAGGCTGATAGATCATGGGTATGTGGATGAACAGACTCATTGACCTGTGGTGGTGATATGGATGGATGGACAAAAGTTTAGATGAGTGGTTAGAAATGTGGATAAAAAAAGGTAAAGAAAGAAGATTAATTAGCACCCCTGGAAGGACGGTTGGTCACTTTTCTTGGTGTTGGAACAAAACGCACGACAAAAATAGCCTAAGGGAGGGAAGGTGTGTTAGTGCTCACGGGGAAGGCATGGCAGCAGGAGCATGGGCAGTTGGTCATATGGCATCCACCGTCAGGAAGCAGAGAGACATGAACACCGGTGCCTGGCTCATCGTCTCCTTTCTTTGCAGTATGGAATCCCATCCCATAGGTTAGTATTGCCCTAATTCTAATTCTGATGCTAATTCTTCTGTCTCAGTTTATGGTTTCTATTGCTATTATAAAACACCACGAGCTTTTTTAAAATGTACTTTGGCATTTTGCCTGCAGGTATGTCTGTATGAGGGTGTTGGATCCCCTGGAAAAGGAGTTACAATCAGTTGTGAGCTACTAGGTGAGTGCTAGGAATTGAACCCAGGTCCTTTGGAAGAGCATCCGGTGCTCTTAACCACTGAGCATCTCGCCAGTCCCACCATGAACTTTTAAAAGTAACCTGTGGAGGAAAGGGTTTATTTCAGCTTACAACACTCAGACTTCCATCACTGGGGGAAGTCATAGCAGGAACTCAAGGCAGGAACCTGGAGACAGGAACGGAAGCAGAAGCCATGGAGTGGTGCTGCTTACTGACTTGCTTCCTCGTGGTTTTCTCAGCCTGCTTTCTTATAGCACCCAGGGACAGCCCAACCCACAGTAAACATGGCCCTTCCACATTGGTCAAGAAAATGGCCCGCAGTTTTGCCCACAGGTCAACTCTGGGGGCATTTTCTCAACTGAGATTCCCTCTTTCTAAACAGCTCTAGCTTGTGTCACATTGACAGAAAACTAACCAGGACATTTTCCCACCTCAGTTAACCTAATCTAGAAAGTTCCCCACCAACAAGCCCAGACTCGTGTTTCCATGGTGACTTTGAATCCTATGAAGTTAACATTGTGAACCATCACAGACAGGAAACTGAGAGGAATTACTGATGGCTAATGGGTGGCTGAGAGCCAAGTGATGGTGGATGGGTGTACAGATGTGAGTGTATCCAGATGTTGGGTGTACAGACATAGTGTATACAGATGTGAGGGTATACAGATGTAAGGTGGCTTATTAGCCAGACAGATGGGTAATACAAGCAGAATGTAAGAAATACACAGGCAGCAATGTGGAGCAGAGAGTGGTGGTCAGACAGACAAACAGTGCAGGTACAACTCCTCACATCTTACTATCTGGTCCATATCTCAACCCTCCACTAGCCTATGTTTCCCCAGGATGAGTGGAATGATCTGATTGGCTGAACTGGCTTCCAGGAGGAGTGGACAGAGACCAGAGCCAAGCCACCCTGGGAGTCTACATCATGCATACTCAAGGACTCCTGTGTTCCAAGAGCACCACACCCTTCTACACATCCACTATGATCTAGTCTCATATCTTTTTCTTCCACCACCACCCTACGCTGAGGGAACTTCCATTTAGAGATGAGCATGCGGGGCTTCAGAGATGCTAGTGGCTCAGGTCACTGGTTGCTCTTCCTAGAAGACCAGGGTTCAAATCCCAGCATTCACACACAGCTCACACCTGTCTCTGACTCCAGTTCCAAGGCTCTGACACCCTCCTCCATGCAGGTAAAACATCAATGAACAAGAAAAAATTATATGTATAGAAAGAGTTGAGCAGGAGCAAATCACTTAACACACATGAGATTCTCTTGTTTTTCATTAGAAAAATTCTTACAGGGGACTAGAAAGAGGGCACCGCAGTTAAGAATGCTTACTTTCCTTCAAGAGATCCCAAGTTTGGTACCCAGCACACACACACAGCTCATAACAATCTATAACTCTAGCTCCAAGGGATCTGATGTGCTCCATGGGCATACATGTACATACATGGCAGGGAGTCATGTAGACACGCATAGACACATAACTACAAATAAATAATTTTTAAAAACAGTCAAATTTTAGCAGCAGCTGAGAAAAGTTTCAGAGAGAAGGTGATCTTATCCTCAATTACTTTCAGGGTTACTTTCCTGTTGTTATGGCTTCTGTCAGGCTGGTCTGACAGAGGCTAACAGTTTAAAGACTCTAAAGCAAGCATTGAAGTTGGAAGTCTGGGTGACTGTGGACGAGGGTAGTATCGGTCTCATCTCTATGTATGTCAGAGACACTGGTGTAGAAAGGGCACCTAGGAATGCTCAGAAGAAAGAGTGGCTGGGTGGGTGTATTGGCTGATAGATGGGTTTGGTTGATAGGTAAGTATGTAGGTGGGTGGATGGATGGGTGAATGATGGATGGATGGATGGATGGATGGATGAGTTGTTGGGTGAATGGATGTATAGGTGGGTGGGTGGATGGATGAGTTGTTGGGTGAGTGAATGTATGGGTGGGTGGGTGGATGGGTGGGTGGATGGATGAGTTGTTGGGTGAGTGAATGTATGGGTGGGTGGGTGGATGGGTGGGTGGATGGATGAGTTGTTGGGTGAGTGAATGTATGGGTGGGTGGGTGGATGGGTGGGTGGATGGATGGATGAGTTGTTGGGTGAGTGGATGTATGGGTGGGTGGGTGGGTGGGTGGATAAATGGTTGGTTGGATGAATGGGTGGGTGGTTGGGTGGATGGATGAGTCGTTGGGTGAGTGGATGTATGGGTGGGTGGGTGGATGGATGGTTGGTTGGATGGATGGGTGGATATATGTATGGTTAGATAAATGGATGAGTGGCTACGTTACTGGCAGCCGAGTAGGTGAGTGGATGATGGAGCCTGAGTTAGGTTCTTTTGAAAAGGTTTCTTTGACAGGATCCTGTGCACAGCCTCTTGAAAGAAATGGCAATACCTATTCACAAAGAGAGGACTCCCAGAACTTGTCCCGGGGTAAACTGAAATCTTGTTGGATAACATTTTCTTTATTTAAGGATATTAACTTGTTTATCATTTTTATTTTTGAGGCAGTGTCTCACTATGTAACGTTGCTGTCCCGGTCTATGTAGACCCAAACGGCCTCAATCTCTGAAATCCACCTGCCTCTGTCTCTTTAGTGCTGGAATTAAAAATGTGCCACCATAACCAGTTTAATATACTTTAAAAATTTTTGAAATAGGGTCTCACTATGTGGCCCAGACTGGCCTTGAACTCATGGCAAACCTCCCAAGTGCTGGGATCACAGCCATGAGCCACTATACCTGACTGAAGAGATTTTAGCTTTTGGTGTAAGGCATGACTCTGATTCCTCAGCGCCAGAGGCTGCTGTCCTCGAACCAGCCTAGGGTGACAGAGATCCCTGCTGTAGGTGACCCAGAACGGAGGGGTCTGTGGATTGGTGGCTCAGACAAAAGAATGGAGGCTAGAGACATCATCCTAAGGAGGGAAAGAGAGCATTGAAGCCCAAGGGGTGGGACAAAGGAACCTTAAGGCTGGGGACCAAGGCTAATGTCAGAGGGACACACAGAGGGACACACAGGTTGGCCCTGGGTTGGGGATTTTAGTTTAAATCTCTTGAAGAGACCTGGGAGGCTGTAGGCAGGACACCATGTGGTCTGACTGAGGCTTTCTACACATCCTGGTTTGAAGGGAATAATGATACCTTGGTCACATTGCTTGGTCACAGGGTTCCTTCCTGGATTTCAAATTTCATTATTAGGTTTTTCATTTTATGAGCAACATAAAGTTTATGGTGCAGATCTCAGCCCTCACCATCCCGATGTATTTGTATTTACATGATTCCACTGGGGTGGTTACGTCACACAAGTTAAAACGGAACGGAGTCCAGAGGCCCATCTGCTCCTGGCACCTCTGCCCTTCACCTCCGCTGCACTGGTCTGTCTCTGGACCTGGTCCAGAACATGGGCTCAAATAGAATGACTCCTTGGTGCTCAGCTTCCTTCCTGTGGAATGTTCATAGTTGGTTTAGACTCATAGTACATTCTAACATACAGACTTAATCTAAAAGTTTTGTACCTGTTGAGTGTGTTGGCATGTGCCTGTGCCCCGGGAGGCAGGGGCAGGTGAATCATGAGTTCAAGACCAGCCATGTCTACTTAGAAGGACCTTGTTTTAAAAAGTTAGAAAGATGGCCAATAGATATATTTATGAGTTGATCGATAACTAATAGATGATAAGTTTTAGACTGGTTGATGAATGATAGAAATAGATAGGCGGTAAATTTATAGGCTGATTGATAAGTGATAGATAATAGATCAATAGACGGGTTTCTATAATAGAAATAGATTTCTTTCTAGAATAAATCATTAGCCTCGTTTCCGTACGGCCTGTTCATGCTATGTTCATCAGTGACCACCAGATGGCAGTGTGACACAGATGGACAAGCTGTGGGACCAGGTGCCCACAATAGCATGAATCTCCCAGTGACAGGACTCTGCAGACCTTGCAGCACAGATGCCCTCAGCCCCAAAAGTTAACAGAGCACACCTCTGTCAGTAACCTACTCTTGGACGCCATGTCTATGAGAGACAGTAGAAATGGTGGGCTGGCAGCTCAGCTCAGTCTTAAACACGGACACTCACATTCTCCATAATAAACTCATTGTCAAAGCTGAGACTGTTTACGGAAATGTTGGTTTTATTTTTATTTTGGTGGGTTGTCTTGGTTTTGGTTTCTTGAGACAGAGACGGTAGCCCAGTCTGGTCTCCTTGGTAGGTAGCAGAGGCTGGCCTGTGTGTTCTCAATCCTTCCGCCTCTGCCTTCCAAGTGTTGGGATGACAGGTTTGTGCCGGGTGGGCTAACAGGCAGACGCTGCTACACCTGGGGGCACGTATTTATACCCAGAAGCTCATGCTAGGATTGTGCTAAGTCGGCTTTGATCAAACACTGATTTTAAACAGTAACATTGTATCAGGAACAGTAGCAAATGCCTGTCATTCCTACACCCAGGGGACCAAAGGTGTGAAGACTGTACATTTGAGGCCTGACTAAGCTACAAAGTGAGACCCTGTCTCAAAATTGGAAAAACACACACACACACACAACTAAAATTCAACCTTATGTCTGTGGCTAGAAATGGACCCTAAGTCTCCTAGCTATTGTAATCATTATGAGTGGGAGAGACAGAGAAAGATGGGGAGGAAGAGAGGACAAGAGGGAGAGACAGAGAGAGGAAGAGAGACTGTTCAGCCTGAGTTCTGAGCCCTGCATGGGAGTCTGGGCTAGACGACCTCACCTCCCAGCTGTGAGGTCAAGAATTGGCCACAGCACCTGAACCTGTTTCCCTCTTGTAGATTTTCAATTCTTTAATTTTATTTCCCAAGGGCTGTTCAAAATCAGCAGGCTTGGGGCTGGAGCGATGGTTCAGTGGTTAAGAGCACTGATTGACTGCTCTTCCAGAGGTCCTGAGTTCAATTCCCTGCAACCACATGGTGGCTCACAACCATCTGTAATGGGATCTGATGTCTCCTTCTGGTGAGTCTGAAGACAGCTACACTGTTCTCATATATATATATAATAAACAAATCTTTTTTTTTTTTTTAATCAGCAGGTTGTGACATTAATTCAACAGTAAAGCTAGCGGTGCCATTTAGAAGGCCGTGAGACATTAGAGGAGGCGCCTCCTGGAAGGAAATGCGTCACTAGAGGCGGTCCTTACCAAGCCTCACTTCCTGTCCGCTTCCTATGAGCGCCAGCTCAGATTCCTGTTACCATTTTTCACCACCCTACTGGCTGCGTCTCCTCCTAGACCGTGAACAAAATGAGCCCTTTTCCCTTGTGCTGTTCCTTGTCAGGAATTTAGTCACTGGTAGACGTGGCTTGGTGACACATCCTTTACTTACGTACATGAGTGATGTTCACAGGCACACGTGTGAGCATGTTCTCCTGGGAGTGGGTCATCGTTCCCCATCTTCAGCCTGTGTGATGCTTAGGCTCACTTGAATGCCTGGGCTCAAGCAATCCTCCTGCCTCAGTCTCCTGCCTGAGTAGTCACACGTGCAGGCATGCACCACCATGTATTTTTATGACGGAGGGCAGCTAAGCAGTTTTAAAACTACTGCTTATGTATTAGTATTATTGCTTCTAAGAAACAGGGTTGCTTGTAGCTGGGGGAAATGAGGCTTGAGACATGACGTTCCACACATTTAGAACCAAAGCTGGCCCTGCCCAAGACCCACCTCTGCCTCGGACTGTCATCCCTCTCCAGATAGGATGGAAGTGGTCAGGAGCTCAAATCTGTGTCTAGTGTACAGCAGGTGCTTAATAAACACTAGAAGTGGGTCTGTAATTGCGTTCTTCCCCAGCAGTGTCAGGTGACCAGTAGGCTCAGGGCTGAGGCAGTTTGGGGCTTTTGCAGCCCCTGTTGCTGGTATAGAGAGGGCATAGTGAGGGCTTACTGCCCAGGGTACAGACTGACAGAACGCATGAATTCCACCATTCTACATTCTTCTCACAAACCGTGATCCCACAACTCTACCCCCGTATGTATTTATATAGAAATATAGAGGGATCTTGGGCTAACCTAAAATTTTGAACTGAGTGTGACAATGCTTTTAATCCCAACACTTGGGAGCCAGAGGCAGGCAGACGACTGTGAGTTGGAGACCAGCCTGGTCTCCAAACAGCCACTACCCACAGCAGGCATGATCCACCCACTAGAGCAGGGCTCAGCGCCTGCCTTCAAGCCCAGGTCACTTCAACAACCGCCCGGTCCCAAGCGCCTCTTCTTTGGACTCCTGCCTTGGGGTTCCACGTTTCCGTTCAGAGGGTCTTCCCATAAGCATCGTGACGGCCACCGTTCACCCTCACCAGGACCACCCCTGGAGCAGCTCTGGAAAATCTAGCTGGCCAAATCCACCTCAGAGGACTGATGTCATTACTAAGGGGGCATGGAGTCCAGGCACCGACTGTCTTTCTAGGTGCCTCCAATACTCGATCAACATTAAGGGTTGTTGCCTGAGGGGCCAGCAAGATGGCTCCACTGGGTAAAGATGCTTGTTGTCAAACTTGATGACTTGGGTTCAGTGCCCGGGACCCACATGGTAAGAGGAGATAACAAAGTTGTCCTATCACCTCCAAATGCACAGACAAGACAGACAGATACACTGAACACACATACAGTAAGTTTTGTAAGAGAGATGCTTTAAAATAATCCACACTAGTTCCTTGCCTCCTGGTTTGAGGGGGCTGCGGGGGGGGTGGGTCCAGCTGTCAGATCCCCAAAATGACTGTCCCCAGCCACACCCTCCTCTCTGTCCTACTAACCTTCAATAACTAACTGGAACCACCCAGAACATGATGTATGCGGCTGTCTTCAACAAGGATTTCTACGTGTACAGATACCAGCCACATTTGGGTCATGATTGTGTGACCCGTGCTTGACTTACCTGCAGCGCTAGGGTGACCGAACCTTGCACCCTGTTTTTCCGTCCCCTTAGCCTAGGGGCTGCAGTTCCGCACACGGCCACCAGGCGGCAAGACCACTGAACTGCATTAACTGGTTTGACTAGCCAGATTCTGCCTCAGATCCCTCGTCTTCCCCTGCTAAGCAGGAGAGGGTTCTGCGGGTTCAGATTTGTAGTTTGGCATCTGCAAACACTCAGCTCAGGACTTGGGAGTGTAGCTCCATAATAGGCAACTAGTGCAAACACCCTCTACCCAGTACAAGGTCACGACCTGTGGTGTCCCGCCTACCTGCCATACATTGACCCTCTGGGCTGCAACCAAGCCTCCAATGAGACCAGAGCATGTACCACGTTTGGAGATAATCTGTCCGCCACATGGGGACAGACTAAGGACTGACTGTCCACGTGCTAGAACATACTTCTGTAGTATAAGGAATGAGGACATTCGGGCCATGTGTAATCAAGGGGCTATGTAAAACAACTCTGATTAGAAAGTGTGCCGAACGATCCGTTTGTGTATACAGAGGGGGAGAGAAGCCTGCACTGTGTAAAAAGCTGGACTCCGAGGGACATTCAAGGACACTGGTCAAGCTGGGTGGCTGGAAGGGCCTTTACACAGCCCCCTTTCAAAGGACTCGTGTGACTGCCTTTGGCAGTCGGATAAAGATATATCAAATTTTGCATTAATTGAATTGCTCACTCACTTGAAACAGGGTCCCAAGGAGCTCAGGCAGGTCTCATTCCCTAGCGAAGGGTGACGTTGAAGCTGTGATTCTCCTGCCTCTGCCTCCCAAGTGCTGAGATTACAGATGTGTGCTACCATACCTCATCTAATGGAACCCTGGGGACCAGACTCGGGGCTTTGTGCATGCCTGGCTAACTGAGCCATATTCCCAGGCTAGAATTCATACTTTTAAAAGCCCCACCATTTTCCTACTCCATGAGCAGGCAGTCAGTTCTTTCCTACATGGAAAGCGTGGGGGATGCGGGGCTCAGGAAAGGAAGGCCTAGAGGTGGCTTTCTGAGGGTGGCCCCGTAATAACCCTCTTAACTCCTGGAGACACAGAGGGAACAGGTCAACCCTCTCCCTCACAACTAACACCCAACTGGGATCCACACCTGAGCATTTGCCCACGCAGGCATGAGCCCCAGGCCAGAGATATGGGCATCTCTACCCAAAAGGCCATGGGAAACCTCATCCTTTGAGGGTGGACCCTTAGGGCTAGAGCCAGAGGTTGATGTGCCAGTTGCTTCTGGTGGTGCACCCCCACGCCTGAGCTCAACCCTGTGCCTGGCCTCAGAAGACTGCAGCTACCATGGCCTGTAAGAAAGTACCAGCCCAGGCCCTGTCCCTGGAGGGTGCCCAGGACCTCAGGGGGACCTGCCTCTTGTATTTGGCCATCCAAACTTGACACAGCCACACCCTGACCCGAGGGAGACTGGCATGACCAAACTCGTTTGTCAAAAGGGTTTTTCTTTTTTTTTAAAGGTTAAGAATCTGAAAAACTTGGGATGTCAAAGGATAAGAACCCAAAAGATCATCACCTCGAGAGAACACCACTCAGTCACGAAGAAACACCATCGTCAAAAAAGATATTTAAGTTTAATACAAATTTTATACAAAGAAAATGTGAAAAAATACTCCCATATGCTAAAAGCAGTTACGCTTCCCAAATAAGGCCAGCTAGGCTAGATTGTTTTTTTTTTTTTTGTTTTGTTTTGTTTTGTTTTTGACGACCGCAATTCACAAATTTTCTCTCTCTCCTGTTTTCTTCTAGCATTTCTTCCTTTCTTCTCTAGTGGGGGTAAACTAGCTGGACGAGGCGCAGCTTGCATTCTCTTATCAACAATGAAGAGAAAGTAAACGGAGACTAAAATGTACAACGGAATGTTCTGGAATGATATACAGTTAATTTTTTTTCTGATATACACACATCACCTTTTGCTTCGATCGATGCTCGTTTTACACAACATACAAAATGGAACTACAGCAGACGTAGCATTAAGGGACAGCATGTCGGGTCCTGGCTCTCTCTCACACTGCCTGTGTTTCATGCTTACATAAAAACGTAGAACGCCAGCATATAAATAATACATACATGCTCCATCCCGGGCTCGCGTGGTCTCCTCGTGCACCTTGCCTTTGAGTCCTTGCTTTGCAAATCTGTGTGAGTACTTATGGGAAAAAAACCCAGCAGAGAGAAAGGGTCTCCCTGTACGAACGTGTGTGTGTGTGTGTGTGTGTGTGTGTGTGTGTGTGTGTGTGTGTGTGTGTTCAAGACACCACAGGGATTGTTCGTGTGGACCTTCTGTAAACAGGAGGCTGCTTTGCCCTTTCAGGGACCATAGCTGGAAACACCACACACTCTTCTCTCCGTGTCCTTCGAGCCCAGCAAGCCTGTGTTTCCTAACATCGTCGTGTAGGGTCTGTGAGGGGCCGATGGCTTGGTGTGGCGGGTCCAGCACAGCCTGAGAGCCCCAATCATGGTGTGCTGTGGAGACAGTAGCTCCCTCCCCTGGGTATCCAAGGACAAGGGCCTATGTGAGAATAGCAATCCCTGGGCCCAGCCCTGACACCACAGTGAGGCCAGTGGGCTAACCAACCAGCCCCTGGGTTATCAAAACATTCTTTTAATTGTAGATTTTTTTTATATATATAACCTGTTTTTCTTTCATAAGTTAAGGTCAGTATAGATATGAAAAAGAAAGGTACGCTAGGTCAGTGACATCACAAAGTGTACCTACATACACCTAAAGTGTTTGGCTCACAGGGTAGAGCAGTCCCGGCCACGTAGAAGCTGGGGTGGAGTCAAGTCATGGAGTCAAGTTGCTGTCCTGCAGCCAAGCCCACGGGCAGAGCCTGAGTTGGAAAGTCTAAAGGTGGCGGTTCTCCAGTTTGTTGCTTCCTGTTGTTTGGGTTGTTTCCCCCCACAGGGAGGTGTCTGGCTCACAACGCACCCCTAGTCCCAGAAGGCGTCTAGCCTAGACTCCCGGGACTCTTTGGGGATGAGGTTCTTCGTGCTGGTCCCTGCACTGTGGTCGGAGCGGGCTGACCCTCGCTTCTCCTCGCTGCTGCTCCATAAACCCGCCTTGCTGCTCCGGGAATGGTCTGTGGAGGAAAGGCAGCAAGTTCAACTTCTCTCCCCACCTCTCCTCAAAACTCATCTCCCCCGGGGAGCCACCTTCCCTCCAGACGTCCCACACCCACAGCTGCCCCTGAGATCCCTTGGCTGTGGCACAGAGGGCAGCTGACTTTTAGGCTTTAGCTACAGCTAACTGGAAGATCAAGGTGTCACACTTGCAGAGTGAAGCTGACAGTGATGGTGTCCAGCTGACAGGGAACCCCTGCCCTGTTAGATGACTGGACCACGCACTTTGTCTCTGACCTCGATTCTTGGAGAAAGACCCTCAGAAACTGGCATATGTGGTCTTCCTTACATTAACAGAACTCCTGATTAATGTATGAGACTCACATCCAAACCAGGAAGAGATTGTAAGAGGAGAAACAAGGACCAGATGAGACGGCTAAGCCCTCCCAGACACTGCCTCCGTGGACTCCCAGTAAGGACCATGTTAGGGTCGGTAACAGATGAGATCCCAGCTGAAGCCTAGGATGGCTTTGAGGACACACAGGCAACAAGTTAGGTGGTGGCTGAGGAAGCAAAGAAGAAGCTAAAAGAAGAGCCACAGAAGCTATCTCAGAAGAGGACAATAGCCCCAAACTATGGGCACGATGATGGCTTTAATGGCCGGCCACCAAGATCCCTTTGCTGCTCCCAGATCCTCTAATTCTCTTAAGCTGTGGAGGATCAAGCTGAAGATGGAGTGAGGCCAGTGAGGGACCACTGCTGCCCCTGGCGGACTACACTTCTGCCTGTTCTCAGTGCACATAAAGAAATAAACTATAAATAAAAATAAAATAAACTAAAAAATGCCCCTTTGCACTTATGTTCAGCCAGAAGGGGGCAGTGTTCTAAAGGCTCCAATGTCGTCTATGTCCGCTCCTGTTCCCGGCGCTTACGCTATGCAGTCTTCAAGGGGGTGACATAGATGGGGTCACACATCACCAAGTCCTTCCAGCTGTGGGGAGAGCCAAGACCAGTGGGGACATGAAAGAAACAGAACTCGAGATCTCAAGGTCTGTAGGCCTGAGGCTCAAGTGGACTGGGCCCAGGATGCTGGGTAACATGGCAGATCACGGCAGGGGTGATGTAGTGTCCAGCTAAGACAGAACAGAGGCTCTAGAAGGCCGAGCCTACGACAGTTTGCAAAGGCAGCAAGAGGACTAGACAAGAAGACTGACAAAGCAGAGGAAGAGAACACTCAAAGCACAGGACAAGCACACACACGCGCGCACACACACACACACACACACACACACACACACACACACACACACACACACACACGGCTTCTGAATGCCAGGAGTAACTCCCAGCAGCTCCCCTGAGACAGGGTCATACTTACACTTCTGGGCTGGGTAGTTGGGGTGCGGCTGGTGGTCTGTAGTGGTTGGGGTATAGGCAGGCTGCTTGTCACACCTCTTGCTAACTGAAGAGAGCACAGGTAGCCTTAGAATCTGTCACAGCTAAAATTCCACACAACCCCAGGGGCCGACACCCACGGTCACTGACGGGCTAGCAGTTCCTTCAAGAAGGCCACTCAACTGGATGTGCTTAGAGGTGACTGGGGCTTTTAAAAAACTCATGTAAACCACAAACAGGGTCGCTGGACACAGCACCACAAAGGAAGGAAGGTGGACACGTGACATACGGGGACATGAAAAGCAGCCCCGTACTTTGCAAGCCACAAATACTTGGGATTTTGAAAGCAATGTTCTGAACCAGAGCCTGGTTCTAGCAGGGAAACTGAGGCTGCACTGAGGTGCACTAGAGTGCCAGGCAGGCTGGCAAAGGGGCACACTGAGGACAAGGGAGGGCAACTGGCAGGGACCAGCTGGCTCAACTCTAGGCGGCAATAAAGGAACATCCACAGACTCTATCCAAATCCTTAGACAAGCCAAGTGTGTTTCTCCACCTGTTGCCCCAGCCCTCAGGAGGCTGAGGCGGGAGGTTCATGACTTTGAAGCAAGCCTTGGCTATGGAGCAAAAGTGCCTAGAAACCAAAAACTGTGAAGTAGAAGGGGTGTATTAAAGAATATCCTGAAGAAGGAGAAAACAGAATTGAGAGGAAGGAGAAGAGGAGACAGAAATATCACCACAGTGGCCATGTGCCTAGGTACTGAGCGGCATTATATTTAGTACAAATGAACTGTGGGATTACAACAAGAGGGGAGACGAGAAAAGCCAGCGGAACACGTGTGTTCTCAGTCTTGATGCCAGCAGACCACGAGCAGACACGGAGAAAGAGAGCAAGTTGCCGAGACTCTCCTGACAGGCTGGGAGGAAGGCAGGTTCCACTCAGCCAAGTGTGGCCAGAGCACATAAAGCAATCGGACATCAGGGAGGCAAAGTTCACCAATACATCCTAAAGGCAGGTGAGGAAGCGGGCCTGTGGAAGTCCCCAGAGGGCCAGTGTGGCAGTGGAGTCAGGTGAGGCCACCTTGCTGGATCTCAGCTTCTGTACTTGTATGCAAGGACAGTCTGCCTAAAGGACAAAATGCTGCTGGGGACATGACTCTGTGGCGAGCCCTTGTTCCACTCGGATGCAGCTCTGGGTTCAATCCTCAATACCACACAAAAGGCCTGGGGAAGTGTGTGTCGTATACATGTAACGTGATTGTGTGGGGTGTACATGTCACATGTGAAGTGTGTGTGTCCATGTAAGTGTGTGGGGTGTGTGTATATGTAACATGTAAGTGTGAGGGTGGAGTCTGAAGGTCAATAAATGCCTTCCTCAATTATTTCTACTTTTTAAATTTTTGAATCTAGGTCTCTCACTGAAACTCATGTCTGGCCAGTGAGTCTTCAAGAGATCTCTGGATCACAGGCACATGCTGTCTCACTAGACCTTTTACATGGGTGTACATTTTAGGCCTTCCTGTTTGTACTGAGTCACCTCTCTATCACCCCGACCTCATTCTTTACCCCAGATATTCAAGACAAGGCTTGTTCTGAAGTCTCCACCCGCCCGGGCACTGTCTGAGAGAACATGTCAGAACATGTCAGCTGGGTTGGGGCTCAGAGTGAAGAACAGCAGATTAGCATACGGTGGCTTGGGGTCTGCCCCAGCATCGCAGCCACACCCAGCGCTGTAAGAAAAGTAAATATGGCAACCCTTGCTTGTCACAGCCTCCTGTCTCTCCATCTGCGCCCCCCACACCCCCTTCCGATGATGGGTTTTACTCTGTAGCTCTAGACGGTCTGGAACTCACTCTGTAGACCAGGCCGATCTCAGATTCACAGAGACCCACCTGTCTCAGCCTCCAGAATACAGGCATGTGTCACTATGCCCCAATGGATGGCTTGTGTGCGCGCTGTCTCTCAAATTTATATGAGCACACTGTAGTTATCTTCGGACACACCAGAAGAGGGCGTCAGATCCCATTACAGATGGTTGTGAGCCACCATGTGGTTGCTGGGAATTGAACCCAGAACCTCTGGCAGAGCAGTCAGTGCTCTTAGCCGCTGAACCATCTCTCCAGCCCCTGGCTCTATCTCTTAAGACAATGGTGACATGCCAGCACAGAAGCCAGATGGATGGGGAGTGGGAAGAGGGAGATGGAGGTGAGATGCCAAGGAGGCTCTAACTGGGCTGGGAAGCAGAGTGGGCAGGTGTCAGGTTGTGCTGTTCAATCCAGTAACCGTGAACCAAAGGCACTACTTAAATGACCTACAGGAAAAAGTCCATTCCCACCCCTCAGGTGCGTGAGCTCAAGGGTCTGACATCCATTTCCATGACGGACAACACAGACCTGACCGTGACTCTTATCAGTGATGAGAGGCGTGGCATGAAGACACTGGTGAATTTATCACTGCTCCCCAGGAAGATGTAGGCGGGGCAGCTCAGCAGGCAAGGACAGCAGAGAGGCGGCTCAGGTGCGGGGAGCTAGTCTGACTAACAGGGCAGATCGTCAGCGGGTCTGCTCAGAACAGCACCCGCACCTGATGCTCATGAGGATACAGAGGCAGGGAAAGCCAAGCAGGCGTTCTCACAGGAACCGAGAACTCTGAATACTGCTGTCACGGAGTCGGGAAGCAGAGGACCTTGGTAGGGACTTAGTAAGGTGACCAAGCAGTTGAGAAACTGTGCCCAGGGTGATGAAGACTTGTCTGTTCGCCGGGGTGATGTTCTCCAGCTCACTCAGGGGCTCAGGTGCAGCCTGAGGAAGCTATGGGAACCGGGCCTTTGCCAGGTGTACGTACTGAGGAGACAGGGACCCTGGGAGACTGGGTTCCGTGATCGGAGTTTCTGATGGGAAGAGGGCCAGGGAGACATGGCTGACAGGAGGGGGTAAAAGGGAACGCTGAGATTGGATAAACCAAGGCCACACGGCATGGCCTGTACAACTGTCTCTGGCTTCCACTAACAGTGGCTTTGTGGGTGCTACCCACTGCACCTGGCACATTGGGAAGGAACACCTGCGTGGAAGCCCTAGCTCGGACACCTAAGCCAAAGCAAGATTTCTCAGAGGCTAGAACAGAGAGGCACCTCCTTGGAGTTCATGACTCCCTCCCCCACACACAGCCATGTCCTCCTAGACCTAAGGTCTTCTTCCACTCTTCCCTGTGAACCAAGAGTCAATAAGTCAAAGGGCAACAAACGGAACCCACAGGCCCAGGCCACACAAGCTCGTCTGCAGGCCGGGCTTTGCTGGGACATTACCAGCCACACATCTGGCTGTTTGTTCTGTGATGTCCGACAGCCACCAGGTCAGCATGGACCTGCTAAGGGGGTCCCTTGGGTCAGTCCTCAGCTCTACCTTCTCTGCAGCTCCCAGAGTCCCGAATGGTAGTTCCTAAGTGGAATAGTGCTGGCTGCACTCTAGGATTAGAGCATCCCTACAGTGCTGCTCGGGCTTCTTTCCTTGTTTATATTTGAAACTGAGTTTCACTCTGTAGCCCAGGCTGGCCTGGAACTAACTCACAGAGATCTACCTGCCTCTGACTCCTGAGTGCTGGGATTAAAGGCGTGCGCCACCATGCCTGTTTTCACTTTAAACTTATTTTCATTATCATCACTGAAAAGTGGAAAAATCCCTAAGGCATCTCTTCAAACATAATTAATTAAAAAAAAAAAAAAAAAGGTTCCATGGCTAGTAGAACCCAGCTCACTGTCTTTGTGAAGAGCAGAACTCAAGCCAGGAAAGGTGGCACAGGCCCATTACTCCAGCACTCAGGAGGCTGAGGCAGGAGGATGATGAGCTGAGGCAGGAGGATGATGAGATCAAAGACTGCAATTCAAAACAAGCCAAGATGTTAATAACATCACCATCTGTCATGGAATGAGCAGCTACGCTCAGCTCAGCAGACAGGCTGGAACTGCAGGGGACAGTGGGGGAGGGGCTGCTTCCTTCACCAGAGGCCTGGGATCATCACACTGTGAGTTTATCTCCTCCTTACCACCAGCCTTCAGACAGTGACCATCCTCTCTGCACTCGCTGTACACAAGAAAAGTCTTAACTTTTAGTTTTCAGCCACAGGAAATCAAGGGACAAAAGATCCTGGGGCCGAGACAACAGGAGAGCACTCGTATTGGCTCAGAACTCTAGAAGTAAGTTCAGAAGAACTCAACAAGACACCCAAGGCTCCCAGGAAAGGAAGACGACTTGTATCGGATCCCAGAGGAAGCTGAACACAGAAGTTCTGGCATCACCACCTTCATGCGAAAGGCTTTGAGGATCTTCAAGAACCAAATATACCCTGAGGACCTCAGTGACACGAGGGGATCACTCTGTGTCCCCAGGAAGGGCGCCCTCAGTAAACACAACCAATACAAGAGGTACCTGGATAACACCCTGCCTAGCCATACCTTCACCAAAATCCATCCAAGGTACGCCAAAAAAATCCCAAACCTCAGACTTCCCCCAACCTGACCAAAGTGATATGCTAAACCCATGTGCCCACTGGGGCTACATACCAGAGCCTTGGTTGGAGCCTAAGAGAACGGAGGAGGGCGTCTCTCTGGAGCCAGAAAGGTCCAGGGTCTAGAAATAAAAACAAACAAAAAGATAGAACCCCAGGAAATCATGGGAAGGCGCACCACTCCCCCCCACCCAAGACACCTTAGAGGCCTCTACCTGGTGATCAGACAAGAGCCAGGGCAGATGGATGTCCACACACCTTTGGCTCTGCCTGCCCGATCCAACAAGCCAGAACTGGATGGATCGCCCACTTATCCCTGCTGTCTCAGCTCCCACTACATTCACTACTCCCCCTGCTTTGCTCTCGGACCTACCCAGTACCTTGCTGTGCAAAGAAGGTGTATACTGCTCAAAAATCTTTTTATTTCATGTTAGTCTCTTAGGAGGCAATACTCAAAACGGTCTTTACTGACCACCCAATGATCTGGGCTCTTGAAACACACAGCAGCAAGTGTAAGCACAGGTCAGTAACCACGACCCTTAAAATAGCCCATGTATTGGACTGTTATCACATACCCCACAGGAAGTAAGCAGCTGCGAGCCCTATGGTCCAGTGTGACAGCACTGGCCACATTGGCCACTTGAATCTCAAGTAACTTTATAATGAGCAGGTCCTTGATCACATCAGCCACACTTCTAGTCCTCCATAGTGACGAGTGGCTGGTGGCATACAGGGTCGGCAGAAGAGACACTATTTTACTTCCTCAGGAGGAACACCCTTCTGAACTTTGAGGAACTCTACAGAGCAAAGGTCCCACATAGACACTACCTGGACACCCCATGCTCTTACTGGGGTGGGCGTGGGGGCCACACTGCCATAAAGAACCATTCTCCCTCCACCCAGATAAACCCAAACAGCGAGGGACACCAAGCAGATACAGAAAGGGTCCTTAGCACAAGGTGGCTGTCAGTGGGGGACTCTCACCGAGTTACTCTCCTTGCTCTTCTCTGCTGACGTCTCTTTCTCTTTGGGGGTGCTGGCTGGTTCTGAAGGTGCTGACTGTGTGTTGGAGGAGCTGCCCTGGGATGACTTATTTCCTGTTTCCGTGCCTGCCTCGGTATCCGCTTCCTGCTGAGGGGCAGTAGCTGGGTACCAATGAGAACGAGGGAAGTCATGAGATGCTTCAAGCCTTGTGTGAACGTTCAGGAGCCCAGTTTACAATTGTGCTACCCCTGGAGCCCCCCCCCCCCCCCCCGCAGCTCAGTCCTGATCCAACCCCACCAGGTTCCATCCCTTCCAAACCCAGCCAGAGATCTCACACGGGCCTCCGACCCCAAAACCCAGAGCTCCAAGCTTTATTTGAAAATAGACCTTTCAATATTGAGCGATTCAATCTTTAAATCATTTTGCTGAGAACATGTCCTCAAAGCAAAGGAAACTTTGTGGGGAGCCAGGATATGACCCCCGAGGAAGCCTGTGGTCTCCCACTAGGCTTAGATCCACCTCCGCCCAGCCCAGCTGAAACAGAGCGAGGGAGATTAGCATTCTTTGAGAGGGGCACAGAACTTCTGGGTGAACGGAAGATGTCACCATGCCACAAAGAAAGTCCAGCTTGTCATGTCAGAAACTAACTATCTCGCAGAAGTACCCACATGGAGGCCTCCTCCTAATGAATGTCACCAAACACAGTGGCGAGAACCCCTGAGTCACTTAACCATAAACCCTAACTACCCTACTCAAAGTCACTGGAACTGCTAGGAGGTGATATTTCCTGCTTCCATCCAAAAGGAGATGAGGTTGTCTAGGCGGGCTCCATAACCAACCAGTTAGTCCCCAGCAAACACACGTCTCCCGGGCTCTTCACATTCTCTAGTGTGGGGACACTGGCGAGAAAGAGCCCATTCCCAGCCAGCAAGGGACATCCAGGGGTGTCCCTTCCCAACTAAACTCCTTCCTTAACCTAAGAACTGGGACGGCATCCTGTTTGAGGCAGCGAACCATTATCACCTCAAAGAACAGAGGTTCTAGGGGCTGAGAGATGGCTCAGAGGTTAAGAGAGCTTTCACGGGCTGCTCTTCCAGAGGTCCCGAGTTTAATTCCCAGAAACCTGGTAGTGGCTCACAAGCATCTATAATGAGATCTGGTACCCTCTTCTGGCATTCGGGCATACATGCGGACAGGACACTGTATATAAAGGACATAGTCTTTAAAAAGAAGGGGGTGGTGGTCCCACAATCACTGAACCACTCAGTGCCGAATCACCAGCTCGAAAGCTCCGCTAGTGTGACTGCCAATGGCTGCAGACACTGAAGTTTTGAGATTTAACTTCAGGTCTGCATCTCCTGTGAGTCAGAGCAACAGCTGTTCAGTGGCTAGAGCCCGGGTGAGTGTCTCTCAGCACCCCAGAGGCCCCACCGTGCAGCCCTCCCAGGCAGGTGCACAGACATTACCTGACTGGGTGCAGGACTTCATGTGCTCCGGCCAGTGGGCCTGCTGACAGGGGTAGTCGCAGTAGCTGGTGTTCCAGCAGCAGTAGAAGATGGCCTCCTTCTTGCAGTTGGCACACCACTGCTTCTTCTTGGTCTCATCGACCGCCTGCTGCTTCTCCAGCTCCAGCTGCTTCTTCACCTCAGCGATGAGCCGATCCCGCTCCTGTTCCAAGCTCTGCCGCATCTCAGCCATGGTCAACTCTGCAGGAGGAGGACACCAGCTGCATCCGTTACTCACACAGCAGAGGACACCGGGCATCTGACCCCCTCAGGTTCACACAGACACAACTTGGAAATGGCCCCCACTACTAGCTCAGTGGCCCTGGGCCAGTAACCCAGCTGGGACATTCATCACTTGAATCTCATAGCCTGTCATGCCGCCAGTGACGTGCCTAGTATGTAGGGGATATCATCTACACCCCAGTGATGTCACCCCGCGTAACCCCAAGTTGTAAGAATCCCACAAACCCTTCAAATGATTCCAAAATACATACACAGCACCTACTATGTGCTGTGGCCAGTTGCTATGGTAACAGAAACCACCAAACCACTCATTTCTAAAAAGAATTCCAGGCAGCATACACACTTACAAGTGACCCTTACACTGAAGCTAAATGGTTCCTCTAATCTTCACAAGCTCTTCTTGAATTAAAAAGACCAAAGGGCCACCAATGTGACTCAGCTGGTAAAGCTGCTTGTGGCCAAGCCTCATACCCTGATTCAGTCCCCAGATCCCACACCAAGGTGGCAAGTGAGAACACAGTTATCTTGAGAGGGAAAAGTCACCCGACGCTCAGCTCCTCCAGGCTGGACCCTTGAGAACTGTGATCCCCCTGCCTCCAGGAACAGCCTCCTTTCAACCAGTTCACATCTGGGCCCAGCCTGGGAGCAGCCAGAGCCTCACATCCCCCTGCCTCACCCAGATTGTGCTTCATCTCAGCGAGCTCCTGCTGGTGTAGCCACTGCAGCTTCTCAATCTCAATCCTCAGCCTTCGAATCTGCGGGCAGAGCACAGGGGCCTGAGACTCCGCCACACCGGCTGCTCCCCATCCGGTCCCCCAACTCTACCAGGCAGCCTGGCTCTGAGCCCACAGCCCCACAGCTCAGGACTGGGGGTAGGGAGATCAACACATTCATACTCACTCACACACAGACACACAAAGCTCACTTTTTCCACACACAGCCTCTTTCTCTCAACATACACTCACACACAAACACACACCCTCTCATACACTCACACTCTCTTGCTCTCTCTCTCTCTCTCTCTCTCTCTCTCTCTCTCTCTCTCTCACACACACACACACACACACACACACACACACACACACACACACACACAAATTCTCGAGGACCGGTAGTTCTGAAAACCAAGACAAATGAGCCAGTCTCCCCAAAAAATGCAGGAGAGAAAACCACAAAGACAAGGATGAAAGTATTTTCATAGAAACAATATATCTAACATTGAATTGGGACCTTGATTTTTTTTAAAAAAACACATAAAAACAGAGCTGCTGAGATGGCTCTGCTGGTGGGGGTCCCTGGCACCAAGCATGGTGACCTGTGTTGGATGGTAGGAGACACTGGAGAGAACTGACCCATCTAACCCACTCCTAACCACTGCACAAAACCCCACACACAGTCCCGGTGCCTAACACGTCATTCCTGACATTTCGAATCCCGTATCTCTGAAGAACAAAGGGATCTTGTGGGACAGATATATCTGGGGCCTCTCATTTAGAGGGAGAAAGTAAACCCAAAACCACGCTGCTTTTCAGCAGGGCAATCTGCCCACCCACAACAGTGATAACGCCTACTGTCATTCTGAGTTGTCACAACGTACAGCACTTCTGACTCAAGGGGTACAGACAACCAGTAGCTGCTCTACACCCTCAGCCTACACGGGATGCCCCGGAGCCAAGGGTCACCTGTGTCACAAACCTGAGCAAATGAATGAACAGGCGAATGTCAACACAGAGGAGATACTGCAAGATCAGGGCCCGGGGAAGGGGTGTAGGCATCCTAGACAGATCCAAGGTTTCAGCAGAGACGCATAAACCAGAAACTGTACCACAAGAGCTCAAAACGAACAGAAAAGGCTGAGTGTACTGGTGCTCGCCTTTCATCCCAGCTCTCAGCAAAGAGGCTGTCCACTTGAACTTGTGAGATCCTCTTTCCCTGGCCACCACACCTCACACACACACACACACACACACACACACACACACACACACACACACACACACACACACACACAAAAGGTTCTCCCAGGACAGAGAGATTTCTGCTTGACTGACACTGTGCGTGTAATCACAGAGGGTGGTATTCATAAAACACGCCAGCACAGCTGCACATGCTTGTTGGTTCTTAAATCTCCCCTGATTTCTCTGGGGGCCTCTCAGAGGTCTCTATACTCCCGCAGTCCTCTCTTGCTGTCTTAAGAAAATCAGTGTTTCTGCTTGGGATGCATGGCCAGCCCGAGAGAAATCCTGCCCACCCCCTCCCAGTGCGTTGCCTGGTGACAGGCCACTGACAGGACCAAGGGATCCACAGATAACTGCAGGTGGTCACTCTGAGTGGCCTCAGAGGGAAGTACAGGGGAGGAAGTGTGAGTGTGAGTGTGTGTAAGTATGAGTGTGTGTGTGTGTGTTTAATTAAAAGAAAGCTTCATAACTTATAAGAGGTGACTCTGTAAGTAAATAGTTCAGCACTTTAACCACTGCCTTTACTCACAAAGCTATGGTGCCTCTGATACACAAATTCTCACACCAGAAGTGCTTGTGTAAAAAGGGGAATGAAGGAGACTACAGCTCTGGCCACACGGACACCAAAGGTGTCCTGTTTCATTGTGATCTAAGAGGACACAGGCAGGAGGCAGGGCCAGTCTCCCAAACCACCTACTTAATCAAACTCCACCCATGCTCAAAGCCCAGCTTCCCCAGGCCCCGGAACTCCCCAGCCGCTGACCTCGGCAATCGTGCTTCCAGTGGTGTTCTTGGAGAGGTCATTGTAGATCTCCGTCATCGTCCCCTTAATGGCGTCCATCATCTGGGGAGGTAAAAACAGCTCCAGTAACCCAAACACAGTGAAGTGTCAGACGGTGTCCCTCCCAGACCCTGGGTGCTTCAGGTTGTCACAGAGCAAGGAGGAGCTGCTCCTAGTAACCAAGGGTAGAAGCCAGGGAGGCCAGTAAAAGATCTACAGTGTACAGACCAGCCCCTCACTGAGCCTAGAAACCCGAGACCAAACTCTGCTCCCACGTGTCTTGTTGCGTCAACACAGGAGGTTAAGGAAGGGATTATTCTGTCCTCGTGGCTTTATTTAAAACAGAAAAAGAAAAGAAAAAAAAAAAAAAAAAGCCAGGTGGTAGCAGCACACACCATCAATCAGCCTTCAATCCCGGAACTCTGGGAAGCAGAGGCAGGCAGATCTCTGAGGTCAAAGCCAGACAGGTCTACAGAGCAAATTTCAGGAAGGCCAGGGCTACAGAGAGAAACCCTGTCTCAGAACGAACAAACAAATTATAGTTTTGCTTGTTTGGTGGGCTTTCATTTTGTTTATTTGTTTTGATTAAGTCCAGGCCTGATCCTACCGCACCATGCAGCTGGTGACTGGCCTCTGACCTCATCTGGTTTAAAGTTCAGTGGTAGAGCTGGAGTCCAGATCTTCATTGTGCTAGGGAAGCAAATAAGGTATATCACAGCCCACCAAAATAAATGGGGGGTTGGGGGATATTTAGAGATAGGGTTTCTCCATGAAGCCTTGGCTGTCCTGGAGCTCACTCTGTAGACCAGGCTGGCCTTGAACTCACAGATTCTTCTGCCTCTGCCTCCCAAGAGCTGAAATTAAAAGGCTCATCCCACTACCGCCCAGCTTCAGGTTACTGTTAGAAAGCATATGTATGTAGATATGCAAAAGCCTTGTGGTTTGAGTGGAGGTCAGAGGACAACTCTGTGGAACTGGTCCTCTCCTCCCCTAGATCAGATGGCTTGAATATGATTGGCCCAGGAAGTGGCCCAGTTGGATTTAGGCGTGGTCTTGTTAGAAGAAGTGTGCCACTGTGGAGTGGGCCTGAGATCCTCCTCCTAGCTGTATAGAAGACAGTCTCCTTCGGCTGCCTGGATCAAGATGTAGAACTCTCAGCTCCTCCTCCAGCACCTTGTCTGCCTGCACGCTGCCATGTTTCCCACCATGATAATAGACTGAACCTCCGAAACTGTGAGCCAGCACCAATTAAATGTTTGCTTTTATAAGAGTTACTTTGGTCATGGTGTCTCTTCACAGCAATAAAACCCTAACCAAGACACCAGATTTGCACAACCTTTACCCACTGAGCCACCTTGCTGACCCAAAAGTGCATTTTAGTGAGAAATTACCCACTTCACCAGGTACGGTGCACACTCTGCTGGCTTCTGTGTGCAATACAATGACTGTGTGCTAACTAGCATGCACACACATTCAATGGTTCTTAGCATGTCTAAAGCTACCCAGACAACAATAGCACAAGCAACACCCCAAATATCACACACACACACACACACACACAACCTCCCCAAAACAGGACCTACCTCTCCTTTCTACTGGAGGGTAAAACACCATGACCAAAGCAACTTGAGGAGAAAGGGGTTTATTTGGCTTATACTTCCACATCACTGTAGCCATCAAAGGAAGTCAGGACAGGAACTCAACCAGAGAAGGAGAGTAGAGGCAGGAGCTAATGCAGAGGCCATGAGGGTTTGTTGCTTACTGGCTTGCCCTGCATTTCAGACTGCTTTCTTATAGAATCCAGGACCACTAGCCTAGGGAAGGCACCACCCACAATAGGCTGGGCCTTGGGCTCTCCCCCATCTGTTGGGGGTTGGTCTGGTGCTGCTACTCACTCAAATGCTAAATACAGATCCTCAGATACACCAAAGGATGCTAAACCTTGCTCCTCAATGTAAAACTATTGGTTAAATAAATCTAGCAACAGCCAATTGGGGGGGGGGGGGTGTGAAGTTTGAGTTTCTGGACTAGGAGTTTCCAGTAAGTACCAGGAGGGGAGGAAAAGGGGTGAGGGGAGGAGAGAGGGAGAAGGGATATGGAAGAAGAGAAGACAGAGAGAACAGTAGTCCGCCATTAGTCATGATGGACCAGCAACATGTGCCAGAGGGAAATGCCTCCCCAGAACACCAGACTGCTGGAGCAGAAAGAACCCAGAAAAACTCAAACAGTAAGTATTTGGGGAGCACAGCTGGGGTAGTAGCCAGACTAGTGTTAGAGAATTAGACGAGGGGTAACCCACCCCCCATAACTGCACAGAGCCTAACAAATAAATCATAGTTTGGGTCTCATTCATTTGAAGCTAGAAGTCGATAATCACAATTCGGATTAATTTACATTAAAATGCCTTAGAGGCTGCCTACAGACCCACGTTAGTTATGGAGATTACTTCCTTTCAGATGACTTTATAGTGTCAAGTTGAAGTGAAACTTTCCAGCACAACCCCAACACCCCCCTTACCCCTACTACACCCAAGTAGGAACCATTTATCCCCCCTCCCTTTCTGTTTCTATGAATTTGTATGCTCTGGACCTACATTGAAATGCCCGTAACTCCACGCTGGGGCCTTAGGGCCTGAGATCAAGCTTGCTCAAATCTACAGCATGCCCCAGACAGTGCCTCTCGCCTCTCTCTAGCCCATCACAGGCCTTCTAGGTTCCATGAAGCAGCAAAGCTCAGACAGTTACCAACTGATGTACCTGTAAGCCCCTCCCACCTCCTACCTCACCACAGCCCCAAGACTAGAGAAGAGGGAACTGAGAACCCTTGGCTTTGGGCCTCTCCTGTGTTTCCGGTGGGAAGGCAGGACAGAGCCAGCTGGCTCAGGAGCATCTATCCCCACAACAGCTCTTCTCTCTCAGAGGCTCCTGATCCCAGGTAAAAAACCATGTGTTGGGTGCACCTATCAATGGATGGAGAAAATCAGGGGAGGGTTTGGCTATCCCTAGACAATGATGCATAAAGAAACACTTGTGCCAGACAGAGTGTGCACTGCCTTTTAAAAATGAGTGAGAATAGGCCCATAGGTGCCCTCAGGTAAGGGCATTCGTCAATAAGCTGGACAGACCCTGGAACCCCACATGGAAAAAGACCACAACTCAAGTTACCTATACACACACATACACACACACACATACACACAACAACAACAACAATGAATAGAAAAAAATTTCAAAAAGGAAATCCATGTTCTGTTTTACAGAAAATATGCTAACAAACACGTCATACTTAACTACCACCACAGACAAAACAGCAACCTCAAGTTTAGCCCAAAGTGGGTATCAAATGAATAAATTATGTGTGGGGAGTGACAGTCCCTGCCTGATGCAGGCCCAAGGCTGCCAGCATGGGCCCCACGGACCTTGTCAGGCACCTGTGACAGCCCTGTCCTGGCTTCCTCACCCATCACATTAATATAAACAAACAAGCAAACAAACAAACCAACCGGCCTTAAAGCCAATCCATTACTAACACAAAACTTAACTTTATGAATCTGCCAACTGACTCACTTCCAAACGCAAGCAAAGACCTCAACTTTTAGATGGAATGTCCCTGTGCCCAAACACAAAAAGTCACCTTAAAGACAAGCTGGTTCATTGGCTCCCTCAAATGTCACTGTGTCCAGTTTTTTGATGGCAATGAAAATACCTCCCCAAGAGGACATTCTTCATTTTGGCTGTTAGAAGAACACTGCAGGGCAATGGGATTTCAACTGTCTCAGGAGCTGTGGCAGATGCACTCTGCAGCCTCAGTTTACCCATTTTTAAGTAAGCAGCCCCCCCTTTCATAAAATAAACAGCTTGGCTCAGTCAGTGGAGGGTGGTGATGAAGTGGACGGGCAGTTGAGAGGCCCCTCCTTAAATCGGCCCACCCAGAGCTATGACACCTTCACCACAATTTCCCCTTTTCCAGCTCTCATCTTTACCTACAGTGACGTCTCCCTGCCCCATGTGCACGTGTGTCATGTCATGTGCATGTGTGGATGCCCAGGCTTCACTTCCTAATCCCTCTCCACCTTCTACGCTGAGGACAGGGTCTCCCAACCGGGGATTCCACCTCTGCTCTGGGGTCCCAGGATTAGAGACAGGATCATAAGCCAGACCTTTATACCTGCACAGCAAGTACTTCATCCTCTGAGCCATCTTCTCAGGCCCTACCATCCCCTCTTCACCAAAGTGGATGGGCTGTGTCTTTGTGTGTGTGCTGTGTGGATTCTCTAGGTTCTAGGTGACAGTGATACATACAAGTGAGGAATTAAAAGAAAATGAGTAGGGGCTGGAGAGATGGCTCAGTGGTCAAGAGCACTGACTGCTCTTCCACAGGTCCTGAGTTCAAATCCCAGCAACCACATGGTGGCTCACAGCCATCTGTAATGAGATCTGATGCCCTCCTCTGGTGTGTCTGAAGACGGCTACAGTGTACTTATATGTAGTGAATAAATAAATCTTTGAAAAAAAGAAAAGAAAAGAAGCAAGAAGCGGTTATACAAACCAAATACAAAGTTTAGATTTCTTTCACTACCGAGAATTTTACATTTCTACTATAAACTCAACCCAGTAAATTTTAACATAAAACTCATTAATTCCAGCTGCTGAGCTGTCTCAGCTGCTCTTCTGAAGCACCTGGGTTCAATTCTGGGCACCCACATGGCAGCTCACACTGTAACCCCAGTTTTAGAGATGCCAGCACCCTCACAACATGCAGGCAAAACACTAATGCACATGAAATTAAAGTAGATTAAAATGTTTTTAATTAAAAAAAAAACACCTTATTAATTCCAATCAGGGCTGAGAGATGGCTCAGTGGTTAGAAGCCATAGCTGCTCTCCCAGAGGCCCTGGGTTCAGTTCTGTGCACCCACATGGTGTCTCACAACCATAGGTAACTCAAAATTACAAGAGATCTGACTCTTGTATTTCAGGCCTCTGAGGAAAAGAAATACACTATGATATGCTCAACCCTGACCCTAACTCTGTCTAACCTGAACCCTGACCCAGACACACACACATAGAAAAATAAAGAAAAAGTTCCAAGCCTATAATCCAGCACAGCACTCAGGAGGCCAGGTTGGGAGGATTAAAGACCAGGCTAGGCCACACAACAGTTTCTGACACAAAGTAGACCAAAACAGGAGAGGGGGGGGGGGAGAGGAGGGGGAGGGAGATCTCTCACCTGCATCCTCATAAGCTTGAACTGCTATTCCCTCACACTAAATACTCACTGCCTCGTTAGTAAAAGACAAATTGGTTTTGCTCACACAGCAACTTACTAAATAGGCAAGTGTTTTTTGTTAGCTATTAAATTACTAGCAGAGATAAGCCCGGTAAGCTAACACATACTAAGTCCGCAGTGATAGACTCAGTACCTCTACCAAGCACCTACTACCCGTATCACCCCTTGTCCTTGGGGGTGAGCCAAGAGCCAAAGGAGCCCTGGGGGCCATTACCACATCTCTGACACCTACAGGACACAGCAGAGGTCTCCACAACACAAGGTGTATGTTTTATTCAACCGAGGTCACACAAGGACTTGCCCAACTAAGAGAGCCCAACAGGTTCACACACAATGGGCCGGCCTATCTGCCAGGCCAGCAGCAGGGACTGGGTCCTGGAGAGTGGATGAATTAAGGAGGGGACCCAGGAGCCCCAGCCCTTCTGGGTCCCTGGCATCTCACCTTGCTGGTGTCACAATTAAGTCTCTCACCCCAGTTCAGCATCCCTTCTCTCGCAAGCCAAACAGACAAGTGTTCACGTCTCCCCAAGAAAAACAAGCAACACCAGACCACAGTTTTCTATTACCGAACCTGCTGGCTGTGGGGGCACACACCTTTAGACCCAGCGCTCAGGAGACAGAGGCAGGCGGGTCTCTGGCTAGTTCAAAGCCAGCTGTGGTGTACAGAGGGAGTTCCAGGACAGCCAGGTGGGGGAGTGGTGGCCACACACCTGTAGTTCCAGATGTTTATGAGCCAGCCTAGACTACAGAGGAAGACCTTGCCTCAAAATAAAACAGAATCTAGAACTGCACTGGAGACACAAACTCAGTGTTCAAGAGCTTGTGTAGCATGTTCCAAACCCTGGCTTAGCCATGAAAAACTTAGAACAGAGATGTAACTTGAAACTAGCTACGAGACCCAAATGCAAATTGCTCTAGCAGACCCTCTGTAAAGCTAGCAGCTCAGCCTGTTTTACAAACTACCAAGACAGCCCCACCCCGGCCACAGCACCAACCTACTTACTTTGCTGGTGTACTTGGCAATGTCTGCGGCCACATCTGCTGAGGCGGTGGCAATGGGCAGGTCAGCATTGATAGCAGATGCCAAGGTGCTCACAGAGCCTGAACTGCTGACCAGTGCTGCCGGCTGTGTGCTGGTCACCAGCGTGATGGTGGACGTGGATGGGCTCTGGGTGACTTCCTTCTGCTGAACAGCTAAGAAAGCAAAGGGGTCGGTCACTCCACCCATATGGAAAAGCACATCCCAGCACAGCCGGGTTAGGGAGGGAGTTCTCCTCAGTCCCTACTCAGCTTTTAAATGGCGGGCACCAATCCCTCACCTTGCCCGAGCTCAAGCCAGGCTCCTCTGAGCTCTCTTCTCGACTAGGCGCCAAGCTCACACTACAAAGACTGGAGCAAACATCTCGAAGAGTTCGAGGCCGTACAGTTTAGGTGACTTATCTAGTCTTAAAGCATCAGGCTACCAAAAGGACTTAACAGCCGGATGCAGCCAACATCTGAAGACCTGAGACCACTATCTTTCCATCTCTATGAGAAGATAAGAGCCCGGCAAACCCAGACAGCTCCACAGCACACACGGACGCTCTGCTTTCATTACAAGGTCTGAGCCACCCCTTCTACCTTTGAAAACGCCAGCCACCCCGGCACCAGCCATGCTGGCCCCCTTCCTCAAGGGCAACTGAACCAGTGTTCTACTAATTAAAGCCACTTCCTGCCTGAGGGGGTAAGAATCCACCACTCATTAAAATCTCAGTCCTTGACATTCTTGGTTTTTGCAGTGTTGGGAACTGAACCCAGGGCTCTGCACACTGGGCAAGCATTCTGCGACTGAACTGCACCCGTGACCTAACAACTTTAACAGTCCAACAAGCATCGTGATCATTAAAGCCAACGCCTATCATTTTAATTGGTGGCCAAACAGTACCTTACTCATTGAGGTCGGGCCCTTGCCACTGTGGCTGTAAGTGCTATGAGCCATTAAAACCAATGCTTGGCCATTTCAGTGAGCGGGAGGTGACAAGAGCCTCTACTGATCAAAGTCTGACCCGACAGGCTGTAAGGCATGTAGATGGAGCACCACTGCTTGACGTCTGTCCCAGACGCTTTACTGATTAAAACTGGTAAAGCCCTTACCAGTGGAAATACACCTTACAACAATGACACGGGACTGTCTGGAAGCTGAGAGTCCACTGCCACTAGGTCTGAGCATTGAGGCCACCTACCCTATCCGCAGGGGACAGCCTTGTATGAAAACAGAATCGAACGAGGAGCTGTCCTAACCCCACCTCCACCCTGATCGCTACATCAGTGAGCTCGCCCTCAGCCTGTCCGCTTCTCGGGCCTCCTCCAGCTACCTGGCCTTAGACCCCTGTAGGTGTCCCTGGCAATGGCCGGCTACCTCACTGGGATGAGCTTCAATGGCAGGAGCATGCGGGAAGGACAGAGTGGATGTGAAGGAAGCCCTAAGAAACCAGACCCAGGTTGGTGCTCCTGAATCTGGGTTCAGACAATTGGGTGGAGCCATCAGGTGCAGGACAGAGCCCGGCCTCCACCGTGTTCCCGGAGGCCAGCTCATCCTTAACACTGGTTTGGAAGGAAACCGTTGTCCCTACAGATTCTTCACTCTCCAAAGACTTTCCCACAAATGTGCCTGGAGGTTCCCAGACGCTCACAAGACGTACTCCACAAAGATATATTCATTGCAGCATAACTTAATAGTGGGGGAAAAAACCCAAAGGTATTCTAAATGCCCACTAGCAGGGGAACACTTTAAACAAACTAGGGAATACTGCGCAGCAGTCCAAAAGAATAAGACACAGACAGACCTCTAAAACATGCTGATGGGAGGGAGGGGGGAAAAAAAAGTCAAGAATGGTACCATTTTTGCTTAAAAAAGAAAAGAAAAAAGAAAAAGGGTAATATTTTATGGTATAATATTATATGGCATAAAAACAAACGTGTATACGCATGCACTGGGAGAGTCGTCACGACAATTAATGACTGTTCCACAAGGGCGGACAGTGACATGGACAGCGAATGAGCCCACATTTAGCACTCAAAGTTCTACACATTTACCCTGTCCCCTCAGTAAGGAGGAAACTGGTATCCTTTACAAAACAGAAAAAAAAAAGAAAAGAAAAAAAAAAAAAGTCTCAAAAAGAAAATCAGGGAAAAAGTAACAGCAAGCCAGTTGTTAAAAATAATTCTATGTGGGACGGTAAGGCCTGCGATGACCATGACATATGGATGTGGGGAAAAATAAAACAGGGGTGGCCTTTCTCCTGTTGGTGTGGCAAAAAAGGAGGGTGGGTGCCACAGAGAACAGAAGGGGGCGCGGTACCTTTCACGGCCTGTCTGGTCTGATATCTTGTCCCCTGGGAAGACTGAGGCTGCTGCTGCTGGCTCTGCTGTTGCTGCTGCTGCTGCTGCTGCTGTTGCTGCTGCTGCTGGCGCTGTATCTTCTGCATGTGCCACTTTTGGGAGGACGTTTGAAACTTACTTGATGCGTTCCACACGACCCGCTGCACGGCTGGGGCAGTCTCCTTCGGTAAGAGCGGCCTCTGCTTCTTCACGGGGCTTCCGGTGGCGGCGGTGGCCGGTGCCGCAACCGTGACAGTAGAAATCGTGCTGGTGGTGGCGGCCACGGTGACCCCAGCCGTGGGTGCTTGCGTGGCTGAGCGGGTTAGTACCAGCGTCTCTGGGGGAGACTGGCTGCCTGCCGAAGTGGACGGTGGTGGTTTACCTATAGAAACAGCCAGGGAGGGTGGAAACAAGCAGAAACTGGTTTGGATTCCTTCACCCAGCAGGCCGCTTCTGGGTCAAACCCAACGGAGGGAATTCAGAGAGCCCCTGGAGCACCCAAGGAGGAACATGTTCTCTAACAGCTATGAAGAATTATGCCTTACTGAGCACTGAGTTCACAGCCCAGATCAAGACGTTACAAGCCTTCTGGGGAAAGAAAAGGGAGCAAGACCCAGCCCCCTGCCAACCAGCCATCAACCTAGTGGCCCTAGCAGTGGGGAACGAGGGACAGCCCAACTGCAGCCCATCCTGAAGAGGAGCCCTTTGGCTAGAAAAGTGTCAGGATGTGCAAGACCCTGAAGGTCAAAGGTGTGCACACCAAATCCACTTACCCCACACCCAGACAAAGCCCCAGGGAGGGGCAGCCTCGACTTTTAACAAAAGAATTCAGCCCCAGGCCTGAGACGACCCCCCCACACACACACACATTCAGCCTGACTTCCTGCCCAGCCTAACTTTCCTTCTAGATGTTTCTGCCACAGCCCTAAATGGATAGCAAACAATACCACATTTCCTATCATGCAATGGTCAAGTTTAAGTCCCCTTCTTTTCCTAGACAGGCTCTAAGTAGCCCTGGCTGTCCTGGAACTTACTCTATAGACCAGGCTGGCCCTGAACTCAGAGATCTGCCTGCCTCTGCCTCCTGAGTGCTGGGATTAAAGGCGTGCACACCAACCAGTGCCCATCAAGTTTAAGTCTTAAACAGGTTTAACTTTAAAAAAAAAAAAGTTTTCTTAAAAGCTTTTAAGTTGGGGGCGGAGATGCAGCTCATGGTGGGGAACTAGCCGTCTGCATTCGCCTGGGCTTAAGTTTGGCGCTGGGAGGGCTGGGGGCAGGAGGGGAAGAACCTGTGCAGGGTACTCAGCTTATGAAGAAGAGATGGTAGCGGCTCCAGAGGTGCCTGCTTGCACTACATCCCCACCCAAGGTGCTCAGAAAACACACTCCAAACATGGTTACAAGGGGGCTTTGCCATCATGGACCCCAGTCCTTGACATTACAGGAGAATGACCCTTCCCCTTCCCTTGACATTCAGATCACCAGAAGAAACACATGGTAATTTGCAGTTAGGATCTTGAGCAAGCTTTGGGTGACAAGAGGCTAGGAGAACAGAAGAGAAGAGTTAACTCCTCCGAGGAGGTTTCCAGTCTGATTAGCATCCTGATCCTCTGGAGACCAGAGTTCAGTCAAGCTAGTTCAGAAAGCTGCAGGGAAGCAGGGCTGGCTGGCCAGACCCTGTCTCTGAACCTGCCCCTCCTACGATAGGCAGGTGTGCCTAGCAGGGTTCTAAGGGGAAGCAGCATCTATGTTGGCTTTGGGTTGCTGCTTGTGATATAAAAGTCATTATCACTGCTGACTAACTAGCCTGCCTCACTCTTGGCGTTCCTGCTTGGCCGGGTATGGCTTGTTAACCAAAGAGTATGGAAACTTCCTCAGTAGGATGAATTCCAGAAATTTCTTCAATGGGGACAATTCTGGGGTTTAGGGCGGGGTGACTTGAAAGCTCCGGGAAATCCTATTGTCTTAGGGAACTCTGAGGATCACCCTTAAGGAAATGCAGATTGCCTACTAGCCCCATTCAAAAGTAAACTGCAGATCAGAGCTTTGCATCTGTAAGAGCCCAGTGAGGATGGACACGCCCACAGGGAGGCAGTCATGCCCACAGGGAGGTAGTCACGTAAAGGCTTTAGTCTAATCAGCACTTGGGCTGGGTGGCCACACTCCACAATGCCCTTCCTTCCCTTTAGGACCAACCAGAGAAGAGGAAACATGGCTGTAAAGATGCTAGAGTGTCACCTCTAAGAAAGACCATCCACCCACCATGGCGGGGCGTCGAGGGGCATCGGGGGGCATCGGGGAATCATCCTGTGGAAGTAAGTTTTGCCTCAGACCTTGGAAAACTGCTCTGATTGTGTTGTGTTCTAGAATCGTCTTTAACTCAATCCACCATTGAGCTAGATCTCAGCTGCTTCCTCACACACCAAATCCAGGAACAGCTTTGCCTAACTGCTAACCGTTTCTTAAAACTATGAACTCCATTTTCGGTGGCTCTTTCTGCTTTCACTGACAGGAAGTTCTCGGAAATGAAAGCTCTAGGTCATGTTCCCCAAGTCGGGACAGCACATTTTGCTTGGTCTGTTCTGTTTGAGACAGGGTCTGATGTAACCGAGGCTGGCCTTGAACTCCCTATTCGGGGTTCCTCTACCTCCAAGTACTTGGATTAGAGGTTTGGTTTACCACACCTACACTAATACATATTTGTATATCAAACCTTTCTCCTAAGCCAGCGCAGAAGGCAAATCAAGCGAAAGGTGCATTCTAAAGCTGGCAAGGTCTCTCCTTGGGCAGAGAAACCTGCCACCAGGGATGCTATCCTAAGTCAGATTCCCAGGATGCACATGGTAGAGGCCTGAATCATGGGTTGTCCTTTGACCTAAACACAATACATTTTTTTTTAAAAAAAGCATGTTTCTGAGTGTCTCGGGAGAAGCGGAGTCCCACGGTCCTTACACAGAGGAAAGGTTATACCTAACAAGCAGGTTCTCTACCCCAGACAGATTTCTAAGGCCTTCAACAAGCCTAATAGGAACCACACGCTTCCTTACCTCCCCCATCACAGAATCAGTCTTTATTAACAACTGAGATTCCAGACCACCCAGGTAGGCACCCCACAGGGAAAAAGGTTCTCAAGGTCTAGCAAGGACAGGCAGCAATGCAGGGGACACAAGATTCCTGCCTTAACTCCTGGTTACTATGGGAGATTAGTTAGCTCTATCAGAAACAAGACACACTCAAAGAATGAAACCTGGCTGTCCCGTACCTAAGTGATGCCATCCCTCAGCTCTTGATGGACCACTCGGGTTCTTGAACGTTGCTGGATGTTGTTGGCATCCCCCTGCCTCTTCCAAGGAGGCTTCCAGCATGCCCACTGTTGCACAAAGCCTCAAGAGGCTGTGCTTTTCGGCATGATAGGTTTTGCCCACTAGGGGGAGACATGTCTGATGGACGGATGCTCCTGCCATCTGGTGGCTAGAGGCCAGAGTTGTACCTATGTCTCCTCCACTGTAAGGAGCAGAGTTCAGAGAGAATCCCAGGGCTCAGGTACCTCAACACACATGGGACAGACTGTCATGTCCAATGGGTGCCCAATGAGGTCTCTTCCATTTTCAATGGAAGCACAATTCCTAATGGACGGCGCTGTCCTAGTTGTGAAACCCTGGGTTCCATCGACAGCACTCTTAAATCTGGTATGGTGAATAACTAATCCTGTCACATGGGAAGTGAAGGGGGGGGGGATCGGAACTCAAGGTCATCCCTGGCTATGTTAATTCAAGGCTAAAGTGAACCATATGCAACCTTAAGCAAGAAGACCTGAAACTGAAATGAACTCCCCAGAAAACAGGTATTTTTCTGGTCCACGGTGTTGAGGATCAGGCAGGGCCATGTGTACCAACCCGGGACCCTGAGACATTGGGCTGGGGCTTGATCCTCGAGCGCTAACATCAGTCAAAGCCTATGTATGGGACTTACCATCTTGCTTAGGCGACAGCACCTTAGGCTCTTTCTTGTTTTTTCGACCCTCCCGCCCAGAAGGATCTTCTCCTAAGTCTATGACAAGTTCACTCTCTGAGTCTGAATCCAAGCCCAAGTGCACTGTGGGAGAATCTGTTTCGTCCTTTCCCTTCAATTTGTCCTTTGTGGGATGAGGGGATGGCTTTGCTTTCTCTACAAAGTCCTTCTCAGGCTCCGGGCTGGCCTTGTCCTTGGCGGGGGTAGGGTCCGCTTTCTCACTGACAGGCGAGTTACTCTTCACTTCCTCTTTGACCTCCACCTGGTTTGTGGGTTTGGGCTTTCTTTTGATGGCAGGGGTCTCTTTGTCCACCCGATTCCCCTCTTTGTCCTCGGGGTCCTCTGGCTCATTCTTGGGCTTCTGTTCCTCGTCACTCACGTACTCGCTGTCGCTGCTCTCTGACTTTTCAGAGTCCTCTGAATCACTGTGCTCCACGGCCGTGTAAACGTCCTCTGAGATCTCATTTATGCCTGAGGTCAAAAAGAAACCAGCACAGCTTAGCCACGAAGCAAAGATGGGTAGGAAGCGCCCACCTTCTTGGTGGGAACAGCAAGGCAGAGGACCTGCAGACTGTCGGGCTTTTATGTAGACTAACTCTGTAAGGCTGGTGAGTGATGGCAGAGCGTCAAAATAGAGGCCTGGAGAAGCCAAGTGTCTAGGCACAAACCAGCTGGGAACCAAACAAGAAGGCTGAGCTCCCCAGGCGTAAAGAGGCAGCCCCAGAAGGCCAGAGCCTGGGGGGCGGGGAAGGGAGGAGCCTGCTCAGTGCATCCACCCTCATATTTCCCAGCCGGGCAGTTCACGCGGCTTACCTGTACACACTGTCTTTTAAGGATTAGAATTCTCTACGGAATTCACAAATGAAGAACTTCCACATAGGAATCAAGGCAGGGGTGACTAGTCAAAGAGCAGAGGCGCTGGCCAAATTGGGGTGCTGGCCTATGAACAGCAAGCAGCAGGTGGGTGAGGGGGAACTGCCAAAGCCCCTTGAGTGGAGGCAGGTCTCTAGGTGACCCGGTGCCAATCTGGGTCCCTGCCTTACGTGAACGCACTGCCCTCACAAAGGGGACAAGATAAACACCACACCTGTATATGTCCATCAAAGAATGCAGGCACAGAACAGCGGGTGCTATGCACACATAATTCATCCCCAAAAGGATGGGAAACAACCAACTCTTCCTAGCATCCTTCCAGGGCAACAGACAAGTCTCCACCACGATCTGGAAGCATCTAAGAGAAACTAAGGAAGGATGAGAGCCAAGGTACAAGCAGTTGTCCGCAGAGTTCCTGGGGAGCTTGTATCTGCCTCCCTCGGGGGCCAACAAACATGAAGTCTTTACTGATGACACAGTCAAGAGCTTTGTGCTGGTAGGTGAGCATTGGGGATAGAGGCAGGGATTAGGGGACCGTGGGGCAAGTGGCCACTCGTTAAGCATCATAGTTAAAACTGAGCTGAGGATAATTATGACTCCCAGAATAACAGGGACACAGAGCTTGGCAGGACGCGGTGGGTCCAGGAGAGGGCAAACAAATGTAAGAAAATTCTTACTAGCAAGAGAGACCCTAGAATCACCCTTCAATCCCTGCCTCTCAATGTCCTGGCGGGGACAGGGACCCTAACGAGGAGAACCATGGTGCTGGCAGGAGATGCCCTAGCCGGACGGACACCCTTGTACTGTCTCAGTATCAAAACAAAGGTCCCCATTCCTCAGCCATTTCATGAAGGTAAGGCCTGGTACCAGGGGACCTTGCCTGTGGGGAAGAGAAGCAATGGTGGGTCACTAACAGACAGGGCCACATCCAAATCAGGATCCCTTAGCTATCTATGCAAGCTCAAGCCCTCTTTTCTTTTTAAGATTATTTATATATGTAAGTACACTGTAGCTGTTTTCCGACAGACCAGAAGAGGGCATCCGATCCCATTACAGATGGTTGTGAGCCACCATGTGGTTGCTGGGATTTGAACTCAGGACCTCTGGAAGAGCAGTCCGTGCTCTTAACCACTGAGCCATCTCTCCAGCCCATCCAGCCCTCTCTTTAAACTACACTGAACACATATCCCTCCTCTGCTCCGCACACTACCCATTCCTTTAATTGGTCTGTGGGACACAGCTGGTCACGCAGTCAGGGCCCAAGCTTTGATCCTAAAAAAAAATCTTAGAATCCGATGATACCCACTGGTCACCTATGAATTATAATTCCATTCTAGCTAACCCTGTATTCCAGAACATGAGCTATATGCACAGGACCAGCTTCCACTGAGAGGGCAAATTAGATCATCTCCCTGTTTTTGAAGCTTCCATAGAGGGCAGGTCTACCACAAGAGAACCCCACATGCTTTGGGGCAAGAAAGGGATACAGGATGACAGCCAACAGAACAGTAGTCCTAGAGACTCCAGGTGGAGTGTGTAGGAGGATCACGTGGGTGGCCACATCTGTATGGTTGGCCTTTATAAGACCCATTCAAGAGCAATGCTAAGACCCCTTAGTTTGGGGGTAAACTTGGAACACTGGTGCTTTTGCACCCACACCTGACATTCTCAGGCAGGGTAAGACCCTCCCCCAAATCCAAAAGCCCTTTTGGAAAACCTAAAATAGGAAATCTGAGAAAATTCTGGGTGCCGTGCGTTCTAGCCGTCCAAACAGATGGAGGCCAAAGTGAGTCATGCCTTCGACCCGGGTGCATCTCCCAGACTAGTACCCCCAGAGCAGGGAGCCGGGACGCACCTAGCTGTGCTTTGCAACTCTCTATGGTCTTGTCCAGGTTGAGCTGGAACCGGCTTCGAATCTGCCGCTTGGGAGAGATGAGAGGGACGGGGGCCGACTGCTGAACCGACTCGCTCAGCTCCTTCAGATCCATCTCCGCTTTGCTTCGATCTGAAAGACAGCAGCACATCCTCAGTCAGACCAGGTCCTCACAATGGGGATGACCCAGCACCACCCGCCTCTCAGGTGAGCAGGGTGCTAATTAAATTCTCATATTCAACCCCACAGCATCCAGCTGCCCCGAGAAAAACAGCATGCCCTCGGTGGCTGACAGCAACAGGAAGCACGTGACAGGCGCACTTCCCCCCCACGGAACAATGGCTTGAGTATAGAAAATGCTTACCCCAGCTGCTGGTAACATTTGTGGAGCTCAGCTGCGCTGAGAAAGCTGCCAATAATCTATCCAACCACAATTAGTGGGGAGGGAAACACCTGCCTGGCCAGAGTCTAGAGATAGCTTCCCTCCAACAAGAAGCATAGTACCCCAAGAGGAGAGACACCCTGGACATGTCCCTGCAGCTTCCAAACCAGAGGCTAAACTTTCATTCTCAGTCTGGCTAAGGACTGAACGGCAAAGACAGGAATTAGGGGACCTGTCCTTTCTAGCTTGAGTGTCAGCACCCAGGGAAGGCAGATGGGGAGAGGCAGGGGGCGACTCTCCTGAGGTACTGACCTGGGCTGAAAAGTCTTCTCAGGTGAGCCAGGTCAGCTCCGGTTCCCTGGCTACCTCTGGCAAGGTGCTGGCTGTTGGACCAGCTAGACCAGATTTCTAAAGACCAGTGAGTTCACTGTTCAAATTGTTTCTCAGGGTCCAAAACCAAAGGAGAGGAGGAGGCACGGAAAAGAGATTTGCAGGGGGGCTTGAAAGTCCTTCAACTGACCTGTTCTTCTCCCCACCGTCCCCTCCAAATCACCCGGGCTGACCCCAGGATCTATCAGGGACAGAAACACTACTTCTGAGCCCGTTCCTCTGAATCTGAGCTGCCCCCCCACCCCCCATACCACAGAGTCGGGGCCTCCCTCCACCGCTGTCAGAGAGGTGACTCAGAAGCGATCCGGGAGCTAGACAGGAAGAGCTCTTTGGTTCCTCTTTGGTTTTTGACCCCCTTCCTGTGGCAGAGAATTCTCCAACATCATGGAGCTCCCCACAGCTCCTGCCGACCGGTGGGTGCACAGACAGAAAGCACCAAAGAGCTGTTAACTCATTCATTAGCATTAACTACTTTGAGTCCTCCTCGAAGGGAAGGAACCAGACCTGGCCGGACAATGGCTGTGGACAGGTCTGTGAGTAGACACCTCCCTTGAGCTCAAGGACAGCCTGGCCTACACAGCAAACAGGACAGTCTTGGTCTACTCTGTGTGCCTACGTCTCAGAGGCTAAACTCTAATATGATAATCCAAAATACCCATTTTACAAAATGGCCACCCCTGGCCAATAAGCTGTTTTATCCCATAAGAACAAATCACCCAATGCATGAGAGCTGGAATCAAGTCTAAAGACAGGCTTTTGGAGACCTAACCCAGACATAATAGACCATCCTGGAGTGCTGGCCAGGGTGTGCCTCTCTCCTCTCTGCGGGAGAAGGCAGCAGCAGCTCTTCCTGACCCTTCTCTACTGGGATGGGCCTCAGCTCCCCCAGGTTACCAGCGTTTTGAATGTTTCAACTCCAGCTATAAATGGAAACCAGAAAGAGCAAATAGCCACCCTAAATAAAGGTGTGCACCTCCATTTCTGAAAGGGAGCACAAAGCTGAACAGTGATTTCATGGGGCAACTTCTAAACTCAAAGCCCATGAGGTCTCTGGCCCTCCCCCTTCTCTCTGGATTTCCCTCCCACATGGGTAGAAATGCCTACACTGTAGCTATGTTGGAACAGACAATTGCTTCATGCCTGTAAGTAAGGATGAAGGCTCTAGATTTTCCAGAAATAGCACTGGGGTAACAGGGCTGGTGAAACACAGCAAGGGAAGATTCCTAGCCTGTTCTAGAAAAAGGAAACCAGGGGCACAGCCAGGGAGCCTTGGGGTGGGGAGAAAGGTAAGATGGGAACGTGAACACAGATGTTCCTGAGGTGCTCCGGTCCTGATGATGTGGAGCTAAGGTAGTCATGGTGCTGAGGAGGATGCTGCCTTACTGGCACAGTGGTGGAGAAATCCCTCCAGCTAGGGGCACCACATCATAGAGGACAAAAACAGGAATGAGACTCAGGACTCAGAAACAGGCACATGGGGAGAGAAGCAGGCGGCAGTGTCACCTGGGGGAAAAGTACGGAAACGGGCTCAGACCTGCAGTGACGTCCTTCCTGAGGCTGGCAGCACCACTGCCAGGGGACAAGGATACAAGGACACTATGCAGAATGCCAACGTCCAGGGCTGCCCCGTCACACGGATACAGGGACAAACCGGCGTGGGGGGATTCCCTGGAGCTACCATCACTGTATCCACACCTCAAGCCAAGCTTAAAAGACCCAGGGTGTCACAAGGATGTCCAGTGGGCTCCCTTGGGTCTATTCTTGCCAGGCGTGATTGGCAGAGAAGAAACGTCACTATGAGAAAGCCTCCGTTCCACAGCTGTTCAGAGTAAGAAGGTGGGAGGAAGCCCTGAGAAAAGAAACCACATTTCTAGAACAAGTGGGTCCCTTCTGAGTCAAGCGAGGAACCAGCTGGTGGCTCTGGATGGAGTCCTAGCAAGGACCTTGAATGTCCGACTCTGGTCTGGCTGCAGATAAAAGGCAGGGGAGTAAACTGGACCGGACCTGGTGGCGATTGATCCTGTCACCCTGGGAACAAGTGGCACAGCCTGGATGGTGCTGTGAACTCACGTGACATCATACACAGGTGGCCTCTTCCCCCCTCCCCCCAGGAGGTGGGTATCACAAACCCCTGGAGTTCCTTTGGTGGTGGCTTCTCTTCCCATCACTGAATCCTACCTGCCCCAGTGGTCCAGGGCCCCTGCTCCTTCTGAACAATCTAAGCCCAAAGTCCTCAACCTCGGGACCCACTGGGGCTGGGTCACTCTGTGCTGAGGTCACCATAAGCACCAGACTCTAAGCTGCATCTCCCATCTTTAACCACAAGGTGGCGGCATTCAGTTACTCAGAAACACAGGCCTGTTTCAGTCAGCCTTAAAGATCCCTGAGAATGTAACCTGTCCCTTGCTACCTAGGATGAAGACCATGCTAGCCTGCATAAATTTTAGCTGCAAGCTAGAACTATACACATACAAACACACACACACACACACACACACACACACACACACACACACACACACACACACACACACACACACGCCAAGTGGAGCCAGGCCTGGAGGCACATGCCAATAACCCTTGAAAGGTAAAGATAAAGCCATGAGATCCAGGGCCTAAGCTAGAAAGGCAAGCTCAATTTGGATGAAAATTTCACATTAAATAAAAAACAAAACGCTGGGGGCTGGTCCCCAGAACTAGGAGCTGCAATCCCAGTTCTAAAGGGTGTGAAGCCTTCTGGCCTCCACAGGCAATGGACAAGCCTGTGGCACACAAAACAGTGAGTCCCATAGAGTTTGCTTCAGCCACACGTATTTATTTACACAGGGCGGGACTGGCTTACAGGAATTACTTGTAAAGACTGTCCCAGGACGGTATCAAACACCATTTCGAGCAAGCGAGCTGCCCAAGAAAGCCCCTCATCTTGTTCCTCCTGATCCCCCCTCGTCCATCAAAGTGCAGGCTTTTCAATGTCTAAGAGCCACTGACCAAAGGGTAGAAGCGGTCACTGCCGCCAAGAACACACACACACACATACACTTCTGAAAATGCCACTAACCCAGGTTCAAGTTCAGGATGCTCCCGGTGGTGGTGGTCGTGGTGGTTGTGGTGGCAGAGGTGGTCTTGTCAGGTTTCGTCATGATGGGCGTTGGCGCTTGTGGAGAGAAGGGCTTCGGGCTGCCAGACAAGCTCCCTGCTTGCCCGGTCTTGGTGGACGCTGGAGAAGCTGGAAAAGTGCGTCATGGTCAGAAGCTGTCTTTACAAATCAGCAAACCAATAAAGCTCTGAGGTTAGGGGCTGAGGACGGGACAGAAAGGATGCAGAGCAGTTCATCCCACAGGTGCTGTTGAGTGCTGGCTGGGATTGGGAAGATGGATGGCCTTGAACTGTCCACAGGACTCTCACCAAATAGGCTAGGGACAATCAGACAGCTCTAGGTCAAATAGCTAAGCTACCGATAGAATTGCCTTAGCCCATTCACAGGTTTAACCCACGAGCAGGCCTCACTTGCCGTACACACAGATCAAAAGCGGGCTGCCACAGCCATTGGTGAGTCTGAGGGGGCTGCTCACAAAGCCTGCCCACCTGCCTCTGACCAGCCCTGTGGAGGTCCAGGCACTAGCTCAAGTTTCTCGGTGCATAAAAGCAAGCTGAGCATCAGGTAAAGGGATAGGGATGTCGGCAAATTATCCTCTTTCTCAGTGAGGGTCAAACTCCTACAAGAAGGACAGGCCATGTTCCCCATGCCTACGGTGTTTAAACCTAATTTAAAACTAGGCAAAGGAGAACGAGGCCAGAAGCATTTAGAGGGGTCAAGAGCTCATTTAAGGGCCCGCACCAGACCTGACCGGTTACCCACATACGGCTTTGCATATTTTTGGGACTGCCCAGCTTCCCTTCTGAGCCCTGACAAGGCAGCGCCTGACCAATTAACCTGAATTGAGGAGATGCTGTGGAGATCTGGTGCTGACAGGAAGTCAGAAATAGCCCGGGAGGGCAGGAAGCAAGACACCACCAGAGACTAAAAATGTAGGCTCACTGAGGCGTGGCTCTAATCCACAAGGAAGCTGATCCAGGAAGATAGGTTCAAGGTCACCCTCACATAGCAGGTTGCCTCTGGTTCTGCATGCTTGGGGGAGGGGGGGTGAGTCCAGGTACCCAAGGAACCAAGGAGATGTTGAGTGCTAGGAAACAAACCTGCCTCCTAAGTGCCGGAGTCACTCTTGATCCCTGGGCTCTAGTCCTGTGATTTGCTTTTTAGTGTGAGGGGGAAAGACTCAAGACTAGAGAGGCCTGGACTCAAAGGTGAGCACCTTCAAACTGAAGCCCCTACTGGTCAGCTGTGACTTAGGCACCTCTGTCCGTGCCTCTGCGGCTGCCTTGGGAAGAGGGGCCCAGACTGACAAGGCTAACAGAAGCCTTGTGTACCCATCGGGTCAGAGTGAGACAGACTCTAAGCGGTCGGCACTGACAATCCAGGAAGTTGGTGTCAGTACACGCTCTTGCTGTCGCCGACTTCCTGTTTCCTCACTTCCTCCGGAGACCAGTGGCCCTCAGTCCTTGTGCCACCATAACCAGTACATACTGGCCAATGTATGCAGTTCAGTCAAGTAGCCGTGACCGGGGACATTGGCAGAAGCAGCAGTCTAATGCCACAAGCCAGAAAGGGCAGGAAAATCCCCCACCATGAAAGATTATCGTCTGGGGAATGGAGAGGTGGTTTTGGTGGTTAAGAATGGTTGCTATTCTTAAAGAGGACCAGGGTTCGAGTGCCCACACCCACATGGCAGGCCACAACCATTTTGAACTCTAGCTGTGGGGGATCTAACACGCTCCTGGTCTCTGCAGCCCACGGCGCACAGGCACACACATTTTGCTTTGTTTTTCTGAGGCAGGATTTCTCTGTGTACTGGAACTCTGTAGACCAGACCGGCTTTGGACTCAGATCTGTCTACCATTGTCTTCCAGTGCTGGGGTTAAAGGGGTGCGCCACCACGGCCCAGTTCAAATGAGATTTAAGAACATCTGCCTGTGACTCTTTAATATCCTCCTCTGACTTCCACGGACAACTCATGCGTGTGCTCACATAAATGTGAGATATTCAAATGCCGAAACATTTCAAGATAAACCTTGAACCAAAGAAAGGAGTTGGTGTCTGCCCTCAAAGGTTGCTCCAGACTTAAAAGCATCGCGTCCTGGGGCACCCGTGGAAATCCTCTCCCTCCTCTGGAGCACCCGTGGAAATCCTCTCCCTCTGGGAACGGAGCAGCAGACACGTGGCCGCTAGGCCAGCACTCAAGGAACAAAAAATTTGCGAGCGAGGTTTGGTAAATATTGAATCCATTTTATCACAGGGAGTAGCAGACTGTCTGACCCAGTAACCAGGCAGGCAGCCTTCCCTTCCCCCAGGACTGTCGCTGGGGTGATCACTGTTAGTTCCACGCTACTGCAACAAACGAAAGCCAGACAGAATACTTGTTACATGGAAAAATGAGAATAGGCTGTGTGCACATGTGCACCCGTGTTTGTGCAAAAAGGGCACTCGTGCACATTTGTGCACACGAGTGTGGTGCTTCTTATGTGCTCACTATGGTTTGCTTGTTTTAGTTGTGAGACAGGGCCTCTCTTCGGTCTCGAACACCCCCCCCCAGCAGGTTAGGCTGGCTGGTGGGGAGTCCAAGGCACCCAGTCGGCTCCTGCCCAGCACTGGACCACAAGGACAAATTACCACACCTCAAAACGCTAACATGGCTTCCGGGCAGCGAATCGGCTCCCTAGGCTCCCAAGACAAGCACTCTATTGAGATATCAAGCCCCAAACGAGGCAACTTTAAGCAGAATCACTACTACAAGAATGTTTTAAATAATTCACTCACTGCTATTTGTGATCGCTAAAAATGATCCAGGGGAAAGACTGCCCTGGGGATAGAAACCAAGGCTTCTCCAGCTGTGCACTCAGTAATAAACAAGGCGGTAATAACGGGGCTCTGCGCGGGCCTTTACAGACAGGATGAGAGGGTCCAAGAGGAACCCAAACAAAGGTGCCACTGCACACAGACAGCGACTCAGTGAACCTTGTTTCTTCTAAAGTCAGGTTGATGGACTACAAAGGTGGGCTAACTATATGGCTCAGTGAGTAAAGGCGGCTTGCAACCAAGCCAAGGACCAGAGGTGCCTTCCATTTCTGGGGCCCACATGGTGGAAGGAGAGGACTGGTTCTCATAGGTTTGTTCTCTGACCACCTCACAGGCACCAATGATAAATTCATACAATTCATGAATCAAAATATGGTGGGAAAAACTTAGGTCAGGTGTGGTGGGCACTGAGGGCAGCCTCGAATCTCTGAGTTCGAATCTAGCCTAAGGGGTTGTAGAGACGGCTCAGCTGTTAACAGCACTTGTTGCTCTTGCAGAGGACCTGGGCTTGCTTCCCAGCACCCACATGGCAGCTCACAACCATCTGTAGCTCTGGTTCCAGGGGGACCCTGATGCCTTACTCCGGCCTTTGTAGACAAAAAGCATGCAAAACATCCAGACACATAAAAATTGTTTTAGATCCAGCCTGGGTCTTTATGGTAAGTTCCAGGCCAGTCAAACTACAAACAGCAAAAGCTGCACATAGCCTAGGGCTCCACCCCTCTTCTGACTTTAAAAAAAAAAGGGCCATGTCTGTCGTGCGTGCGTGTGCGTGTGCGTGTGCGTGTGTGTGTGTGTGTGTCTGTCTGTCTGTCTGCCTGTCGTCCCCCTGCTGTGGCAGCAACTAGACCATAGTGTCAGAGCCAGCCACAGGCCACTGTAGTTCAGGGGTTAGGGGACTTTCTTAAAGAAACAAACCAGCGATGCTAGCCCACACCTCCAACCAAGGGTCACCTGGGGCCATCAAGATGGCGAAGCTGGTAAAGGCACTTGGCAGCAAAGCCTGATGAGCTGAGTTCAATACCCGAGACATGCTGGTGAGAACTGACTCCAGCACGATGCCCTCTGACCTCTACACAAGTATAGACACATGTACACGCACATCCACAACTACTAAGTGTGACTGCCGTCCGCCGAGGCCCGACACACCAGTGAACACGGCCACAAAGCTCAGAGCAGTTCAAGATGACACAGGTTCTCGCTGCCCCTCGACCCCATCACCAGTCAGTCACAGTCCACTCTCTTCATGACTCTGGGTACGTGCCTGAGGTCAACTTAACAGCATGTCACATAACTCCTCAGGAGAGCTGGCCACGGGAGGGAGGGTTAGTTAGTGACTTAGTATTTGTCATGGACAGCCATTTTGTGACAACTATTGATTTCACAATAAAGCAGGGACGGTGAGAACACTTTGCTGTCTTCCAGACAGCAACGCCACGGTGGGAAGCCAAGACCAAAGCGCCATTAGCTCAGAGGGGTGTGCAGGCTCATTACACATTAGCATCCTCGGCAGGGACTCTAGGAAAGAGTTAGCACACACTGACAGCTGATGAAACCCACCGGCCCAAGTGGCCCATATGTGCTGGTGACAGTGGGGGGAGTGGTGTAGAAGCCACGTTGTTAAAGGCAGGGGGATCCGGCGCAGTGGCAGTTACAGACTCCCCGTGGAGCAGAGGGCTGCCTGAGAGCTGCATCTGTTCGTAGGGGCAACAGACACAGGACGAGCTACTGAGTCTTCTAAAGAAAATTAGTCTTGGGCCCAGGGAGATGGTACAGCAGGTAAAGGTACCAGCCATGGACCCTGATGGCCTGAATTCAGTCCCCTGGAAAACACACACACACACACACGGCAAGGCAGAGTCCTGACCTCTGACCTTCATTCACATGGCTCTTCATGCATGTACCCCCCCCACACACACACACGGAGGCTGCACACCTTTAATCCCAGCACCAGGGAGACAGGCAGATAGATCTCTGTGGGTTTAAGGACAGTGACACCCTGTTGGGGGGGCACTCTGGATTCTGAGAGCTGTTTTTAATGGTTTTTGTACTTTAGAGCATGCCGTTTTGGAGGGACCCCAGCCTGATCCCAACTCTGCTGTCCCTGACCGTGGGGGTGTCTGGATGAATTGTGTGCCTCCTCGTCTCCCTGCACCGACCAGCTTCCGCCATCAAGCTAACAGCAGAGGGTGGGAGGGAGGAGGAGGTAGGCAGGCTTCAGGGCCTGGCTGTGAGGATTTGCCAGTCAGAGTCCTGCTGTTCCTTGGAGTCCACAGTGAGAGCTGGCAAACCTGAATCTATGGGCACAGCCTGTCCCCTGTCCCCATGCGGCCTGCTATTTGAGAGTATAGAACTCCGAGGTGGGACACAAAAAATTCAACAGTTATTTTTTTCCTGTACACGAGTGTTTGCATCTGTGTCTGCACACCACGTGTATGCCTCATGCCCAAGAAGGTCAGGTGAGGACATCAAGTCCCTGGAACTGAAGTTACAGATGGTCAGGAGCCATGTGGGTGACAGGAATTGAATCCACCCCACCACCACCCCACTCCCCCACTCCCCTCCCCCCACCGCAAGAGCAACCAGGGCTCTTAACCAGCGAGCTGTCTCTCCAGCCCAACTCAACAGTTCTTAAAGCAGGCACTTAGAAGAAATTCAAGATTCATTACCCACCAGCCAACACCAGTTAGGCTTTTATTGAAACTCAGTTATCACTGTCCAGAGCCACTGCCATGGCCAAAACACAGAACTTCCCCTACGTGTCTACTGTGGGCCCCCCCAGTAAGGGATGCACTGTGAGAGTCTGTTGTTGTTTTAGTATTTTTGAGACAGAAGTTCATGTCCTCAAGGCTGCGCTCGACCTCCTACCTGCCCCTACCTCCCAACTGCTCCGGCTACACACTGGCGTGTGGTGTCACAGCAGATTATACGGCCACCTTACAGGATTAACAAATGTTGACCATGGTAGGGTACGGAGTAGGTTGTGCATTTTTTAGAATAGGGACTTTGAAGTCTAAGTTCTCATCTTTAAAAAGAAAAATCTTTTTTTTTTTTTTTTTTTGGCCAGTGAACAAGGAATTTTGCTGCAAAGCTGACGCCACAGATCCCACCCAAGGGACGACAGGCACTAAATTAAACGCAACCATTCTTATATGCCTAGAAAACTCTATTTTTTGAAATGCGGAAAAAGAGAGCAAAGGGGAGCTTGCACACGATCACACTTTATTTTATGATGTACTAACTTCAAGCGGGTTTTAATGGGGTAGCTGTGGTGGGATACGCCTGTCAACCCAGCAAATGGGAGAGGAAGCAGGAAGATCCTCCTGCCCAAAACCAACCAGCCTGGACCATTACTTAAAGCCACCCCTTCAGTGCACCGCCTCTCAGATCCTTGTAGATGGCACATTAGAGATCACCAGGCAACATAATTCCACGGTCAACACTGTCCTGGGCACTATTCTCTGTCCTGACTCTGTCTGTTCTCAGCATAGGAGAGCCTACATGTCAGTTATGTTTGCTGTGGTTACGACGGGGACGCTAAGGCATAGGACATTAAATATGTTCTCCAAAGCCTCATCAGCTGAGTGGGAGTCCTGCAATTAGAGGCCAGTGTCTGGACAAAGGTAACCTTGAAGAAGGGCAGGGAGACCAATTTTCACCTTGATTCTCTTAAAGTCTAAGTTAACCCTAAGGCAATGGTATCAAAAACTAAGCTTTCAACTATGGTGTAATAAGAAAACAGTCCCAGGGCATTGTTGGGAAGAGCCTAGAGGCTCCGACATTGGCCCCAAGCCCTGCAGTGTTTATGGCCATTTCCACCTGCTCTTAAGAATGGCCGCAGCTGGCCTTTGAGGAGATGTCCCTCATCTCTGGGATCTGGTGGTGCCTGCCTGCTCACACCTACGACTGAGGCATCCAAGGACGCCAGAATGCACCAAGCGGCCTCCTACCCAACTCCCCCAACTGGGGCTGACCTGTGCTCTTATCAAGGAAGTCCATGGACTCCTCGCTTGCGCTGAAGTGGCTGGACGGGGCCTTCTTCTCGGGGTCCTGCTCCACATCAGAGCCCGTGTGCACAGAAGAGTTCGTACTGGTGGGGGAGCGAGGCATGTCGGACAGGGAGATCCTGCGGCCCGCGCCCCCGCTCAGGAGGGGCTTGCTCAGAAGGATCTTGGGGGACGCTGTCATGTCAAAATTGAGCTTCACCTTCTCCTGCTTGTCTGTCTTGGCAGTGCCGGCGCCGGGGTTGCTGGGATCGAGCAGCATTTGGTACTGGCTATTGGGAGTGTAGGGCGTCCTGAACGGGGAGTAATTAAAAACCCCAAACTTCTTCCGTATGTTCTCCACGTAAACTTCCATCTCTTGCATGGCGCTGTTGAAGATACTTTTAGTCTTTTTCACAGAAAAGGGGATTTCTTTAGACATGAGGTAGCAATTATTGACAGGAACCCAGGCTCTAGGATGGCAAGAGAGAGAGACTGAGTCAGCGTCATTTCCAAGGTAGTTTTGTTTAGGTTTTTTTTTTGGGGGGGGTTAATGCAAATCAAATTACCCTGGTGGGTGTTTGCCAAGATTCTTAAACATGGGGCCTCCTTTTTAAATAATGGACTTGTTTTGAATGGTTCATGAATGACCCACTTCACAGAGTTTTAAGGATACACCACGAACAAACACAAACTTTAGCCAGAGATGTGGACGGGTTCCACGTGCTCAGCCGTCTGAATCGCTCAGAAACCAACGGACAGCTCCACAGGCGAAGCCGCAGCGGCCAAGCCTGGAGACCTGATCCTGCAAAGCTCACAAGGAGAGAGCCACCTCCCACAGGTTGTCCTCTACACATGCGCAGTGCACCCTCATGTGACCGCACGAGCGTGCACAGAGATGAACGACTGAATGGATATAAAACTAAATGTGTATAAAAACCAAAAATAGATAAAACTAAATAAAACGATAATCCCTTCGGCGTTCTGCTGTTTTACCGAAAGGAAAACAGAGTCCCCCACGACATGTCTGAAGAGAGACGTCTTTCCTGGGCCACGCTGGGCGGCACATGCAGGTTCACGGTTCGGTTTTATTCGAGACAGAATGTCACTATGTTGTCTCGACTGGCCTGCAGCTCAGGATGTGTCTTCGTCAGCCCCCTCAGTGTCTAGCCACACCTGGCAATATGTGAGATGATAACCCCTGGGAAAAGTCTTGCTTTTGGGGTACACACGCTCCACAGACCTCGATACTTCAGGGAAGGCCCATCTTCCTCCATCAAGCCCCACACCCCAGGACGTTTTGCAGAGACCCAGAAACCAAAAGCAACAGTGGCTCTTTTTCCAGTACCAGCGACCCCCATGACCCCAGGAAGGTCTGAGAACACCCCAGCCACCACTCCTGAGGAGAAAGGCCACCAGTACATCTCGATAATTGTGCACTCCCGACTCTACAGCCCCAACCTGGTTCCTAACTTTTCTGCAGACCTTTAAGGGTTCCTGGACCTCAAACTCAAGGCTGGGCATAAAGCCATGGGTGTGGTGGGAGTCCAATAAGAGAACCTCTGCCCAGCTATGTCCGAAGTGCCTACTTAGGACTCTGGATCCAGCCCTTCCCAGTCTTCGTGGTCTTCGAAGAGAAACAGTGGGATCCACTCTAACATTTTACACGTCAATAGTTAGCGTTGAATTCCTGTATCTGAAAAGGAAACAGTCCACAGGAAAGGAAGCCTGTGCAGAGGCACCATTCGGCACAAAGCCTGGTTGCAAGGGAGAACCTCCAAGCACACAGCTGATCTCGGGGTGCTAGAAGTGAGCAGCTCCCCTTCTTGTCTGTGATAGGGACACCTTTCTGCTGGGACTTGAAGACCCTTATGTTCAGCAGGGGGACCCAACCAAAGATGAGCAGAAACCAAATACCTGCAAGAGACAGGGCTCTGGGCTAGGTAAGGGAAGAGGCCAGAGTCACCCAGGGGGCCACAGACCCAAGGTCCTTGACCCATTCTAGGCTAGTATAGTTTCAAGGTCCTAACTGTCCAGCCACCCCTAGGTTCCCAAGCCACTTAAGTGTCCTAGGCAAGAATAAGCTGTGTCCTTAAAAGGAAATGAGGTATCTGTTCACACAGAAAGCCTGAGGGAGGGGCCCCAGCGGCTCTCCCCACAGGGCTGCTGGGCAAATTCTGGGATCCACTTTTCTCAGACTGAAGGTAGTTCCTTCAAAGGGTGACGAAGTGTCTAAACTCCCTCCCACCCCCCCGCGCCACCGCTGCCTTCAGGAGGCCAACACTGGCTCAAGGCTGGTTATCCGATGAGCGCCCAACCACACGGTGGGCGCATGATGGCTGACAGGTATTTTCCTTAAGCCCTGTGCTCATTTGGTGTAAGAGTTCCTATATTTTTAGATAAGGGTACATATATCTAAGACCAAGCAAACAGTTCCTTGAAGAGGGAGCCTGCAGAGCCTCCAGGGGCTTATTCCCAGGCTGATCAACTTGACAATCCCAGTCTGGGCTCTGGGCTGTTTCTTAGGCTGACCTAGCTCACTACCCTGTAATCATCAGTTTCCCCGCATCTTAGCAAAGCAGGCAGCAGATGAGCTCGCCTGAACTGACTTTAAGACTATCTAGGTTGGTATCACGGCACCTTGAACTGTTCACATATCCACAGTGGGGCCACCCTGCTCAAAGGAAACCCACCAGGTTAGCACAGCCCCTCGGGGGAACAGAAAACACTGAGGAACGTGGAGAACCTCGGGTCTTACAAGAGAACGGGAAAGCCCCGAACTCTTGGCCAGCACCAAGGACTAAGGAATATCTTACTCACATCTCACTCAACAGCCTTAGCGGAGAGGACAAGCAATGTTTATGTAATGTGCATGTTCCCAAGGCCACCTTTAGGGGCAGTGTGCGGGGTGGTCACAGTAGAAGGAACAAAGCCCTGAGCTCCTGAGTCTGGATCCACTTGGTAAATGGGGACATGGGCTGTGCCACGCACTAATGTGCACACAGGTAGCTAACTCCACACACAGCGCTGCCCCACAGGAGAAAACCCGTTAAGATGGTGAACACCTCAAGTGCTCTTCGATGAGAGGGCTAAGGCACCACCAGCAGTCAGCTCCTCCTGTTCTGAAACCAGAAAGCAAATTCTTACTTGCCTCTCCTCGGAGCACCCAGTTCAAACCACTAATCACAGCCCAGCCTTTCCTGGCACTGCCCTTCGCTGACCTCTGTCTGCCCCACAAGCCAGGCCTGTGTCTGCGGACCATGCATTTCCTACAGACCAGAGAGAGACAAGGGAGCTGAGCAGCTCCGGGTGGACAAGTGTCTGCCTGCTATCGCAGCTGCAGCATGGGAAAGCGCCTGAGAGGGCACATTCCTTTAGCTGAAGGAATGTTGAAATTCAGGATGAAGTCCACCAGGACAGAGAAAAACTCACGAGGTAGAGAGTCTGCCTAGCATGCAGGTAGCCCGGGTTCCACCCCTACCAACACACTACAGGCGCCCACGTGCTTGCCTGCAGTTCCAGCACTCGGGATGTGGATGAAGGAAGATCAGGAGTTCAGAATCGCCTTCTAATAGAAAACAAGGCGAGACCAGCTGAGGCTACATGAGACCCACACACACAAAGGCGGTGTGTGTGAAAATTAAATTGTGATGGGCCCTGCCGAAGCCAGTACTGACTCAAGAAACTGCCACCTGTTCTCCTGACAGAAAGTCTAATATTGAGGGTTTGTGGTTTTTTTTTTTTGCTTTGATTCATAAGCCAAGCACATTTTGACAGAGTGAGCATGCTAATCAGATGCTGATTGTCACCAAAAAAAAAAAAAAAAAAAAGCCAATTTTCTGTGTGACTCCTGAGTGTGTCTTCTCGAGATTCGGGGCTGGGCATACTCTCGAGGAACCCCGGCTTCGTCTAATCATAAGGGAACTTTCGGAAAGCGAACACGTTAAGTGGGGGTCTCTGACTACCTGTTGTTCACAGGCGGGGGGGGGGGGGGCGCCAAGGCAGAGGGAACTGCTGTTAGCTGGAACGACTCCGTAACTCCACTCAGCCTGCTCAGGAAGGAAAGGGGAGGCTGGAGAGGCTGGGAGGGAGGGCTCACGTCTGTCAAAACATCATCCCCCCTGTCATTTCCCATTTTAGATACACAGAAAGCGGGATGGGGGGAGTCACTCCACCTACTGCTAGGAGCATCCCTAGTGGCAATCCGGGAAACTACCCCAGGTCCCTGAAAGCATTACTTTCAAAAGCAATTTGCACAGAGGTTTAATTTACTCCAGAAAAACAAAATTAATAAATAACTACACACACATCAAACAGCTCGTCAGAGAGCCACGGAACTCATGCTGAAGCCAGATCCACCCCCGCAGAACCACGGAGGCCAGACTCTTCGCTCACACACCCGACACCTGGACGAAGCCTCCCCGCACCAAGCTTGGCGGCGAACCAGGAAAACATTTTGCAATAACAAGATCGCAGGTTGTTAAGACAATATATAAAAACAACAGCCGGAGTCACTGGCGATAAAACGTAGAATTTGCTTTTTAAAAAAAAAAAAAAACAGAGTACTCTCTGCCACGGTTAGTTACCCTGTGACGTCATCACGCAAAGTTCCACTCGCAGCCCATTTTAAAGCCCCCACCTGTCGTGTTGTCCAAAGAAACGGGCGTCAACCTGCCCGTCCTTGTCCCTCAGAGCTTTCGCGGGCCAGAATGGAAACCCTTTCAGCTTTGCCCAGACCAGGGGGTGCGGATTGCTCTAGAAGAACAAAATGCAGGGGTGGCATTATATTTGGCAGCAAGACACACATCCAAGTCTGAATGGTATTCTGAACGCAGGGAGGCAGGAAGAACTCAGCCTGCGCTGATTAATTAGGCCTTTGTCAACTTGACACAAGTCATGGGGAAGAGGGAGCCTCAGGTAAGAAAAGGCCTCTGTCAGACAGGCATGTAGACAGATCTGTGGGGCATTTCCTTGATTGACGACTGCTGTGGGCGGGTCCAAGCCACTGGTGGGCGGGGGGGCGGGGCTGGGGGTGTGTCCTGGGTCATGTTACAAAACTAGCTGTGCAGGCCTTGAGGAGCAAAGCAGTGAGCCTCCAGGGCCTCTAGTTCCCGTCCGGTCATAACTTCCCGGGATGAGGGACTATCAACTAGAAGATGATAAAATAAACCCTTTCCTTCCCAAACTGCTGCTGGTCTCAGTGTTTATCACAGAAACTAGAAGGCCCCAGAGTTTCCAGAACCGATCCAACTTACACAGGGCTCACAGAACCAGTTCTCTCGTTTCTGGCAAGCTGCAAGATAACATTCTGGGCATACTTCAATTTCATTCATCTGAAAAGCAAAATAAATAAATAAAAATTACATTAGAGCATGGATCCCCAGGGGACCCCCATCTGGCAGTCCTACTAAATCCCTGATGCTTTTATGTGCTCGTATATTTATGTCAAAGTCAGACTTTCTTCTCTCAGTTCTTCTTTTGTTTTACGGGGCAGGCGGAGAGCAAAAGAATCTTGCCAGGTAGCTCAGGCTGGCCCCAAAGTGATCAAGAGAGTCTCCTGCCTGGGCTTTCCTAGTGCTGAGACCATAGTTCACAAACAGAACACACTCAGTAGGACCAATGACAACCAGAATGTCGACTACGCCGTGACTCGATGGCTCCCTTTTAAGATGATATCCAGAGAGGTGGACAGCAAAGCTTAGAACCAACCAATGGTCTCACCTGCTCAGAGGCTGCCACTCGCAAGCCCAGAGGCTTCAGAAAAAAGTGCTCAAGGCTCTGGGCCTGCACCACTTCATAGGTAGTCAAGGACGATGAACCACATGGAATCCACACAGCAGCTAACGCCACAGACTTAGCATACTAAGATGCCTTAACACAACCAAACCAAGTCCTCACAAGTGGGACAAGGTGAGACCATGGTCATCTCATTTTAAAGTACCATGAAGCCCTAAAAATTCACATATCTACAGAGAGGTGGGGAAGGGACTTGAACCCGGGCATCTCTAAAGCCTATGCATCTCATTACACTTAGCAGCTATTCCTGGTACTGGTGGCTTTACATTGCTTTTGCCTCCTGGTGCCACGCAGGGCCTGTGTATACAGCAGGTGATCTGCAACATCTTCATCCTGTAGCCCACATGCATGCCCTATCCATCCTCCTGAGCCGGCCTCACAGGGGACTGAGTGGGAGGGAGTACTGGATGACCCCTTCCAAAGGCTAGTGGTGCGGGGTGCATCACGACTGGCCGCCAATGCAATACAACCAGAAACAACAGTGAAACGTTACTGTCCCCTGATCTCGGGCAGGAAACACGCATACATATGCTTTTTAAATTTAGACAGGGTGGAGAGGTGGCTCAGAGGCTAACGGCACCTGCTGTTCCTGCAGACAACCTGGGTTCGGTTCCCAGCACCCACCTCAGGAAGCTTGAAAGCACGTGTAACTCCACCTGTAGGAGACTTGCCCTCTGGCCCCTTCAGGTAGTTGTGCACTCATGACTCACATAAATACAGAGGTACTCATATACACATCGAATGAATGAATGAATGAACGAATGAATGAATCTTTTACAGAGGTTGCACTTCCTGTGCTGGAAGAACACACAGTGCCGACTAGTCGCACCCCAGATTGACGCCCACACTACCACACTATCCTGGAATCAGAAAATTGTCACCAACTAGTGGAAATGTCTTGTCATCATGACACCCTGTTATCTGGGAATTTCATGCCTGAGAACCAAACAATAAAGTTGGGAGAGAGAAGGGGGGGGGGGAGCCACCATGGCCAAGCAATATGGCTGGAGTGGCCACATAGTGCTGTGGCCTCTTCTTCCAGACTAAGGAGGCAGAAGTCAGCCCAACCAGCAAGTTCAAGGTTAGTCAAGGGTATATAGTGAGACCCCATTTTCAATAAGAAAGAAAACAAAGGGAGGAGGAGGAAGAGATGGAGCCTTCCTTTGTGAGTGCCAAAGTCAGCTGACTCAGTCTCAACAGAGGAGGCCAAGGTCAAAGCTGACTGAGGAGACTGGATTCCCTGCACATGACCACGACTTCAGACTAAAGGTTACTCCCGTGTTCACACGAAACTAAAGAGCTCCTACAACATTGGGGTCCCCCTTCTTTCCTGCTTTCATGCTGCTTGAAGAGAGATGGTACTGTACTTAACACAGTGCACACAAAAGTCACTGCAGCCACCCATGGGGTACCCTGCCTCTGGGAGCCACCCACAGGAGAGCTGGAAACCGCATACCTCGTGCTCACAGATTTTGATGACAACCTTTGCTATTTGCGTCAACTTGTGGTTACCTAAAGGAATAAGAGAAGGGGGATTATCTCACAGTGAGTGGCCCTCTTGGCAATCACTCTCACACACACACACACACACACACTCACACACACATATTAGCCATTTTTAAACTCATTTCCCCCCCCACCAAGATTCACCATTTAAAGGTTAAAACCTGTCTACCAAGAACCAAGCTTTGCCAGCATCTTGCAACAGAGTAGCTGGTGTGGAATTCCCTAGATAAGTTACTTCAAGTAGGCTGACATTCAAAAGGCTATAATTAGCAGAAAGGAGCCTTATTTAACCCTGTAATTCCAGAGCACCATTCAAGGAAGAATGACTGCGGCCTCCCTGAGATCCCACCAGAAACCATATAGAAAAACAGGGGAGATGATTCTCATTTACTTAATAACTACCACAAAAGCCAGAGCCCCTGCCTCTGCCCGAACTCTAAGCTAGTGAGCCGAGCATCTGGCAAAGAGCTGACGCCAAGCCTTTCTCCCTTGCACCAATGCAGAGGTCAGGATGGCCAAAGGGCTATGATCTCTTTGGTCTTTTTTTTTTTTTTTTTTTTTTTAAGATGTATTTATTTCATTTATTATACACTGTAGCTGTCTTCAGACACACCAGAAGAGGGCATCAGATTTCATTATTAGATGGTTGTAAGCCACCATGTGGTTGCTGGGATTTGAACTCAGGACCTCTGGAAAAGCAGTCAGTGCTCTTAACCACTGAGCCATCCCTCCGGCCCCCTCTTTGGTCTTAATAGCCATTTTCAGAAACTGTCCGTTTTTGCTGGGCTGAGAAGACGATTCCAGAAGTAAAGTGTTAGCTAGACTTAACAGGATAAGGACTCCATGGTCAGCCATTCCGGCCTAACGGACCAGCTCTGAGCCTGAGCGACCCGCTCCCACAGGACCACAAGAAACCAAAGTGGAGGGTTTCCGAGGTTGACCTCAAGCCTCATACATGCTCTCACGCACACGCGCGCGCGCGCGCACACACACACACACACACACACAGGTGCATGCCCAACCCTGTGCATGCATACACCCACAGGAATATGCGCTCATGGAATATGCACTCATCCATGCCTACACATAACACATAGCCATGGTAACTAACTAAACGACGCACAGGAAGGAACCTGTAACAGTGGCCTCTGCAGACCTGTGGGGACCTCCTGTCCTCCATCCAGCCCACACCACGGCCCATCCTGCCTGGAGTAAGTGCTGTGTTCCTCCATCATGGTCTATATCCCCATTTGTATGACCTAATAATCAGAGCTCTCTATCAGACGTGTCCCCGGTTCACTATCCAAGTGTTTTAAGGCAGAGCCTGCAGCTCATCAGAGAGCATCGGACACTCCCCTGCCTTTACCTTCCCAGGGATGGGGTGACAGACAGGTGCTGTGACGCTGTCTGGCTTTTACACAGACAGGCTCGGGAAATGGCAACTCCAATCTTCCCAGCTACCTAAGCCTGATTTTATTATTAAGACGGTCTTAAATTATATGTAAGGGAGAGGCGAAGTTTAGCTGCAGAGGACAGAAGGGTCGGCTGCAGGGATCTGGGAGTTACAGGCAGCATTGAAAAACCCAGAGCTACTCACCCCCATTATAAATAATACAGTTGTGCAGGATCCACTTGGCGTCAGCCAGGAAGGCTTCCGTACAACCATACATCTTCTTCTTTGCATTCTGGGAGAAGCCAGAGAACATTATGACCATCCAAGTCTATCTAGGTAGCATCGCCAACACCTGGGTCCCTGCACCTTTCACAGGAGCCATCTGCCGAATTAATCGGCGCTCTCTGACTCATTTCCCAGGATGCTATTAGGTTCAAGATCTACAGCCCTATAAAATGCGCTCGGAGTCACCTCGGGGATCTGAGCATTCTCATCTTAAAAATGCTGTCATTCATCTGAGACTTCATCCAATGAAGGGCACATTTCATGTAGCTGAATCTCACTAGCTAACGGAAAGGTCACTCACTACCAGTATCACATGCATCACACAAAAGCCAATGAGGTTTGACAGAAGGAGAAACTGAGGTGGGACACTAAGAAGACACCTCATCCTAGCCAGAAGCTAGGCCCCAACCCTGCAGTTTATTTACTGCTTTCTCTTTCGTGCATTTCAAAAGGTCTGGGCAATTTTCCAAAGTAGATGTGATCGACTGCTTTGGGGGGGGGGATTAGCAATGCAGACATTATGACGTGTTCCCCTTTATGGAGGCTTTTGTTTTCTTTCAGAGTCAGGAATCACAGACAGGGCCAGGCACAGGCCAGGCCAGCCCCAGTCCTTCACAGATGTACTTCAAACACATCTTTAGCTCCTGTGTTGGGAAATCTGCTTAAAAAGATGTGCTCGACCGAAGTGTTTTAAGTGTGATTATACATCACAGAATTTTAGCACAAACTCTTAAAAATACCTTAGGGCATTCCAGAAACATCCTGACGGGCAATTCTAAGAAGCCCCCTTCCTGCTAATCTGAAGGTTTCCAAACATGTCATTTTCTCTACCTCCTTCCTGAAGTTCTCATTATCACCTCAGAAGGAGGAAGTGAGATGCCACCCAATCAAATGACTAATTCTCAGAAGCTAGGATATCCCTCAAGAACCCTGCCTGGGATTTCAACAATCCCCAGAGACCCCACTCCTAGCCCGAGAAGGTCACAGAGAAAGGGCATGAGAGTCTGAAAGCTCTATCCGAAGACGTCCAGAAATAATCCGCCTGGAGCTAGGGCAGGGGAAGGGTTAGGCCAGCCTGGGCTATCTCCGACACCTGTGCTACTACGGCCAGGCTCTGTGGTAGAGGCCAACCTTTTCCAATGTACAAAGGTCCATGGGGTGGAAAATATATTCTGCATAGTCAGGGTGTTGCTCCAATGGAACGGGCTTCTGGAATGCATCCGTCTGTAAGAGAGAGACACAGGCAAAAAGCCATCACTCCCCTGAACACCAGGCCGGGGCGGCAGAGGATTCTGACAACCAGACACGTTCACAGTCTGGAGATAACCACGCAGGATGACCTCAAGAAGCTCAAGGTGACACACCTAGTTCTGCTCTTCCGGAGTGCCCTGAACCCAAGTGACTGTGTCTGGTTTGTTATTTTGTTATTTGTTTTGATTACAGCCTCTGCCTTCTTCCATTAAGACTGACAAGCAGCACGTTGCTGACCACTCTGGGTCTCTAAAGGACAGTTACAGGGTGCTCCACACCCCAGAATCACAGTGATAGGGTCACTCAGCAGAAAACATTCCCGAGTGTGAGCTCTGGGTGTGACCTGGGGGGGGACCTACGAAGTGAGGTTCTGTTCCTCTCTCAAGAAGCCAGACTAATAAAATTTTGATCTTGATCCACTTCAGGCATCAGCTCAAGGGGCAACTACTGCCTGGTATGGGTGGCAGGTATTTACTCTTCAATCTAAAAGTGCCCGATGCTGGCCAGGCACAGTGGCACACACCTTTAACCCGGGAGGCAAAGGCAGGTGGATCTCTGAGTTCCAGGCTAGCCTGGTCTACAGAGGGAGTTCCAGGACAATCAAAGTTTCATGAAAAAACCCTGCATTGAGATGGATAAATGGACGGACGGATGGATAAAAGAAAGGAAGGAAGGAAAAGATGCTGGATACATGGCTCTGGATAAGAGTACTATCTGTAATTATAGCTCCAGGAGATCCTATACCCTTGTCTGGCTGTGTGTGTGTGTGTGTGTGTGTGTGTGTGTGTGTGTGTGTGTGTGTTCGTGCAAGTGCAATGCTCTTTTCTGAGCTCTTCGAGCACCAGGCAAGCACATGGTATACACACAGGCAAAACACCCACACATATGAAATAAACAAAACTCTTTAAAGAGATCATGCATAAAAGATTAACGCCTTCAGTTTTTCCTTTGGGTTTAGAATCCTACAAAGCTGGACTGGGATGCTGGGCGTGGTAGTACAAGACCTTAGTCTCAGCACTCAGGAGGCAGAAGCAGGTGCCCATCTGTGAGTTCGAGAACAGTGTGGTCTACAGAGAAAGTTCCAGGACAGCCAGGGATATACAGAGAAACTCTGACTCAATGAAACAAAACAACAAGAAAGCCAAGCTGGGTTTGTTTCAGAGAGCTCACTGGCTGTAGCCCTGTGTTAGAGCATTTATCTTGCATAGGTAGGTAAGGCTCTGGTTTCAACTCCCAGCACCCCTCACCTCCCCTGGGAACAGGAAAACAAACACCTGTTCCAGGCTCCCTGCACTAGATGATCCCTTTATGGTTTTTAGCAGACACAATAAGAAGCTAGGCTGAGGTGAAGCACACCTTTAATCCCAGAACTTGGGAGACAGAGGCAAGCAGATCTCTGTGAGTTCAAGGTCAGCATGGTCTACAATGTGAGCTCCAGGACAGCCAGGGTTATGCAGGAAAATCTGTTTTTTGAGTGTTTTTCTTTTTCCTTTTTGAAACACATTCTGACTATATACTTTACTCCCAGTGATTGGGATTCAAGAAAAAAATAGTTACCCATTTTAACAAGAGTCAACTAATAACACCAGATTTCAGAATATATCTCAAAGAAGACTGCTTTTGGTTTTGCTTTTATTTTCTGCTTTATCACATTTGAACTCTGGTCAGCAGACTTTGCAGCAAGCATCTCTATCTCCTGGGACATCTGGCTAGCCAGATTTTTGTGCTTCTGTAATGGGTTTGAAGGGTGAACCCCAACAGCAGTACTAAGAGTCTCTGTGAAGTCCTTACACTTAAAAAACAACTGTGAACTACCTTAGACCATCGGGTGCTTTTATGCAAACAAAATAGGGAGCAGCACCCAGTCTGTCCCTTGAATTCATCCACAGGAAAAAGTGTACCAAGTAATGAATTGCAATGTTTTTAGGTGACATGGGGTCAGCAGCTCCTCCTGCTGACCATGGCTAAACTGAAACCTGTCAAGCAGATCGAGGTGGCCTTAAACTTCTGCCTCCCACGTGCCAGGATTATACAAGTGCATGTACCCCCGAGACTGGGTTTAAATATTACGTTTTCAAACATGGTGCATCTTGGGGTTGGAGACAGGAAGAGCTCAAGGAGAGAGCACACCTAGTTCATGGGGCCCTGGTTCCACACTCATTGCCACAAGAAAAAAAATTTGTAAAGGCATTTTTCTGACACTTTCCCGAAACCATCTTAGTAAACACAGCAAACACAGCAATGCTGGCGTGGTGGGAACTCCCAGGAGGGCCACTGCTGTGTAGTGCACCCCTTGACAGCCAAATGTGGCAGACCACCTTCCTACACTGTTCAAACAGAAGATATCAAACCCCACGCCCTTAAGGGCAGTCTCACCCACAGAGAGCTAGCTGGCTCACTGTCACTAAACTGGGCTGCCTCTCTGTCCTCAGTTTTCACAAAGACCCGAGGGAAGAGCAGGCAGTCCTCCTAAAGCAATGGGGTCTGTCCACACATCTTTTCAGAATCTTAATCCCCCACCCACACCTCACTCCCTGCTGTCTCCAGGCTAAACTCTTCAGGACAGACTCTCAAGTCTGCACCTACAGGAAGGTCCCCAAGCACGTGTCTGTGCGCCGTGAAGGAACCCGGAGGTCATCAAAGGAAACAAATGGCCACTGTCATTCCGCTCTTGGCAGCGGCGGCGGCAGGCCTCTTACCCCTGGCTGCTTCATTTTCTGAATGGCAAACTTGAGCAGGTAGGACAGTTGTTCGGTGGTCAGCATGGTCATGGCTTTGCTCTGTGTCTCGATGCATTCTGCCACTGTAATCTTCTACAAGTCAAAAATCACACACACACAGGTCCGTTAGGGAAGAACACACCGCGGCCTCTGCCCTTCAGTCTCCTCCGTCTCTGCGCTCACAGGCAACAGCAGTTCCCACCTACACGGGGACAGCTACTGCTCTCAAACGGACTCCAAACTACAAGACCAGCGTGTACTGGATCTGCGGGCAAAGATTTAAGTCGTCAATCCACATACACTGTGTCGGGAAGTTGCTCAGGCTGGTGCAGACATCACGATCTGAGCTGGGACCTGGGAAAGTGCAGGACAGCAACCCCTGGCTCTAAAGAACTGCCTGTGAGCCAGGTGGTGGTGGCGCACACCTTTTATCGCAGAGCTTGGGAGGCAGAGGCAGGAGGATCTCTGTTGAGTTTGAGGCCAGCCTGGTGTCTACAAGGTGAGTTTCATTCAGGATAGCCAGGGCTACAAAAAAAAAAAAAAAAAAAAAAAACTGTGTCTCAAAAACCAAACAACAAAAATTGAGAAAGAAAGGTCAGGAAGAGTGGATGGAGGGGGCCTGCCACAGAATGTGAGCTCAGCGACCTTCACCCACAACTTCCTGGGCCCTGGGCAATACGGCCAGGAGACTAACACAGCAGTTCTCAAAGGGGATCAGCCAATGAGAAACACAACTCCATGTGCCACTCCCAAGGACGTCCTGCAAGAGATGCTTTACCACTGCAATCATTACAAAAGGACCTCTTGGGCTGGAGAGATGGCTCAGAGGTTAAGAGCACTGACTGCTCTTCCAGAGGTCCTGAGTTCAAAGCCCAGCAACCACATGGTGGCTCACAACCATCTGTGATGGGATCCGATGCCCTCTTCCGGTGTGTCTGAAGACAGCTACAGTGTACTTATATATAATAAATAAATCTTTATAAATAAATAAATAAATAAATAAATAAATAAATAAATCTATCTCTTCCTTTTTTCTCTCCTTGTTTCAAAACCACCTTGCTCTGTAGACCAGGCTGGCCTGGAACTCACAGACAACCACTTACCTCTGCCTCCCTAGTGTCAGGAGTATGGGTGTTCACCAGCATAGCCAGCTTTCCTTTCTCCTTCCTCTCCCTTTTCCATCCCTTACCTTTTCTTCGTCTTTCCCTTCCTTCCTCTCTTCTCTTTGGAGAGACTCTCATTACGGAGCCCAGGCTGGCCTCAAACTCCTAATGCTCCTGCCTCAGCCTCTGCAGTGAGTTTACAAATGTGTACCACCACACCAGGCTCACAGCCTTCACTTCACAGGAGGCATGCTTATCACAGCGAAGATGCAGATAACCGACTGGAGATATCGGGGACTCTGAGGTTTATGTGGCAACGACCCCCCCCCCAAAAAAAAAGCAAATCTAAAGTGTCAAGGACTCTTCTGGCCAGGCTGTGAAGGAGAGATGCGAGATTTTTCTCCATTAATTTGGAATCAGTTTCCATCTGTCACGTCTCCGGGCCTTCCAACAAACTCCCACTGTGGTTGGTTGTCAAGAGAAAGGCCACACAGAGTCACTCAAAATCTGACATGAGTGCCAAGCACACTGACAGACTCCGTTTCATCTTCTCGGCTGTCTTTACAATTCACCCCAAAGGGGGGTGGGAGGGGACTGAGGGCTCCCGAATCTAAGCACACAGCAAGTACACCTGCTTGTTTGAATGTGGTGTCTCTCTTCGTGCTATCGATCCAGAGTCACCTGCCCACCTATCACTCCCACTCCTATCCACTCTTCCCTCTCTCTGGCCAGGACTGGTTAACAAAACAAAACAAAAGGTCCCGATAAAGTCTTTTTAACAAGGAATTTGGTGCGCAACAAGAACCAAGGAGCCCAAAGGCCAATTAGCTGAAGGATACTGGGAAAAATTTCTGGATACAAGAGAAGCTAGGAGATGTGCCGTTTTCTTAGGGGAAACTGTCTATCCACACAGGATACCTGAGCCTCCTCCAGCAGCAGCCGTGAGGACAGCGAGGAGCCAGGATTGTAATGGCAAGACAGCAAGCTTGGCTCCAAACCAATTGGCTGGCCCTAGCCCCGTGGGCTGCTTCCCACACAGAATGGGCACAAACTCTGGGGTCTCAGACACCTCCCACTACAAGCGTCACTTGCAGAGAAGGTAACCTATCTGTTTGGTGACTCAGGTGACGGGAAAGGCAGAAGAAATCTGGAGAACCCACAAAAGTATGGGGGAGCAAACCCAGCTCTGAGCAGAGCGGGGAGCTATCAGTGCAGAGTGTGCAAGTCTGTCTGTAGTAACCCCAGGGGAGCTTTTGCCTTCGACATCATCATCATTTGTCTTAAAGTCTAATTTCCTCTTGAGAATTTCTTTTCTCTCCTTTCCCCACCCAAGAGCGGCATCACGGGTTCTGTCCTATATCGAGCTCCCCCGCACGCATGCATCTGGGCGGTGCTTCCCTCTCATACAGGAAGCTGCCTCATGATCTAATCCGCTGGAATCCCAGAGAAGTTCTACGTGAAGTGATGTGTGTGAGCGACCCTCTTGTTTTCAGCAGAGAGCATCACAGTGGGAGACACGCAGACCCGGGTGGGTCTCAAGCCGTCGGCTTAATGATGGTTGAGCTGCTACTGAGTCTCAGGGTGGTCTGCCTTCAGCCTGGCTCGCACAGCGGCAGCCCCGAACCTGTGGCTTCCTCGGCCCAGATGTCCTCCCCTTCGGATCCTCCTTATACCTCAGTGTGTCCTTCCCAGGCCTGGACTCTTTAAAGACATCGCACCTCAACTTCCTCTTCCTGTCTTCCGGCCCATTTTCTCTACTTTTCTTCCACCTTCTACTACTTTCAAGGTTTGTCCTCTATTGCCCAAAATAACAATAAATAACAAGCAGGGTTATCCACTCTGTCAAACATGTTGTTGAATCCCCGACACCTAACGGGCACGGGAGAAATGCTGGTCGCAGGAAAGAAAACGTGAGCTGGTCACCACGAGGAACACACACACTAGAGCGGTCGTCCCAGCAGGTACTGGTGAGAAGTCAAGGCCGAAGAAGGGGAAGAAACACAGCGTGGGATCCTTTCAAAAGGCGTCAACCATTACAGATCTACAAGGTCCCTTCCAAGGCACTCACGGCAGAAGCAGCAGACGCACAGCAGCAGGTCTCAAAGCGCTCCCAAGGCTCGGGGACAGGCAAGGCGACATGTCTTTCCAAGAGCTGCCCCACTGCAGCCAGCGCAGAGGCGGGTCCCCAGAGCGGGGCGGCCAGGGTAGAGCAGGCAGGAGGCAAGACATTTCTCTTTCCCTCTATTTGGATTATTTTGAAATTTTTAAAAAATAAAAAGGAAGAAAAGAGAAAGGAGAGGAATTGAGGCAGGTAATGAATTCATTCATCGGGAACTAACCTCACATTCAGGACAAAACCAGTCCCCCTCTGGTTCCGATGTCAGTCTCAGACACTTAGCGTGATAAACCCGGGGACAGAGCTCACAGCAAAGGACTTGTCCTTCCCGGTGACAAACCCAGCAATAGAAGTCATTCCGTCCGTCCTGCGGTACAACATCAACAGGGTCTGTGGTGAGTGGCTGCTTCATATAGTAAAACGGACCATGCCTTAGTTCTGACTGAAATGTAGGCAAGAGAGACAGGTGGGGTTTCAAAACACAGGTGGTTTCTTAGCAGTACATCAAGAACAACACACCGACAACATCACACACCTCACAACCCCACTACACAGCCAGGCCCTCTCCACCTCCCAACTAAAAACAGCAGTGGCTGGTCCCCAGCTAGAAAGCCACCTGCCTGTATGTTAAAAGGCCAGGCACTGAAATCCTGCTGGCACCTGAGAGTTAGTGACTAGGTGGCCCGAGAGCACAGCTAGCCCCCCCAACCCCCATTAAGCAGCTATGTGACCTGGGCCATGTCTCTACCTCCCTGCCTCAATTTTCTCATCTGTAAAATGGGGTTGAGAGTCCCAACATGCCGGGGTTAAAAGGCAGCACAGCCACTCCTCAACAAAACTGAAGGGCCCAAGCTGATGCAGGCTTGGCACTCCACCCTAGCAAGCTTCAAATAGCAAGTATTTGGAGGGTAAAAACAATTAGATTTGGCTAGCACAAACTTCTCCGTTCACTTAAGTCTGTCTCCAAGGTGGAAAATATCTTCAAAAGGCCCCCCAAAGCCCCGATCCTTGAGCAGGAAGCCTGGCCACTTCATCAGAACCGACAGGGAAGGAGAGAGGAACGGGCCAGCCAATTTGTGGGAACCAGACATCTTCCTGGGGAACGGCATTGGGAAACCTGTCTCTAGACATTCAACAGCATGGCAGAGCCAAACACAAAAAAAGCCTGCAAGATCCACCCCGAGTTGTCCAGTGGTGGCTGTCAAATGGCCTAGGAACAGCTCGGTGACCTTCAGAAGCCACCAGGAAACAAGATGCCTTCCACCAAACCCATGGACACTGTGTAGATATCACATTTACACAACACAAGCGCGCTGTCAGTAAAATACTGTTTCCTCCAACAAGACCTCATACTGGCCACACACAGCACAGACTCCGGTCATTTGGAGGAGCAAAGAAGGCTGGGTCCGTAATCCCAGTGCCTTGGAACTGAGGCGGAGGGACTGTGAGTTAGGAGGCCAGCCTAAGAGAATGACAAGATGCGTCAGCCGGTAAAGGCCAGCCTAAGCAACCAGTTCGATTCCTGGAACCCATGGAAAGGAAGGAGAAGCCCATCATTCATATATACATGCATGTATACATGCATACACACACGTTCATATGCACACACAACACCCACACACTCTCACGTGAACACTCTTCCCCCACTTACATATACACACTCACTCTCTCTGCTACCAAACTCATATACATACTTTGTTTTTAATTTTAAAGTGTGTGTGTGTGTGTGTGTGTGTGTGTGTGTGTGTGTGTGTGATGAACAGGGTTTCCTAGTCCACTCTCTAAGTGACTACTACACTTCTTACACAGACATACAACATTTTAAAAACTGACCACATATGAAAGCGGCCGTAACATTTTGTTGACTGAAAATCGGACTTCTCATTAGGGCCAGCCTTCTGCGTCCCTGTCTACTGCTGCTCTTTGCACTCAGGACCCGGGATTGAGGCCAGGACGTCACAAACTCTAACCAGGGAGCCACACCCATGTGTGTATTAGACCAGCTAGAGCCTGCAGGATGAGAACTGTCTCAGAGGTACAGGCAGCCCGGGTTCTTCCCTGGATCTCAGGATGAGGAGTCAGAGCTCTGGTTCCCCCAAACTCCTTCAGGAAGTCTTGGGAGCTTTTCTTTGGAATCGGTCTTTTTAAATCTCCCTAAGTAAATAGCTCCATCTTCCTGAATCACCAGTAGGGGCTTGGGTGGGTCTGCTCTGTTTCCAAGAAGGCATCACTGGGAGAGTCTCTAAGTGGTTTTCAACGTACTGTGCTGCACAGGTTCAGGGGAGCCTTATAATTTAACAACACTCATCTCACTAACAAAAGAGTCAAGCCAAAACTCGGGAATCAAATAACCCAACCTGACACCACAGCCCAACTGGGGATTTCTGATAAGGCTTTTATTTCTTTGATGGCTCAGAAGTTTCCCCCAGGCTCCATCTCTTGGGGTGCCAAATGGGTATCCTCAGGACCAAAGGGATAACCAGGTGACTCTGATCTCTTCGGGGACCCCTACTCCAGGAACCCCAGTGGCTGCGGAGGACAGCAGCCCTGTCAATCACATACCTCCCTCATGGCTTCCCTCTTCTATACCACAAAAATAAGCTGATACCAAACGGGGAGGTTTTTAAAGGAAAAGCCCACAAATTCAGGTAAAATGGATTCTGATCTCTCTCTCCCACGTGTCTCAAGTATGTAAGCGGCCCTACAGCAAAGCACACAGGCTGCGACAAGGGGATAATTGCAGGTTACAGAGTAAATGTTTTTATTCCCTGGCTTCTGCCCCAGGTCAGCTTAACAAGAAAATGGAAAAGACCTATTCACTCACTCCAGGGATGTTTTCATCCTGCACTGGAGCCGGCAGATGTTTGCAATTCAGGATTTCTGTAAGAATAATACCTGAAGGGCTGGAGAGATGGTTCAGTGGTTAAGGCCTGAACTACTACGCTTTCAGAGACCTGGGTTCAGTTCCCAGTACCCACAGCTCACAGTTTTAATTCCAGTTCCAAGGAATCCCATGCCTTCTATGGGCACTACCTACACACAAATGGGGCATAAACATGCCGCAGGCAGAACTCACCCGGATGAAATGAAAACAAATGAAGCTTTAGGGATAGTAAGTATCAAGGTTGAACAAGCCGCTGAGACAGTTTCCAACAAATGCCTGGCAGCTAACAACCTTCTCTAACTCCAATGCCACCAAATCCGGCCTCCGAGGGCTCCTACATGCAGCGCATATAAACCCACGCAAGCAGACACATATAACGTAATTTTTTTTAAAAAATGAATAAATCTCTTTTTTAAAATCTTGGTATGGTGGCACACACCTCTAATCCTAGCACATGAGACAGAGGTTGGAGGATCTCTGTGAACATAATAAGTTCCAAGCCAGCCAGGGCTACATGGTGAGAGTCTATCTCAAAATGAATTAACTATTTGTGATCCCCTTGGTAGAGTGAATGAAAATTGTCCTTTTCTGCAAATGTCATATGCTAGAAATAACCAAGGGGCAAGACTCTCTCGCCTTTGCCTAGCGAGGCTAATCTACCTGTCAATCAACCTTAGACAGTGCTGATCCAAAGCCTTGTTGAAGACCTAACAGAAGCTCTAAGAGAAAGCCAGTAACCCGCTCAGTGAGTGTTCCAGATGCTGGGAGCGAGGTCATGTGACCTGGCAGAGCTGGGCACCTTCTGCAATGGCTGCTCACAACAGGCCCCCAGAGGCAAGCTCAGGCCCCGTGTCTATCCCATACCCTAACTGTTCTCTGAAGCAATGGCATCACACCCTCTGTCAAACCCTGAGCAACAGCAACTCAGGAGAACACTGACATTTATCTGAGGCCATCGGTAAGACGGAAGTGACAGACACGGGAGGGAGGGGCCCGGCGGGGGGGGGGGGGGTGACAGGTTACAAGCAACCATAGTGAGCAGGGCGCTGTCCTGTTGCTGAAGTGGGTAAGTTTGGAGACTGGTCCTGATGTTTGATTGCTTTTGCTCTTTGTCTGTATAAGGCCTTGCTAGGTAGATAGCCCAGGCTAGCCACTGACTCACTGTGAAGCCTAGGTTGGCCTTTAATTTATACAGCTTTGAACTCATCAACTCAGGTCTCAGCTTCCCAAGTACTGTCTGGAATGGCAGGTGCAGACGACAGTCACAACTTGGCTCAGAAACATGTAGTTACGAAAGGGAAGAAAGAAAATGTTCATTCCCATCCACTAACAGAAAGACAGCTAATTCCCAGACACTCATGGACTTGCACTTAAGAGCCCATGTCAGATCATCCTTAGGAAAGTCCTCTACCTCCTCTGAGACAGTCTCTCACTGGCCTGAAACTCACTCAGTCGGCTAGCCTGGCTGACCTTGAGACAGTCTCTCACTGCAGAGCACTTTACAGACTGAGCCACACTCACAGCCCCTGTTTGAGTCTTCATTCCTACTAGCTAGGATGGTTCCCATGTGGCAGGGGCCAGATGTCACCAGCAAGACAAGCAAGACTAACCCCACTTGCCCTGAGACCCTGAGGAGGGTTCCTTTACCAGAGACAGTTAGAACCCCTCCCCAAACAACTATATCTGTGCTGTCTAACACGCAGCCATGGGCAGCCATTCAACTTTAAATTAGAAGAAATGAAAAACCCAGTTCCCAGTAAGTCTCACCCAAGAAAGCCATACATGGCTGTGACTACAGTGCCAGACAGTGTGGATCTTTAGTGCTTTTTCAGATCCTGGGGGGTTTTATTGTATGCAGCGACTGAGATTGCTAGAGCCAAAGTCCAAGGCCACCCAGGTTTACACACGAGTCTCTGACTCAAAAAAAAAAAAAAGGTACAGCCAGGCTTCCTTCCCAAATTCTGTCACCGCTGTTGGCATCATCTGGCAATGAATGGTGCTCCATTAATGCCCCAGACAGCCCCGTGGACTGGGCAGTACCATGATACTCATCTTGTGAATGAAAAAGCTAATGGCACACAAAAGGTTAATGTGCCCAAAGTCACAGAACCAAGATGGATCTGGTCGATGGCTATATAATTTCGAGAGTGAAAACAGACCTGTGTTCAGAAACATATACGTGAGGTGTTAGGCATTTAACCATTGCGAGACCTCTGCCCACAAAACCAGCAACCTTGCTTCAATCAATCCTCGCTCCCTAGAGCCCAGTCTGGCACTTGACTAAAACACAGAATGGAGGAAGGCACTGTCACCGAAGACGAGAACTCACAAGCGTCCGAACCAATCCATTCACCGGCCTCTAGTCAGCTCACATCCAAAGACAACCTAGCCTGCATCCGAGAATGTAAAGCCAGAATAGTCTTTAAAAATAAATCCTTTCTGACAGCATCGGCTGCCAGGTGGGCGGGTCTGTGCGCAGAGAGAAGGAACAAGTGGCTCATGACCAAAGCTGGACTCAGACAGTGTCTCTCCCCGCTGACCTTCATTTTACAGATGAGAAAACAGTCTCAGCCACATAATCCCCCCAACCCCCTCAGGCAGCTGTCTTAGCCCAGGGAGGGGGAGGAAAACCCTGAGACCACCAAAAACTAACCCAAGGACCCCCATCCCTGGTATCTGCACATAGCTCTGTCCCCTGTCCTCAAAACAGATCTGAAACCCCTTCTGAACTGCCCTTTATGTAAACGGCACCCAGTGCCAGACAGCCTTCTACAGCAATGCCAAGGACCCAAGCTACACCACCGCTGCCTGGCCTCCATCCCACAGGTACAGAGGCCGCTCACAGCGGCTTGTTTACCTGCTCTTTATTGCCAGTGTTGAGTAAGCCGGGTTTCTTTTTCTTTTTAATGGGGCTCGTGGATGAGTCTTGGGGCGAATGCCCATTGGAGGAATGTGGAGGGCTGGGGAACTTTCGTTTCTGGACCGTTCTCTCTGCAGAGCCAGGATCTGAAAGAGACATAGAGGAGTGTCTTTGCAAAGCTCTCAAGGAGGCCTGGGTCATTTGGGGAGGGTGTGCAGGTGACACTGTCACTGTGGCTCCGTTCCCAAACTCTGAGTGACTGACAGGTTTGTACTTCCCTTCCTGGAATCTACCTCTCTCTTCCTTCAGAACCGCGAACTTTCTTCGGCCTATATAACATCTCTGTAGTCTCTTATCTTAGTGCCTAGTGCAGGGGAAAAAAGAGGAACCTCAAACCACCTAGATTATTGCCTTCTCTTAAAAGACGAGAATAAAAACAACAATGAAAAAGCAGACCAAGGCCCACAGGCCCCGGGGCACCTGCCACACCGGTATAGCAAACACCCATCTTTACATGGGAGGGCACCTCCTGTTTCAAAACAAAATAACCCTTGCCACGGCCTTGGCCGTGACCGTGACCACAGCTTGAATGTGAGAAATCCCCCCACGGGCTCATATATTTCAACACGCAGCCACCAGCTGGTGCCACTGTGGTATTTTGAGGCGATGGAGCCTCTCTGGAGGAAATGGGTCCCTAAGGGTGAACTTCGGCACTTTTTGAGGTAGGCCCTGCTTCCTGTCCACTTTCTACCTCCTGATAGGGAGCCGAGGTTATGCAGAGCCAACTGCACATGCCCACCGCCACAGACAGTGCCACCTACCACACCAGGCCTCCTAAGATGGCAAACGACATCCCCTCAAGATGGAAGCCAAAATAAACCTTACCTTCCTTAGGTTCTTGTCACAGATTTGGTCACAGCAACAAGAGAATAACACATCGAGTTACTAGAAGTAGTCACACAATCGGGGTGGGGGGTAGGGGGTTGGGGGGTGCTGCTCAGACACCCAAAAACACACTTCTCCAAACCCTGCCCAACAGCAAAATCAAGCCACCCCAAAACTTCAAGGAAACTGAGCCTCCAGCCCTCATTCCCATTCAGCTAGCTAAGAGTAGGTTAAACCCCTCCCACAGGATAGTTCCCATGGCCCCACGCACACCCTGACTGAGACCCTCGTCCTAAGGCATCAAAGGACACGCATTGACTCCCACCTTAAAAAGCACCACCCACTGCTGTTAATTTGCCCTGGGCTTTAAACTCTCACTGCCCCCACTACCACATTCATGCCCGATGGTGGGTGGTTAGCTTAGGGACAAGGGCACACTCTCGTGCGCCTCACCCCCTGAGAAACTGAAGCATCAAGAGCCTAGAGTTAATCAGTAGTTGCTCGGTTTCAACTTTACCCTTAACCGCCCGCCATGACTGGACACGGACCTCAGTGGCCAAAACAGAAGCAACTTAATACATGGCAGCCGTACAAAAGGACATTCTATGACCACTAAGACTGCTGAACCGCAAGCTTCAGGGGTGGCCCCCTGGTCAAGAGCCCTGGCTGCTCTTCTTTGGGTTCAATTCCCAGCAACCACACGGTGGCTACAACCGTCCGTCACACCAGTTCCAGGTGATCCAGTACCTTCTTCTGGCCTCTGCAGGCACCGCGCGCACACACGGTGCACCTACACACATGCAGGCAAAACCCCGGTACACATTTTAGAATCGAGAGGAATGCTCAACACAGCCAGGAGGCAGAGGCAGACAGACAGATCTCCATGACTTTGAGGACAGCTTAGTTGACATCGTGAATTCTGGGCCAGTGAAACCCTGTCTCAAATGAAGAACACTGCAGTTAGTGAAAAGGTTAAATCTGTGCAAGCGGAAGGATCCCAGTCCAGACATCAGGTAAAGTTAGCCATGATTGCCTGAATCCGTAAACCCTGCGCTCCTTCAGATGTGAGGCAGACAGCAGACTCCCTCCGTGAGCTTATGGGCCAGTTAAACTGCTGCATACATGGTAAACCAAAGACTCTCAAGAGAGGAGAGGCCTGACACCAAGGCTGTCCTGCCCTCTTACCTCAACACATGCATTATACGTAGACCTCACACACACACACACACACACACACACGCACGCACGCACACGCACACACGCACACGCACACACGCACATACAGGGTCAGACAGCTGTATTCACTGGCACTTGTAATCCCAGCGCTTAGGAGGCTGAAGCAGAAAGGTTGCCCTGAGTTCCGGGCCAGACATGGTAACCAGAGTGCTGCACGCTCCGCCCACCCCTCCCCCACTGAAAGAGTGACACAGTAATACAGAGGGTGCCATTTAAGTGGCAGAGCTCTTGCCCAGCAGCCATAGTGCTCCGGGAAGACATCATCTCTCCGTGGACTGTGTATGACAATCTCCAGCCTGGGTCCAGTTACAAAACAACACATCTAACAGCTCCAGGAGGGAACACGCTCGTCCCCAAAAGGTTGCAATCCTGCATGTAAACACTTAGAATACTCCAGAGGGAACCCCAAAGTCCAGCCAGGTTCCTCTCCTTGGGGGTGGGGGTGCAGGTGGGTGTCTCAGGAGGAGGGATTAAGTATCTACAGTCACAGAGTGCTTGGATGACTTTATCAAAGTAAGGGAAATGAAAGGGATTTAGAAGGCTCAATTGCACATGAAAGGAAGCAGGTGCAGGCAAAAAAAAAAAAAAAAAAAAAAAAAGGCAATGGCAATAATGGGTAGAAGGGTGGGACTCCAGATAGATATCACAGATGGATAAAGTGGGGGCTGGGCTGTGGGCTCCAAAGCCTCGGGAAGAAGCTTGGGGTTTATTCCATGTGCAGCTAATACGTCCCCATTAACCCTGCTCAAGTGTCAGAGCCTAAGTACTTACTGCAGGTGACTTGAGGGAGGGAGTGTGTCACAAAAGAACTGACCAGGCAAAATGTCTGCTGTATTTACAGAATCCCTGCTAGTGGTTAGGTTTAAAGACAATTCCCCAATGGAAAACGAGAAGCAGTTTCTAGGGTGCCTCAAGATTTCTTAGCTGGCTTTGGCCACGCCTCAGTTCTCAAACTCAATTCCATTAAGACCCCTAAGGACTGTGACAATAAGAACCAGCCCATCAGGAAGAGGACAGGGCACTGCTGACCAGAGCAGTGCAGCCTCAGAGGCAAGCTTAGACCTTGGCAGTCTGAATCTTTCCTACTCAGAACCCCCATGGGGGACTATGGTTCTTATGACCAACAGCACCTTAAAATACGCACCCGGGCACACCATGTGTGTGTGTATGTGCGTGCACACACAGGTAAATTGTTGGGCCTCACCCAGAATCCACAGAATCAGCAGCTCTTAAGATTAGCTATTAGCTGTGGGTTAGAAATGCTACAGGGCACTTATATGCTTGAGAGGGTGGGAATGGGGGTCTGAGACGCAAGCACATATGAACCGCCCTAGGTTTGGGCTGCTATGAAACTCCATGATTTGACAGAAGTGACCCTGAGCAAGGCTCTTTGCCTCTCAGGTCCTCCCTCATCTGCCATTTGAGAAAGAGGAAACTGGGAACCACGAGTCCTTGCCTGGCTCCATATAAATACCTCCGGAATCCAGGAAGTACATGGCTACCCACTCTGTACACAGACACAGTTTCCTGGACTGGGGGGGAGGGGGGAGCAACTCTGCCTTCAGTGAGATGTCCTAAAGTGTTGGGCTTGCTGACAGGCTTGAAAACCTGAGTTCCATCCGGAAACCACAGGGTAAATAGAAGGAGACAATCAACTTTTGGGGCTGTTCGCTGGGGCACACGTGTGAGCAGGAGGTCCCGGAAAGAAGCTGTGATGATCAGAGCGTGGCAAGCCCAGACTGTCTTATTGCCTGCCCTTTGCAATCTACTAACACGGCAAACCACTAACTTCCATCAACCCCAAAATAAGGAATGTCATCAGGTAGCCGCTGAAACCTATAGAAAAGGGTCCCCCATCTCTCTGTACCGGTCTCAGTCTCTTTGATGTACCCACCACCTTATTCTAAACTGTTTCGAGTTACAACCTTCTCTGTAATTTGAACAAACAAACAAAGCCATGAAACTGCTCCTTTATCAGAACATGGAATTTGGGGCAACCTAACTGTGTTCCGGAGCCATGCAAGTGTACACACGTGACACGAAATGCGAGATACCTACAATGCAGAAGAATTGTAAAAACCTTCCTTTGAACTTTAAAATATTGGGGGGGGGGGGAATCACCAGAAAAATAATATACTCATAAGCAATCTACGAGGGAGTTTTGTCCCAACCTACTAGGAACAAAAGGGACAATGAATCCTATTAACTGCCTCACAGCTACCCAGGTCTGAGTATTCCAAACCTTGTCCCAGGAAAACAAAAGCCTCAAGCTGGCCATGGTGGCACACACTTTGATCCCAGCACTCAAAAGGTAAAGGCAGGCAGACGCCTCTGTGAGTTCCAGCAAGGCGTCAGAGGTACTTAGAACCTGTCTGTCAAATCGCCTCAATTCCATCTGCTGTTACAAACAGAGCTGACGGGAGTCTAACCACTGTATCTAAGCTAAACATCTAAGTAGCACCCAAAGGCTTTCCACAAAGACTCTCATCAAGAAAACTTAGGCGATTCGGCTGTATTTATCATTCCTCAGAAAACTAAAGGGCAACTCAGCCCTACTACTTAAACGCCTCCGAGTTGCACTGGGAGCCCTGCGGTTTAAACACACCCCCCCCAGCTCCATCAGGAACCCAGCATCCGGTGAGTGTACAATGATGGGAAGAAACCCAGCTGTCGTCATGGCAATGAAATCACCATAAGGACCTCTTCCAGAAAGCTGAGTCAGATTTTTACATCTCGAATGATTTGATTCTGATGAGGGTCCATTGCTAAGCACATCTCATGTACAAATCTGGACTAATGGCAAACAGCCACCACCAGCTGCCTCGCTGAGAAATGGTTCACCTTTCATCTAAGAAGGACTTTTTTTTTTTCTCTTCCACCTTCTCTGGACCAGCAGGATGCCATTTGCTGGCCCTTCACCAACTTCCTGCCTCCGATCCACCCCCTCAAAATGAGTCTGGCTCTGAATGTGTTAACTTGGGTGAGAGAGCAGGGCTGCTTTGTGGAGGAGATGGCATGGTGACTCAGGAACACAGCCTGGAGTGGAGCAGGCAGCAGAAGCTTCCCCTCTTTGTGACATTTCCCTGAAGTTAATAAGAGGCCTCCTGGGTATTAAGAGCTAAGCATGTGATGTAATCCTTCCAGAGCCTGTGTCTTAGGAACCACCAGAAATAACCAGGCTCAGCAGTTCATGTGTCCTTTGACTTAAGGGACAGCTCACTTCAAGATAACCTGGCCACAGCAGGAACCTGTTCAAACTGCTTCAAATGTATTTCCCATCTGCCCAACACTCACAGCTATAACCAAGTGTTGGGGCCAGGATTTGAACCCAGGAAGTAAAGTGGCTCCAAACCAGATATTCCTAAGTACTACTGGACAAGGCCTTTGCACCAGAGGGGTGCAGTATCTATGCCTCTAGCTCTCACCCATTTGTTTTTGTTTTTCAACTGCAGGTGGAGGGATGGGGGCAGGGATCACCCCAAAGCCCCGCAGATGATGATGCTATCCCCTCAAAGGTGGTCTCTAGGAGCGCTGACCCCTACCTTCTCAGACTGCGTCAGATCCTAACTTAAACCGAGCCGCCTGAACCCTACCCTACAACCACACATCCCATCTCCACCTGGGCCGAACAAACCACCCACATTCACATCCACACCCTTAACCTGAGTCAGAGCACCCCCAGCCCTCCAGGGTCTACACTGTGACATACAGGGAACTGGTTTCCCCTGGGGAAAAGGCTATGGCTTAAAAACTGGGTGCTTCGTGTGTTTTTGTGGGTGTCGAATTTCCTTAATGGTACAGATAGCAAGCCCACTGGTGCCCAGGTGCAAGGACTAGTGGGACAGAGGTAAGGACACATCTGGCCCCGTGCCAATAAACAACATTCTGAAAAAAAGGTTTAAAAAACAAAGAAGGAGTCGGGGAGATGGTTTAGTGGTTAGCACCTATTGCTCTTGCAGAGAACCCAGGTTCAATTTATATAACACCCACTCCTACCCGATGTGTCAGCTCTTCAGCCCCCATGCCTTTTTTTTAAAAAAAAAGAAATAAGGCTTTCCCTCCCCTCCTCCTCTCTCCCCAACTACCCAGTCTTAAAGGAGCTAGCCTTCTTCCAAAGAGCATCCTAAATCAATCCCACGGGTTCAAAGTAATGAAAAAATGTCGGCCTCCATCAAGTAGAAAGCAAAATGGGTCCTGTACGTGACTTCAATCACTCCACACACACTGGAGAGATCCTGGGTGCCGCAGAGGCCTCTGGGTCTGGAGCAGCTGGGGCACACCAAGTGTCCGCATAGGCAGAACTCCCAGGAACTACCAGCCTCAACGCCGCCTACTTCAAAAGGGGACCACCCGCGGCCTGCTCTCCCAGAAGTGGCAAAGCTGAGCCCCTGGTTAATCATTTCCAAAGCTATTCCCGAAGACACAGAGCAGGTATCCAAAGAGCCTCCCTCCCCAGGAATCTCTGGCACTCCGCACTGGGTAATTACATCATAAAGACACAAAAGCCCAGAACTTCCTCCTGGCAGAAAGCAGATGCAAAGATGGGGGGCTGGGGTAGAACTGTCCCTCCAGCAAAGGCTGTCGAGGGAAGGTGAACTCCCTGAATGACCCCAGCTCTCACAAGGAACACGGTTTAGGAACTCCACCAGTGCTGCCTTGTTTAGGCCAGCCAGAGCTGGGAGCCAGAGGCAGCCAGCTTTGGCAGGAAGCAGGCCTAGCAGCTTCTCACCCAGAACCAGGAAATGCGTAGAAGAAGCAGAGGTCACACTCAGCTCGGGAGAAAATGGCCCTTCACCTGGAGGCCTCCAGGCCAGCATGTAAGGAGCAGATGGCACAAGGGGTGGGCACTTACCTGCCATAGAGGTAACTTGGCCGCTGAGAGAGCCTGGCTCCCCTGTTCCAAAGGAGGACAGTAGCAAGCTCCCGGCGGCAGACATTCCTGCTTCCGGCTCCTCGGCAGCCTCTCCCAGGGGGAGGAGGAAGCAGAGAGCACGAGCTGAGAGTCACCACTTACCGGGCCAGCTCTGGTCTTACACTCATTAGAAAGCCCAGCAGCACAAGGACACCTTTGCAATAGGCCAGGAAGAGCCTGGCCTCTTGTCCACAGGCCTTGGATCTAATTCATCACCCTCGACTGCAGTGTGGCTGTGCAGGACGTCATCCACGCACGGCGACCAAGAGCCATTTATTATGGTAGACTGGAATAAATACACACACAGTCGCTGTGGCTCTGAGGACATGGTGTCTGTGGGAGAAGGGAGATGCTTTGCATTTTGAATATGTTCTTAATATTTTTTTATTAGGTGTTTCCAACAACTCCCTTTAGTTTTGACGCTCCATCAGCCACGGGGACACATCCCTTCCGGTGCCCTCCATCCTCTCCAGGCACCAAAATCAATAAGTAAAATGCAAACCACCAAAAAGACCAAGCAAGACAGAAATTGCTATCATCCAGGCTGACAAATTGTGTTTAGCCGGTAACCACCAGACTAGTGACTGTGGCCTGAGCCTTCCTCATCTTCAGCGGCAGGAAGGACACCGGGGCTACCCCAGGCTGGAGAAGGCCAGGCCCTTTCCAACAGCAGAAGAGGCAGTCAGTAACTGCACCCCACCCGGGGCCTCCTAGTCCTAAGGCTGCCTCCAGCATAGGTACCTAGCTAGGTCCTTCCTTTGGCGCCCACCCAACACAGCTGCCTCCGAAACCAGTTTTGAGGTTGATACCAAGCATTCACCCCACCAGGGAGCTGGCCCTGGCCTGTGGCTTACAGGCTGGGGGAGGGGGGGTTGCAGCAATGGAGGGCCTATTCAAAGGATCAGAAGAAGGAAAAAGTGCAGCTGGGAACCAGGCCACAAGCACAAGAGGTTTCAGGCTCCAAAAGTCACCCTAATGAGGACGAGGAAGATGCCAGAAAACGGGGGAAGGGACAGGCCTTCCAGGCAACTTGCCATGCTCTTCTGGACAACCTATCTTAGACGCAGAATGTCGCCCAGATTACCCTGGGGAGCGGCATGTTTAAGGTCCCCGGAGCTCTCTGGGTGCAAGAGCGGCCCTGCAGCATAGCTTAGAGCAACACAGGCAGCAGCGGGGGAGAGGCAGTCAGACAATGGAACCCTGTGGTAAGAGCATGCAGAAGATCCTCCAGAAAGGTCAGGAACTGAGCGGAGAAAAAAACAGGATCACAGGAACCCCGAGTCTGCAGCCCACAGCTTGGGGGTCCTGGATCTCTTATTTGCTGCTGTATGTGCCAAGCTGCCTTAGCTCCAAAGCTTCAGGGGTTTTCCTCTTCCCAGCTCCCCCCCACTCCTCTTTCCGTAGGGCACAGGAGACATGGGGATCCAAACTCAGGTCTCCTGCTTCTGGGACACTTTACCCGCCTTCCCAGCTTTTCATGGTAGGAGCTCCAGGGACTATGGGACTACCCCCATGGCAAGGATAGCCACACTTGCATCCACAGCATGGAATACAAGGTGTCACTAAGGGCAAGGCCCACCACCAATTAGGTGCCATTTCAAGGAGCTCAGGTGTCCAGAATGGTCTAAGGCAGTTCCTGGGGTAGACTTCAGAGTCTAGAGGCAGGTTTGGTTGTCACAAAGGGTCAAGGACATTCAGGAAAGGGAGAGAGATGCAGCCTCCTTCAAGGCACCATTCTCAGTGGCTAGTGGATTCGCGGTAAGGCACCTGCTGGACATTTGGACACCAGGAAGGGAGGTCCTATTCGCTCAAGAGTGCAGCCAGAGACACATGGTTCTAACAACAACCGCTGAACACACTATCTGAGAGCTCCTCCTGCCAGAAGGCAGACTCCGAGCATGCCCATTTTATGGATCAGTAAATGGGGCCTAGAGGACAAACTGACTAGTAAATCCAGATGCTTCAGAGACAGAAGGAGAAAAGATTTCTTTTTTAAAGGTAGGCAGGAAAATGACCAGGAGTTGCGGATATAGACTGGAGAGAGGGCAGGACCAAGGAGTAATTCCTCTCTTTCTTCCTCAAAGTAAGCTCATTTTTTAAAAATTGTTTATATTATATTGGGGGTGCATATAGCACATGCATGCCTGGAACACACTATGGCCAGAAGAGGGTATTAGAGCCTGTGGAACTGAGGTTACAGATGGTTGTGAGCCACCATGTGGATGCTGGGAATCAATCCCAGGTCCTCTGTAAGAGCAGCCAGTGTTCTTATCCGCTGAGCCCAATGTCTCTTATCTCTCCAGCCCCCCCGGTGTCACAGGTATTATTGATGAAAGGCTACTTTTAGAACTTCCCCCAGAGCTGGGGGGATAATTCAGTGACATAATTCAATCTGGGGAAGGAAGTGAGGGGAACCTAAGAATCCCATGAGGTTGGGACAAGTTTCTGTAATTGCAGCTCATGCTAGACCACACCACAGCCAGGTGCCACTCTAAGCCCTTCCTCCCCAGGCCAACCCTGGCTATCTTGGTTCTGCATGCCACTAGTTACTGCTCCGTGAGGAACGCCACACTGGGACCATACTCACACTGCCATAGCTACGGTGTGCAGACCCTGTCGTCGGGCACAGCTCTCTGAACCCAAGAGCTGGGTGCCTTTGGGCAAGTTACTTGGTCTCTCTGACCCAGTGGGCTCTGCTATAGCTATTAGAGTCTTTCTACATGTGTGCAGACACAATAACCACTGACAGGACCATTAGTCATTGCTGTTACTCCCCCGACCACCCACCCCCGCCCCCAGACTCCCCTTATAGACAGTCAGGGTACTTGGAAACCTCAAACCAACCAGTTTCCCAGACCATGGCTTGGGACAACATACCTGTCTGGTAAAACCTGTCTGGCTGGTACAGTTCATCACAGCCCCTGCATGCTCAGGACTTGATTCCTGACCAAACCGAACCTCTTCTGCGTACCATCACCCAAGTCCCACCTGTACCACCCATCCTCAGACAGTGCTCCTCTGACTTCGTGCGACTCTCAAGGAACAGGGAGCTCTTGAAGAGAGAACAGGATAAAGGGAAGTCCTACCTCAGGCAGCTCCTCTCTGAGCTTCAGACTTTAGAACGCTAAACCGAAACCCAGAGTGGTGAGTGACACCCGTGATCCCAAAACTCAGGAGGCTGAGGCAGGGGGACCTTCATTGATGCAAGGTCATCCTGGGCTACAGAAGTTCTAGGCTACCTAAGGGCTACAGAGCCAAAGTTGTCGTCCCTACCCCTTACCATGATGAGGTAAGCTCAGTGCTGCTCGTCCAATCCCCTCACAGACCCAGCCCGTGATGGCGTAGTAAGTTCGATTCGCTTGTCCAATCCCCTCACAGACCCAGCCCGTGATGACGTAAGTTCGATTCGCTTGTCCAATCCCCTCACAGACCCAGCCCGTGATGACGTAAACTCAGCTCTGTTCGTCCAATCCCCTCACAGCAAAACCTCCTTTCCGGCTTTCCAGTCACACTTCCTTTGCACTTAGCCTGCCCCTTCCTCCAACTACAACGTTCTGTACCCAATCTCCTCCACAGTAATTAATGGCAGCCTGGCTTTGACTCAAATGTCACCGCCCGATGGGCCTTCCCTGACATCCCAGCCTGCAGGTTCCTCAACACTGAAGTAGCGGGCCGTTTATTCTCCATGACTCCCATTCCTGAGGCTTCTCAGACACCCTCTCTGGCTCACTTGCTCAGAATGTGTGTCTCCTCCAGAACTGTGAGCTCAGTCTTAGTGACTCAGTGCGGGGTACACAGCCTGGCTAACAGGGGCCTGCACGATGTGAACCTGACTGACTGGGTGCAGTGACACGTGGGAGTGAGTAAAGGAAATGTTTAAGATAGGGCTGAGCAGGGAGCTCAGTGGTTAGAGCACTGGCTGCTCTCCCAGGACCTAAGATCAGTTCCTAGCGCCCACACTGCAGCTCACAACCGCCTGTAAGCCCGCTCCAGGGGATTTGACTCCTCTGGACTCTATAGCAACCACACACACACACACACACACACACACACACACACACACACACACTCATCTACACATACCCACATGCAGACATCCCACACATGCACACATAATTTAAAATAACAAAAATAAATCTTGAGAAAGGTTTTTTGTTTGGCCTTTTTGTTGTTGTTTTCTAAGACAGGGTCTGACAGTGCAGTTCTGGCTGGCCTGAAACTTGTTAGGGTACCCGTAAGAATATATGTTGTTGTGCCAGGCTAGCCTCAAATTCATAGAAATCTACCTGCCTCTGCCTCCCAAGTACTAGAATGAAACCCCTAGCTTTGGGGGAAAAACAATTTTTTAAAATATAATTCAGACTTGCTCTGAACTCATGATCCTCCTGCCTCAGCCTCCATAATTCTAGGTCAATCTGGTTTGAAAGACAATCCCCAGGCTGCAGAGAGGATGAGGAACTCCTGGTGGGTCAATCACAGGTAGAGTAATGAAGCCCAGAGCTACTGAGACTCCAGAGCCTGAGGGGCACAGGCCCTGCCAGGGGGAAGGAGCCCGAGAGGGTCTGCCTAACCCTGCTCATCCACACCCGGGTGCTTTTACATTTGTAGCAAAGCATCAAGCCCTACCCACTTGGAAAGACAAGACTTTTCAAATAACAGGAGTGACAAGGATGTCTGACCAAGAAACCACTGACCAAGTGTCTCCACGTGTGCCCCAGCACGGTGCTTCCTAGTCTACTACCCAATCCCTGGAGGCCACAGCACAGCAGCCTTCTACTGCAATGGCGGACGTCCGTACACTGTCTGCACCTTCCTGGCCAACACTGAAGTCGGCTGTATTTAGCCCACACGCACCAGATGTGGGGCTTGGGCCACGGAGAAAAGAGAGGTGGCTCCCCTTATGCGACTCTGAACAGATTTACACATAATTGGTAGATGCCATTCCGGGTCTGGCAGGTAGACAGGGCGCTTGGGAAAGTGCCTACCCATCCCATGCGCCTAAGGGACTCTCTAACCATATCCAAGTCACAATGAGGGCACAGGCCTCGAACCTGCCTTTGGCTTGGACAGTCTCAATTCTGTACTATGCACACAGATTCAGATTGAAGCTACTTCCTTTCAGGATCCTTCCAGGGCAGTGTTGACTACAGGGGTCTGCTGGTTCATTTGGATTTGTTTATGTTTGGGGGTGTTTTTACTTGGGGTTGTTTCTACCATGCTGGGTATCAAACCCAGGACCCAGAACTCAACATCTACTCTGCCACCAAGCCACACCCCCTCCTGCTCACGAGACAGGTGTAGGTGTAAACAAAAGGCTGGAGAAGCACGAGTGGGACACACACACACACACACACACACCACAACACAGGGATGGATGGGACACGCTTGTGTATCTAGAGATACAATGAAGAAAGGAGAAGGTGGTCCTCAGAGAACAGCATGGGAGAGTCACAAAGGCAGTGACAGAAGCAGGTCATAGCCAGAGAGGAGGGACAAATGCTCAGGAACTGGGGGTGGGGTGGGGGTAGCACACAGGGAAAGGCCTGTAATCCCTGCTCCAGAGCCCATCTTAAGGGAAGACAGTCAGTGACAGAGAAGACAGTTGGTTGACAGACATTAGTGATCACTGGGAAGGAGAAGAGGCCATGTCAGAAAGTACCACGACTCTGGAGGAGCAGAGAGAGCGACGGTTTCAGAGACGGATTATTGGAGCCTAGTAATTACTCCCAGGCACTACATCTTGCCAGAGTAGAAGCTGCTCTCCCCGGCCGAAAGGCTGCTCTGCCTTTGCCGACATGATCTAGGGAGGAAGTTCCGACCATCAGAAATAGTCTGGCTCGTTCTGCCTATTGTGCGTAGATAGAGAGCAACAAAAGGCAGGGTTCAGTCTCAGCTGAGGCTTAAACCTGGAGGGGCCATAGGGGTGGGAAGCGATGGCTGAGGGGTGGGGGGCACTAGGATGTCTCAGCAGGTAAGGCACACGTCACCAAGCCTCATCAACCCGAGTTTAATCCGCAACCCGTCTATGGTGGAAGGCAGGGGCTACCTGCTCCCACAAGCAGGCTGCCTGACTTTCCCATATCACAAAACAAACAAATGTAACTCTTAAAAGGAGAACAAAATGTGGAAGCGAGAGAGGATGGTACACAAAACAGCCCTACAGTCAAAAATGGCTCTCATGGTAACCCGAAAGGTCAAGTGTGAATGACGAAGGGAGAGAAGAGAGCAATGAGCCTGGCAGGCCGGGGCCAGAGCTGAGGGCTGTCGGAATGTGCCCTTCAATAATAACCAGGGAGGGTGTGGTTAAACAGTTCTCAGCCCATACCCCACGGTTTTACCTTCATGTCTGCACCCAGAGAAAAGAAACATACACATGGACAGTGTGTGTGTGTGTCTCTTTGTTTCTGTCTCCCTCAGGGTATCTGTCTCTGTCTACCTGTGTGTGTGTGTGTGTGTGTGTGTGTGTGTGTGTGAGAGAGAGAGAGAGAGACAGAGACAGAGACAGTCTCTGTTTCTGCCTCTCTCTCTCTCCTTTCTCTTGGTATATCTCTGTCTCTCCCTGTATGTCTCTGTCTGTGTTTCTTTCTGTTTCTCTTCCACCCACCTCTCTCCTCCCTCCCTCTCTCCCTCCCCCCTCCCTCCCTCCCTCCCTCCCTCCCTCTCTCTCTCTCTCCCTCCCCCCCCCCCTCTAGGCAGCATCATAAGCAAAGAGATTAACTAAGACATTCACAGACAGTAGAAGCGGATACAGTGGGTTTGGCCTATAGTTTCAGCTGTTTGGGAGGCTGGGGCAAGAGGACCAGATGAGCTCACAAGCTGGGTTGAGAATGCAGCTCAGTGAAGGTATCTGCCAAACACACAGAGGGCCTCAGTGCTGCCACCACCCCACCACCCCACCACCCCATCACCCCACCACCCCATCACCCCACCACCCCACCACCCCATCACCCCACCACCCCACCACCCCATCACCCCACCACCCCATCACCCCACCACCCCACCACCCCACCACCCCACCACCCCACCACCCCATCACCCCAGGTACCGCAGGCTCTCTTGCCCAGCCTCATAGCACAAGCCTGTAACCACAGGTGCTCAGGAGACTAAGACAGTAGGATCCCAAGTCCAAAGCTTACCTGGCATTCTCAGGTTTGGACTACAGATCCCACAAACCTTGAGAGTCCACCCTGAGCAACATCTCAAGACTCACCCCCAAACCCCCAAAACTACAAACGCATAAACTGTAACTTGAGAAGGAAAAAAAAAAATCAAAGAGAAGAAAATCTACAGCCCTTGCAGCAAAATGTGGGAGAGAGAGAGAACCCCAATCCAAACACTTGATCAGAATCACTCCAAAACCTGACCATCTTCGAGTGCTGATCCTAAGTGGGGAGTCCCACACCCGTTATCAAGTCCTGGCTTGTGGTCTATCTGAACAGAAGCCAGGCATGGCGGCTTACATCTGTAACCCCAGCAGCATCCAGGAAGCAGAAGAGGCTGAGGCTGAGTTCCAGCCCAGAGGGGCAGCCTGTAAAGATGGCCTCAAAACTGACAACATCGCCTGAGGTCCTTTGTGCTCTGCAAGGGATACGTCATCCCCAGAATGCATCACTACACACACAACCCAACTGTTTAAAATCTGAAATCCAGAACAGTCCTGGTTTCGAGGCTTTGCGATGAGAGAGATTCAAGCGTTAATTATTACTTGAATGTCTGCTTGGTAAGAGAAGCGCGGATGCTGAGACAGGCCCTCCACCTGGTACATTTGTTTGAAGACCTTTGGAGGAAGAAACAGAAAAGTTCTTTCTAGGGTGGAAACACTTTGGGGTGACAGTCCTCTAAATTAATAAATAAGCTGCATATCACTGTGGGTGGGGCTTCCAAAATGGGGCAGGGGAAGTTTCCCCACAGAGATTTTAGTCAGTAAAATCCTTGCTAAACAAGGAGGCTGTGAATTCAGATCAGCAACGCCCCTGTAAAAAGCAGGTTGTAATCTCCATGCTTGTGAGACAAGAACACAGCAGGGTTGCACTCGCCAAGAGGAGGAAGCCAATTTCTAGTCTAAAAGCCATGATCAGAGAGAGGGCCCCAGCATTTTGGGATAATTTAAACCTGATTAGGGAGGGAAGTTCTCTACACAGACCTGCCACTACACACCGCAGGGCTGGCACTTCCTGGGATCTCAGCGGCCGGGACAGTTTAAAACCACTAACATTTCTTGAAATAAAAACTCCGCAGTGGCGCTTCTGCAGTCATGGCTTAAAACCACTGAAGGTTGTTTCCTTAGAGATCCCTGGAAAAATGACAGAAGGCCTCTCAGCTCAATGCCGGGCTCACATTCAGTCTCTTTGTGAAAGCCTTAATTTACATACAACAGAGAAAGATAGAAGGTCCAGTGTTAATCAAGGTCTGGGACTACTGAGCTAATTGCTACGCTGCATCCCGGATGTTACCCTGGCTGTCAACACATCCCTCCGAAGGCAGGTCTCACAAAGAATGACAGTGTGTGGAATTTTAATATGTTGGGCTTCCGCTATACATGTGCGCCTGGTTTCTGAGGGGACCACTCCCTTGAGCTGGTGACACAAGGCAGACTCCACACAGCCGCCCACCAAAATGGACACACAGTGGGATCAAAACGCAAGCGGCCTGCACAGGGAGCCTCCGCCCGGGGAGTGAACCTTAAGTGAGCCATTGCAGACAGGGCCTTGTCTGACTCACACAGTTACGGCCAAACTCCTGCAAGGAAGTGTGCTGTGACCAGTCTTGCACAGAGAATGTAAAATGACAGCCCTGGGCTATTTCCGTCCCCTTGATGTGACTTTCTGGGTTCATGCACCATCTTTGGGAAACTGGTCTACACCGAGAAACATCTCTGCATCTAAATGAGCTACTGTTGCAAGAAAATGGTAGGTCCATCCCAGCAAGCAGACAGTGAGCCCAATTCCTAGCATTGAGCAATAAGGTAGACCCCCCACCCCCAACCATCAAAGCCCCCTATTTTCCCCATACTGGCAGCCATTATGCTGCCCTGAAGGGATGTGATTCCGACATTTAACGCAAAAGACAAAACCTGCCCCCCCCAGACCTAATCAGTCACTTCATTCATCCTCACGAGCCTCAGTTTCCTAGGCAGTAAAATGGAAAAACACATGTCACAGCGGTGAGCTAAGAATCATTGAGGCGGGACGGAAACACTACACGGTGTCTGGTGAGACCTCAGGAGCCATTCACCGTGCCAGCACTCCTGGTAGATGGTGCTTGCAGCAAATTGTCACCCTCGGACACAAATGTCACCCTGGCATCTCGAAAGCCTTCTGAAGGCTTTGTCTCCTGAGAAGTGAGCACTCTGGAAAATGCCAATGGTGGCATAAAGGAGGCAAGAGACTCGGGAACTACCCCATTAACAATAAGAGATTACACAGGCAGAGAGCTGCTGATTGAAATTCAGAGAACCTAAAAGCCCTGCGGACGAGGTGTCGAGGTGTCGGAATAGGATTTGAGAATCCTTAGCTAGGCCGGAGAAGATGGCTCTGTGGGCGCCTTCACCTGCCACTCAACCTCAGTACCCGACCCTGAGACCCACAGAGTGGAAGCAGAAAAACAGCTACCGAAAGCTGACCTACACACACACACACACACACACACACACACACACACACACCCCCCACATTCACACACACACATCACATGCACACACTAAATAAATACACCAGGGTTGGTGATGTTGGCCTTTAATCCAACCCCTCCAGAGGCTGAGTCAGGAGGATGACTCTGATCAGCCTGCTCTACATACTGAGTTCCACACCCAGCATGGAAGGACTCTATATTCGAACAAAAATAACGCAAAGAATCCCAAGCCAAGTATGTTGACACATGGCCTACCATTCCAGCTACTCCCATTAAGCTGTAAGTTCGAGACCAGCCTGGGCAACATAAAAACAGCTCAAAGAAAGAAAAAAAAGAAAACGGTAACAGCTGGGAATCCGAGGCAGATCTGAGGAAAGCCTGGATTATATATATATTGAGTTCTTGGGCTATGGAAATGGCTCAGGAGATAAAGGTGCTTGCTGTCAAGCCCGAGGACCTGAGTTCTACCTTTTAGGCCCACACAGTTGAAGAAGTAGGCATCCATACACTGTGGCACAGAGACACCCACACACATACAGCAAAATCAATGCAGTAAAATAAAACTTCAGCTGGGGGCTAAAGAGGTGGCTGGGGGTCCAACACTTGCCTAGAAAGCACACAACACACTGGGTTTGATCAATCGCCTCTCTACCAATTACTATCAGTGTCTGAGTTCCCAGAGCCGGCTGGACTTCACACAGCACCAAGCCCTGAACAAAGGCCTGGGCTTCTCCAGATGGCCCACCTCATCTCCGGGGGAATTTTCTCTTACTTGCGGAGACAGCCAGGGTGGGTCCAAGTGTCTAGACAGCAGCCAAAGGGCAGCCACATGACACTCTATTGTTCCTGAGGAGGTTGGTGAGCCATCCACACCCAACTGACAGCCTTCCTGCCACGAAACAACTGACCACTTCCAGGCCAGTCCCCTTCTGCTCCTGCTCAAACAGCCTGACAGACTTCTTTCTGCTCATAACAGAAAGAGAACCCACACAAGTACACCCACTTGGCGGTGGTGGTGCAGGAGGTGACACATATGTGCCTCTCCTCCTCTCTCTTCAAGTTAATTCATGACTTATCTTTTGGGGACTGAAATACAGAACATGGAGAAACACATGAAAAGTGGCCTAAAGGGACAATTAGTGTTCAAAGCCTGAATCACCACACTGGGGACCTCTAAGATAAACTGGGTTGGAGGATGAATAAGCCTTGTCCCCAACACATCACAAATGTCAGCACTGGGCCACAACGCACTTCAACTCTATGAACCTCAATGCCCCAAGTCAAAGCTCAGGCGTGTCCTGATACGGATGCAGAGTTGTTGTGATCCCAGCCCTTGGGAACAGAAGGCTGGGATAACCAGAGTTCAAGGCCACCTTCACTACACAATAAATTCAAGGTTATCTTAGATTATAGGAAACTGTCTCCTAAAGGCAAGTTGAAGCCCCAGTATGGGAACACAAGCTTTTTAATACCAGCACTTAGGAGGTAATTCAAGACCAGTCTGATCTCCAGAGACCCCGCCTCAAAATAATACCAACAGTAATTAATAATGACATGGCCCAGCAGTACTGCTGCTCTTGCTGAGAATCCAAGTTCAATTTGCAACACCCCCAACTCCAGAGCCAGGAATATGAAACCCTCTCCTGGCCTCCCAAGCACCCACATTCACTTGCTCACACCAAAGAGACATCCATAAAAATGTAAATGAATATTTTAAGAGAAAAATGCCCTGGAAACAGCAGCAGCCAGAGCAGGCCCCTATCTACAAGGAGAGCCAAAGGGCTGGCAGAAAGTCCCTTAGAAACACGAGGACCTCTTCCCTCAGATTCTTAGCAATTCCGGGGCCTCCAATCACTCTGAACAGTGCAGAGGCCAGCAGGTCAGCAGGCTGAACCATTGTAACGGAGGAACACTCCCATGAGTACGTACGCATGCACAGACAGACATTTCCTGGTTCCCAGGTAACCCTGGGCAGCCCTACACAGCCTTACCAAGCAGGCTGGACAGTGTACACCGCTACCTCCACAACCTCTTCTTGGGGCAAGAGCAAATATAGCCAGGAAGAACTCCCTGTTCTCCATCTGATCATGGCTGGCATTTGGGGGTGCTCTCATATTCACACACCATTCTGAGCACCCTTGTGAGCAAACCTCATCTGAACTTTTTTATCCCATTTAGGGATAACTAAGTCATAAAATATAATTCAGCTCTGGCAGGGGCAAGCAGGAACCAAGAAGTCTGGCTCTCTGGCCTAGTTTAAAAACTCTATACCGGCGGCGGCGGTTCAAGGTCACACCTTCACCTGTATAGCAAGTTGGAAGGCGACCTGGGATCTGTGAGGCCCCATTCCCAAAAAAATAAAATAAAATAAAAGTTCTGGAGTCAGTGGATAAAGTCCTCACGGCGAAAGCTAGGCAATCCGTTAAAAGGCACCATGCAAAAAGCAGCCAGACCCAGGAATATGGGTGTATAGCCCCAGATGGTTGTGAGAGAGTGAAGACAGACAGACACTAACCAGGGGCTTGATGGTCAGATAGTCTAGCCAAAATGGCTGCCCCCAGGTTCAGTCATTTCATGTCTCACAAGATGAGGTGGAGAGCAAGAGAAAGATCTCCAAGGTTACCTCAACAAGCTACACTTAGTCAATAACAAATGCACAGGCACACAACACACACACACACAAGGCTGCATTACCCTGCTCTTAGATGGGGGTGTGGCAGGCACACCTGGAGGTCAAGGTCCTTCTAGAGAAAATGGGGTGCTCTTGAAGAGCAACAAGCAGAATACAGGCTAGCAGTGGGAACAATGAGAGCCGGAGACAGTCCATTATCTTTTCTCAGTCTATGTGTATGTGTGTATCTGAGTCTGCAAATGACACATGTGTATGCCCTGCCAGAAGGATCTTGGATCCACAGCAACTGAAGTCACAGGCAGTTGTGAGCCATGGGTGCTGGGACAAAATTCAGGTTCTCTAGAAGAGCAGCAACCACGTACCTTGACCACTGAGCCATACCACCCCCACCACCATTATCTTAAGTTAACAGTCTTTACTGTCCACTACAGATGGGCCTAAAAATATTCCAAAGCATTTCACAAAAGGTAAGCCTGAGGATGTGTGTGTACATGTGCACCCAAAATTGCAAAATAAATTTTAAAAAAGGGAGAGACAAGAGCTGTAATTGTGAGTACACGCATTTTCTCTGCTAATAACTTAGAAATCCTAGAAGCAGACAAAATATCATCAACACGCATAACCAGCACACCTGGATCTTTGTCTCTAAGACCACTGTCCCAAAAAGAACCTAAAGCAGAACATAAACAATCATAAATAGACAGAGACCTCAAAGACAAGTTGGCCCAGGGATGCCCAGAGCCAACACAAAGTGCTCCCAGCAGCCCAGTGAAAGCAATCGGGAGTAAGTAGCAATGGATAAACCCCAAGAGCACAGAAATTATCCTTGGGTCCACGATTACAATGAAGTACATAGGGAGGGTCTGAGGAGAAGGCTTGGCAATTAAGAACACTGGTTTTTCCAGAGGACCTGGGTTCAATTCCTAGCACCCATGACTCAAACCACCTATAACCCCAGTTCCAGGGTATCTGTGCTGGTTTGTTTATGCTGGGCCCAGGGAATTAGAAGGTGTGACCCTGTTGGAGTAGGTGTGGCCTTGTTGGAGTAGGTGTGTCACTGTGGTCATGGGTTTAAGACCCTCACCCTAGCTGCCTGGAAGTCAGTCTTCCACTAGCAGCCTTCAGATGAAGATGTAGAGTTCTCAGCTTCTCCTGTACCATGCCTGCCTGCATGCTGCCCTGTTCCCACCTTGATGATGATGAACTTAACCTCTGAACCTGTAAGCCAGCCCCAATTAAATGCTGTCCTTATAAAACATGCATTGGTCATGATGTCTGTTCACAGCAGTAAAACCCTAACTAAGACAGTATCCAACACCCTCTTCTGGTCTCTATGGGCCAGACACACAGAAGGTACACACACAGGCATACATGTAGGCAAAATATTATACATAGAAAATGAAACAAATAAATAAACCTATTTTTTGTATGTGGTGGGGGGAAGGACAGACATCTCACTGTACAAAATTCTAATGCAGTCACTCTGTCCTAAAGGAGGAGGCACACAGAAGACGGAGGAAGGGCACAATCCCCTGCTCCTGGGATATGGCTCAGTGATTTCCTTTCAAAGATTGTACTGTGGGGACCACTCACTGCCTAGCATTAACGAGCTCCAGGTCTCATCCCCAGCACCACATAACCCTCGCACGGTGGCACCTGTAAGCCCAGCACTTAGGCAGATTCCCCTTGAGTACACAGCAAGCTTAAGGCCAGCATAAGCTTGCCATGAGCCTCTGTTCACACACACACACACACACACACACACACACACACACAATGTCAAGGTCAACAAAAACAAAGGTCTGAGAAACTAAGGAGACAGTGTCACATAATGCCACAAGAGCATTCAGGAAGAGAAAGGGGAATCTTTGTCAGGAAAACTAAGGAAGTCTGAATCCAGTATGGGCTCTATGAATTCAGAACATTTAGATATGCCAAAGACAGAAACAGGAGGGATGGGGTGGGGAGGGGAGGGGAGGAGGGGGGTGGGGCGATGAAGGACTGCATAAGTATTCTTGTAATCTAAAACTCTTAAAATGAGCTAACTTTTAAAACAGAACTCAATAGGGGAGAACGGCTCCCTCAGAACCAGCAGCCACCAAAAGCCTTCCTAACAACATCTGTGTTGAATCTGTGATTCGGAGCAGGCTGCCAGGACCTGGGACAGCATGTTCCAGCAAGACAGAGGCACAAACTCCCAAGGACAAACAGAAGGACACAGGGAATGAAGCTGGGGACAGTTGGTACAGGTGAATGGGTGTCACAGGGCAATAAAGAGGCAGATCCCAAGGACATCAGACAAGAAGGATGTTAGAAGGTGTGTGGAAAGAACTAGAAGCTTTGGGAGGACAAACATGAGTGAAGACAGGTGCCTGTGTACGCATGAGCACATGTCTGGAGGTGCAAGGTCAACCTCGGGCCTTACTCCTCAGGAGCTGTCTGTCCACCACTGTATTTTCCCAGAAGAGGTCTCACATTGAGACCGGGAACTCAAGACAGGATATTTACAAAGTTCTGGAGATTTCTGCAGGTCCTCAGCAAGCCTGTTAACACCTGAGCCATCCCCTCAACCCTACAGAACGGTCCTTAGTGCCTTGGGAAAGTCACCCAGAGCTGGCAAGCAAACAGAGGGAAAACAGCATCTGATTATGAACTAAGCACTTTTTGGTATGTAAGGACAGAAAAGGTTTCCACAGTGGGCAAGACAGGCAGGTCCCTGGGGACTTTTCCCAAGTTGGTGGCCTATGACTGTGACCCTCCTGGAAGAGGTCTTACTCTGCCTCCCGAGGATGAGAAAGTCTTGACACGGCCTCCTCCTCCACGGACACCTCCCACTTCAGAAGAAGACTACACAGGCACCACACTAGAAGGCTCCTGTGTCCCACAGGCCTTCAAACATACCAGTATCATTAACCCAGACAGCCTCAGGTGGGAGGAGCCTGAGATAGCAAGTAATCCCACACCCAAGTTTACAAATAATAAAAGGAGCCAGACACGGAGTGGCAGTGTACACCTTTAACTCCAGCACACAGGAGGCAGAGGCAGGTGGATTTCTGTGAGTTCAAATTCAACAGGATCTACAAAGTTCTAGGCCAGTCAGAGCTGCGTTATGAGACCCTGTCTCCAAAAAGAAAAAGGGAAGTAAACAAGACAGACAGACGAAGACCCAACACCACCTGGCCCCTCTTTATGGACTCTCCCTCATCCTCTCTACTCAGGCCTGCGTCACCAGGACATGTCTCATCAGCTGATCACAATCACAATCACAGCAACAGGGCTTCAAGGGGCTCCCTGAGTCCTGATCAACTGTCTGCAAAGGCTCTGTAAGGCCACACCCTGCTCCAGTTCCCTGGGTTCTTCCCCAGTTGGAACAGTGAAACTCAGATGACCTGTATAGGCTGGGACAGCTGAGTCAGGGGACAGGATGGTGAGTCTTACCTCCTCTTCCTCCTTCTCCTCCCCCCTTCCTCCTCCTCGTTTTTCCCTCCCAGCCAGCTCTGTGTGACCACCTGACCCCTAGCTTGACCCAAATAATAGGCTGTCTTTTCTTTTTTCTTTCTTTCTTTCTTTTTTTTTTTTTTTAAAGCCCCAGGATGCTCTCTTTTCTTTCAGGTGCCTCTAGGAAGTTCTATTTTATGACATCCTAGCCTCCTCCCAGAAAGATCTGTAACAACCATTCCTGCAGCCCCTCCCGCCTCCCAGACACAGCCTGGAGCTGCAGCAAGAGCAGATCAGCACAGCACAGTCCTTAGTCTATTGTGGCACATCCGTGACAGTCCTCCAAAGGGCTGCAGTTAAGAGCCGCCCAGGGTACAAGCAAACATCCCTCCTTGGGATGCGCCACAAACGCTCACTGAGCCGCAAGGTAGGCCCAGGCCACTGCAGGTAAACAGAGAAGCCACCACAGTTTGCTCCCAACACAGGCACTGGCCTCCTCATTCCCTTGTAATTTCGAACCAAGGGCACCGGTTTCCAATGAAGCTGGTCCACCCCACCCCCCAGTTTGCCCAGAGGCCTGCTGTTAAAATCAGGAAACCTGCCACAGCTGCAGACTTCAGTGGCGTCCGTAGAAAGCACATTTAGAGTCCTGTTAGAATCGTTCCGGGGAGAGGCAGACAGACAGGCACCCTCAACCCCAGACACACATCCAAAATTTACCACAGGGCAATGTTGGGCATGTCAGCACACCTACACAGGCACGGCAGGGAAGGAGGACTGAACCATGTCTCCAGAAATGAGGTTCATGCACCGAAAGACCCTACAGTGTCGCAGCCAGCCTCACCTCTCTCCAACAACAAAAGAAATCCCCCTCTCCTGGAGGCCAGAGTAGATAATCTGAGATTTTTTTTTTTTTTTTACTCACCTTTGGAGCGAGTAGAGATATCCATTCCCTCCACCACCTCCTGCTCAGTTTTTATTTCCTCTTCAGCCAAGCTGAAATAGAACAGATTATAGATGTTTAGGTGGGCTGCAAATGGTCTCTGTGGGGGCAGCTGCTGGGGAGAGCCAGAGAGCAAACCAGTCATATCTCCAGGCCTTCCTTATGGGAAGGGGGTGGGGAAACAAGCCTGATTTCAGCCAAGTGAGAAGATACCACAGGACTTCTTTAAAATACCAGAATACTAAAAAATACGGTCTTTTTTTTTTTTTAAAAAAAAGTCAAATTAACATTTCAGTTGTCATATCTACTTCATTAAGAGATTCTGAGGGATTTGTTTTTAGTTTAGAAACTAAGTACAACCTAACCAGCTTCTATCCTAAAGAACCCAGCCTTCAAATTTGCAAGTCTCTCATGGCTAACACCGGGGTGCCACGAAGGGAGGTTAGAGAAAGAGGCCTTTCACAGGGGTACCTAGAATTCTTCCATTAGTCCCAGGCCTCCCCATCCTGAACCTAACTAACAGCTCCTCTCAATGAGTCAGGAACAGGAGAAAAAAAAAAAAAAAGACATACTGGGTTAAATTACAAAGTAGGAAAACATGACCAGATTCTAGCTGCCTTTATCACAGGAATCAGGACCCTGGGGTCTCTGGGCAGTCTCAAGCCAACTAGGCATGGCTTCCTTTTGAACTGTGACTAATTACACTCCAGCATAGACAGCGGAATGAGAAAGGATTATTTAAAGAACTAAGGCTGAGTGAAAAGCCAGGCTAAGAAAGCTAAGAGAAGAGAAAAGCAGGCCCCTTTAGCTAGGAAGGTCTGTTATCCAGAACCTTCTCTACCTCCCTGCTGGAACACAGGTCCAACCTAACACTTCCCAAGCCGAGCAGAAGGAAAAGCAGATCTGCTGTTGTAAGCAGGCACTAGGATGTTTCAGGCACTCCAGGATGCTGCTTTGGGGAGAGGCTAAGCAATCGGTCTAGGTGCCATCCCAGCAGACAGATCATGGTTCAGCAAGAAGAAATGGATGCGTCACCAAGTGATCGGGCTGGAATTTTCCATTGGGAAGGCTCGAAGGCAAGACAGGAAAACAGCTGAGACCTCTGTGCTATCTGTGTCAAAAAGGCAGCCTCGAGACTGAAAGGTCAGGGTAAGATGGAATCCTGTTTGGGAGAGCTCCAGGTGTGTAGGGAAGGACAAAATTCAAGACAGGAACTAGGCAGAAAAAGATTACTGTCCACGACAGGAGCCCTCTGACTTTAACTAGTCCCAAGAGAGAAGACAGAGGGAGTTTGGGTTTGAATTTGAATATTAACACACTTAGCATCCTGAGACTAGGTAACAGTTTCATCTAGTCTGGTTCTGTAGAGAGACCAATGTCACAAGTCACCAAAGAAATACTGACACATTGTCACAGGTGATTCTTCTCAAAAGGAGCCTGCTGGCCAAACCTGAGTACATCCCCAACATGGAACAATCCAGAGACCATGGAAGATGCACCTTCTACTCCAGCTTCAGAGAAAGAGCATCTCCAACTCCAACAGCGCCTGAACCACACGCTGGTCATCTGCCTGGGTGCTGCTGGAGAGGTAGATGCTTAACTTCAAAAACACAACCCATAACCTTGACCTTTCTAGCAACTGGAATTCTGTTCCCCTCTCTAGCAAGAGGTATGAGAAATGGGCCCCGCCCATATTTTGAATGAGTGCTAGGGTAACATGCCCATCTGTGCTCCCACTGAAAAGTACCAGAGGGGAAAGAAACAATTAGGAATCTCAGAGCGCTCTCTCTCTCTCTCTCTCTCTCTCTCTCTCTCTCTCTCTCTCTCTCTCTCTCGCTCTCTCTCTCTCTCTCTCAGTCTCTCTCTCTCTCTCTCTCTCACATACACACACACACACACACACACACACACACACACACGACTGAAAACCCACTTGAAGGATTTCTGCTGTGATAGAAACAGTCAAAGGTGTATTGATCAAGGAGGAGAGGACTGTGCTGAAGGGAACAAATACGTGGCTTGTAAGAGCCCAGAGGGGCTGGCTGAATACTCCAGGCAAGAATGCAGCAGAGAAGCAACAAAATGCAAAACACCTCCTTCGGGGTGGCTGCTGAGTTTAAGATAATCAATTCTGAAACAGAAGTGGGGGGTAAGCTGTTTCCTCCTCCCAAGCATCACAAGCGATCACCACAGTCACCTGACTTTAGCACCACCAATTTTGAGCCTAGAATCTTCCAGCACCACTGAGGAAAACCATCTTTTTCACACAACAGCAAGTCATCCCTTCATAGGCAACCCCCATCTGTGCAAGGACAAGCGTGCGCACACACACACAACACACTCGCACACATGCACAAGTGCACGGCTCGTATCTGACTATATTGATGACTGCAGTGTCTGAATTTAAAAGAGAAAGAGAGAGAATACTTTGTTTACAAAAGCAAAGACCAAAATTCAAAACTAGTCATTTCGAATAGCCACATCTGAGGGACTTCCTTTTACCCACACACCAATCTCAGCTTTTTTTGGGGGGGTGGGGGGTTGTTGTTGTTCAGGGTTAAGCCGGGCTATGTTACTAGAAAGGAAGAACTATAAATAATCATATCAAAGGTGCTGATGAGAAAGAGTTACATCTTTCTAAGTGCCCCCACAGATCTTGGGCAATTTAGTTTAAGAGCTGTTTGGAGATTGTGGGGTGGAAGTAGGGGGCGGGCAGCCAAATAACAATCTTTAGAAAGAAAACTGTAGTTGGAGAAAATACTTTGAACTTTTGCCATTAACACATTAAAAGTCTTAGCATATGCAGCCCCCCCCCATTTGCCACACAGCCCTCCCTCTGCCCCCCCCAACTGCTAGAATCCAACAGCCCTGATCTGATCCTTTCCATCCACAAAGGAACAAGTCCTATTTCCAAATTGACATTTCTGTTTTGCAAAAGGTCTGATAGGATGAAAGGACACATAAAGAACAGAATGAAACAAGCCAAGAAGGAAAAATATATCAACTAGTTGCATACATTGTATACCCACGACCATCAGGACTTAGGCTCATATTTACCCAAGGCACTTGCTGGGGGCTCCACAAACTGCTGCATTTCAGGCACGGGAAAGAAGAGCCAGCACCTGCAAACGCAATCAAGTCCATCCCTTCCCCTTGTCCAAAAAGAAGACTCCCACATAACTCATTCCCTGAGCAAGAAATCTGGGCTTCTAACCCTACGCGCACTGGGGAAAGAAAAAGGAGCAATTAAAAGTTGCATATGCACTCTTGCCCTTCTAGGAAGCCTCGACCCTTCTGGTTATTAATCCTGAGGACTCAGGGATGGTCCGTGTTTTCCCAGGCATCTCACCCCTTCAACACTTCCAAAGGAGAGAGAGAAAAGAAAAAGCCCAGCTATTTGACAGGGTGTTAGGGGGAGCCTGGGTGGATATACAATAGGCAGATCCTTCTTTTCCCAAGCGCCCTTACTGCTTGACTTTTACTACAATCTGTAAGCCAGCTAGAACATAGAACCAGCATGCACCAGACCTTGCTGCCCTAGTCAGAAGAGCATCACACAGCAATTCAGAAAACCATGCACCAGACCCAAGTCACCTAGGTTCAAAAAACCAAAAAGGATCCAGGCTGTAAGAAATACTTAATACCCAAGACATAGCATCCTCTCCTTCCCCCCCCCCCCACATGTCACAACCATCAGCATCAAAATGTAAAGTGGGGGGGGGGCACAAGAACAAAACAAAACCAAGCATGCTCCTCTAAATCTGCAAATAAATCCCTTTAATTGGGGGAGGGGATGGTTAGCAAAGCGCCTTCTGCAATCACTCACCTAAAACGGGCCGTCATCAGGAGCTAAGCTATTTATGCAGGATTCTTAAAATGGCGGCTGGCAACCGTGCCTCATTCCTGTATTGAAGCTAAAATGGTAGCAGTTTGTTCAATAGCTGAGCTCATGTTTAAGGAGCCCTGCTAGTTCCAGAGCCGCCTTCATAAACATCAGAACTAGGAAACGCTCCACCAAAGGATACCAACAATCCAACGTTTGAAGAATAAAAAAAAAAAAAAAAAAAAAAAAAAAAGGAGAAAAAAAAACCAAACTGCCGTCAGTGGCAGAAAGACTTAGTGAAGTCACAGGCTCCTAAGGAAAAGCCTTTCCTCTCAGACGTCCAGCCTTCCTCAGGAGACTGTGCTGGGGCCCCCCTTACCCTGCACTGAGGTGGGTGGACGGTTAGGAATTACGCGGCCCCCTGGCATTAATGTGAAGACAGACAGGTGTCCCTGTGTCTCTGCGACGCAGATCTGTCCTAGAGAGCAGGGCTGCAGCGGGAGGAAGCTCCTGTGCCCTTCTGAGTCCAGAGCAGAACGGCTCGACATCACTTCTCCAGGTAAAAAAGAAAGCTCCCAGAACAGCAGGCATCTAAGACACAAAGCTACAGGGCTGCACCTCTGTCGGAGGCCAGGGTGAGAATGTAGGAAGACTATGAGCCTAAAATCTGCCACCACCAAATACAGCAGCTACTCCTGAGGCTGGGGATCATGAAGGTCAGCCCTTCAGTCTACAGAGGACTAACCCCAAGTCCACAGAAGGCTCTCACAAATGAGGTTTCCGTCCACCTCCCTCCCCAAACACAGCCCGGGAGGTAACAATGCATTGTGTAAAGCCCCCTTCACAGGTCAAACTCTTTATAATAGCCTCATGGTGGCCAACATCGTCATTGACTGCTAAGGTCTGAGAGCTTCAGAATTCCTCTAGCACTGGGAGCAGGGAGTTCCAAGGTGACAGCTTCTCAGCTCCTAGGGAGAAAGGAGGGCACCATGCCCAAGGCTGAGCAGGGCGAGGCCCGGCTGCTGGCTGGGAGCCGGCCTGCAGGTAGGTGATCCGGGTAGGAAGGGCCGGCCTGGCAGCATGCAGGCTGAGAGCTGGCAGGGCCTCCCTGTTTGTCTGGAAGGAGAGCAGGATCCGAGAGGGGGAAGGGCAGTCAGAGCCCAGCAACCTGAGGCCAAGGGTAACTCCTGAGTTGCTTTTGCATTTGAAGAACAACCATGAGAGCTTCTAAACCCACCACTGCCTTTTACATCTGAGCCAGGAAGAGGGGCCCCTTGAATGCGTCTTTCTTCTCAGGGTCAACCAGAGGCAAAGAGATCCACAGGCTGGCAAAAGGGTGCCTCGGTCAGAGGAGCCAGAAGGGGAAAGAAAGCAAACAGAAACAAAAGAGATCACACATTTGACTAGGTTGGACTTTCCAAACAGCCTGCCTCCAGGGTTACCACCAGCACCAAGCCTTGTAAAATATGACAATACACACACACACAAACACACACATACACACACACACACACACACACACACACACACACAGACACCTTTTCTTTAAGACCTGATGCAGCACTAGCTCTCTGGAAGAAAGAGGGAAGACTATTTTTTTTTTTTGATCTCTAATTTATAATCCAAAGGACCTCATGCTTTCTGACCCAAATCTTTGAGGGCCGTCGATTATAAAAAGTAACTAGACTTGGCTGCAGCATTTCTGCAACATTCTCGCTCTACGATTAGAGGAAAACCCTGAAGAAAGTTTACTGAGTGATTATATGTAATTAATTCCTAGTTCAAAATGAGCACTGGCCATTTTCTGGAGCTAATAAAAGCAGATGCTCCCCTCCCCCCACATGAACGCCACTTCATCTCCTGAAGCAGAATGGTGAACCCATCTTGGAAGGTCTTAAACGGGAGAGGCTGGGGAGAAGGCTGAGAGATGAGAGGGAGTCACTGAAGGGGGGGGAGAAGAGAGAGAAAAGGAGGGGGTAGAGGGAGAAAAGGAAAGAGTGGGGGGAGGGGGAGAGAAAGGGAGGGAGGGAGAGAGGGATGGAGGAGAGTGGGAGGGGAGGGGGAGAGAGAAAGAGAGGAAGGAGTAAGGGGGAGGGAGAGAGGGGAGGGAAGAGGGAAAGGGAGAGAGGGAGGGAGGGATCAAAAGCACCAGTGTCCGTATCTGTTCCTTTGCAGCTGTGCATCCTCTTTGGGGACCAGGAAGGCAGGAGGAAAAGGAAAACAGCCCATCGGTTTGTTTTCACCTCTGCAATTTGCACAAAGTGTTGAACCTTCCACCTTGATGAGGGAGAGCAAGGTGGGGGGGTGGGGTGGGGAGTCCTAGGGATGGAATGCAGGAGACTCCTCGGCTTGGCCACCTGCTTTTCCTAAAAGGAACAACAACAAATGGTAGAAAGTCCTATATTCAGGCCACTGCAAATGCCAATCTTTAACCTTTCCCCTAGATCTACTGGTTAAGAGTACAGAAGAAAAGGGAACCCCGTAGGGCCGGTCTGTGGGCCAGCACTGAGATCCCACCCGGTCCAACTGCAATGCAGACTTCTTTTTTTTTTTTAATTCTCCCTTTAGTAACAGGAAAAGAATGCTACTTCGAAAGCAATTAACTTTTTACCAACCCCAGGCCTGGTGTGGCCACAAGGAAAAGCAGCCAGCTTGAGCCAGGGCTGGGAAATTGGCGGGGGTTCACATTCACAAACAGATCCTGGCTTCCCGGACCTGTAGGAGCCATTTTACTGTGAGCTTCTGGAAGACAAACGCTTTGCCCTCAAGTTTCCCTTCAGCCCAAGAAGTTACGCAAAGGCTTGAGAAAGGTGAACCAGGAGGCGGGTGATTAGCCACTCACTGGTTCTGCAGAGGCTTCAACAAACTGGGTTTGTAATTTCTATTAACAGCAAGGAGGTTTAGAGACTAGCAGCAGAACTTGTGTGGAGCTCAGACACTGTTTAAAGAACGTCATACCTCATCTTGTCTGGCTCAGAGACGCCCGGCCTGCCTCACACAAGACTGTCCAGTTGATAACTTAGTCCATTATATAAGTCGCTCTATACTGAGTGAACTTTTCAACCGATGTCAAAGGTTCAGCTGCTTGAACACCAAAAGCAAAGAGTCTATGAAGTTGGCCCAGGATGGCCACTGCACACAGAAGCAACACTGCCATGCTGCCTAGCTGGGTCTCAGAGCAGAAAGTATATGTGGTAAGCTTCCAGGTGGACCCTGAGGGGGAGGGTTTTCAATTTCTAGTGGCAGCCTCAAAAAGTAGAGCAAACGAAGAGCCAACATGCACAGAGAGGTGTGGACCAGACTTTGGGGGCGTGGAGGGGGGCTGTATCTGCTGGTCAGTGAGTCCTGAGCCAAACCTAGTTTGGGAGTGGACAGGCTTCTCTGTACTGGACATAAACACCGTTAAACTTACACATGAAAACCCCAGCGCACATGCAGGCACATGCCCCGTGTGGGGGGCTTTGGAACCCCCCCCCCAAGAACACACAATTTTGTTCACATTTCACAAGCAGATCACCTACCCAGAGTTCAGAAGAGCCAAACACAATTCAAGGTCTAGCTGCAAGTTACAGCGAACCCTGTAATTCCTCCCCCAAGCTGAGGGTAAACAGGAAGTGAGATCTTTAGTCCTAACTGCAGATCAGCAGGAACAACAGTGGATTCAAGCCATCACCTAAACTCAAGACACTCTCTAGAAACCATCCCCCACCCCCACCCCATTACCGTACCCCAGAGGTTTACCAAACTCTTGATACAAGCTCACAGGAGATGAGTTGTTTTACTTACCCAACACACGATCAAACTACCGTCTCACTTTCCCCAGTTAGGAGAGGACAGGCTGGCAGATTTGAAAGTTGATCAAAAAGGAATTTTTTTTTTTGGTAAACAGTTACATGGCATTATTAAAAACACACACCACTACCACAACAACAACAACACAACCCAGCAAGTGGATATGGGATGCTGTCATGAGCCTCAGGTATGATCCATGTCTGTATGACAGAGGACAGAAGATGATATAATGTTTTCAGGGGGGGGACAAAGAGAAAAGAAACATTAGCCCATGGAAAAATCATGCAAGAATATAAAACTAAGGTGTCAGAGTCTCCACAGATCCTTCTCTTTTCCCCCCTTGCAAGATGTTATTCAAAATCTCTCCCCATCCCCACTCCCACCCCACCCCACCCCCCAGGCACCATGCCTACTCCAGACTCCCTCAGAAGCTAGGAAACACTTTCAGAACCATTTGCTGGCTGTAGGCTGACTTGAAGAACATTCTGCACCAAGCCAAGTCGGGGGGTGGGGGGTGGGGGGAGAGAAAAGGGCTGAACAATGTTGTTGCAAGTGCGAAGCTCTGGGGAGGAAGAGAAGACAGTCCACACGCCACCACCCACCTAGGCCCAGGAGCCTCCCTGGCTCCCTCCCTGGCTCCTGCTCTCCCTCAGGCCTGGGTTCTGTTGCAAACAGACATCCTCTCCTCTCTTGTCAGAACTTAGCCCAGCCTTTCCCAGAACCTCTCTGGAGAAGCAGGCTTGCTTGCTCTGCTCTCTGCCACAGTCCTGAACTGTGCTGGGGAGAAGACCTTCTGGCTTACCTTCCATTTTCTTCCCCAAGCAGGTATGTGACACACAGCAGGCTGTGTGCAGGGGGAGGACTGTTCAGAGAGAGAGAGGGAGAGAGGGGGAGAGGAAAGGAGGGAAAAAAAAATAAAAGGAGGGGGTAATAATAGCTTCTCTTTTGGCATACCAGGATCTAGCTTCAAACTATTCCAGAAATTCTTTGTCCTGGTCAGAATAAAGGTGTTCCAGGCCCTCACCAGTCTGTAAAATCAAGCTATGGCTAATGGCTACTTAGCCATGTGACCCAAAAAGGAAAAAAAAAATCTCTCTAAACAGTCCCAAGTTAACCTAAGTGCTCTGGGGGGTGGGAGGGGGGAGTGTGGCAGAGCCAGGCTAGAGAGAAATCACACTGCTACTCCACGACTCGGATGACTCAGAGGGAGGGGGAAAAGATGGTTAAAAAGCCGAGCTTACCTCTGTGGATGCATTGTTAACTGTGTAATGTCAATACTTATAAAACATGGAGGACAGGCTCCTAGTTCTCACAGAAAAAGGGTTTGGCACTTCGGCTGATGATCTGGCCGCCTAATAAAAGCTCATCCCCGATTGGCTGCCCCGGCAAATCCGAGTGTAAAGCCGCCGCGGATTGGCTGAAACACTTCCTGAGCGATTATCTTTGTGAGGCTCGGGTGAGCAAGAGCCATCCTGTGCATAGAAAAAGACAGGCTAAGCTAGGCCTTTTGCAGGAAGAAAAACTTGGGAAAGGGGCCTCCACAAGCACTTCTCCCACCCCCTGGCTAGATTCCCCGGTCCAGGCAAACCCGTGCAGCCAGCCTGACCTGCTCCAGCAAAGCCTGAGGCCAGCATGCCACTGGGAAGAGCCCTTTTGGGGTGGGCTGGACACCTCATCCACACCTGCCCCCACACCGAAGTCCTTTCCTAAGGAGGCAAGCAGGCCGTTTTATAGAACAAGCCAGCTTGATTGGGTCTCAAAGGAGAAAGTCGAGCTTAGAGGTAGAGAGCTCCAGGGAGACAGGAACAACAGGGACTAGGCCAGACTCAGGCCTCTGAGGGGCTGAGGGGGGAACAGGCAGCTCAAGGGAGGCCCCCAACAAATCGGCGAGGGGTGCCTAGGTTCCTGAGACCTATGAGGCGCCGCTGCTGTGGGGAGGAGTGGTCAAGTTTGCCTAGTCATGGTCAAAGTGCCTGTTAGAAAGGGCAGGCCCACAGAGCCATTTGCAAAGCTGGGAGACCTATAACCTCACACCACCCCCCTCAGCCAATCCTCAAAGAAAAACCAAAAAGGTCTCTGTCAAGATGGCAAGAGAGGGACCCTCTCCAGGCTTACCCTAAGAAAAGCCAAATGCGTTGCTTAGCAGGCCACATGCCTCCATCTAAGACTTCCCTTCCCAGCTCCCTCCCCCACCGATGAGGCCTGCTAAACCTGTCAGTTAAACAAAAATCTGACTTCCGTATTAGTCTGCGATGCCTTCAGCTTCCTGCCTGTTAACCCTCTCTCGGACTCTGGGCCTTGCTGGGAAAAACTAGGCCCTGGAATTGCAGAAAAAAGCCTGTGGAAAAATACCAGCTGCAGCTCTCCGGGCAGATGCAAAGAGGGAGCTAGCTAACTGCTGCCTCGCCTCTGCTTCCCAAGGAGGCGTGGACCTTCTGAATCCAGGGCACACAGGCAGTGCCTCTCAGTCTGAGAAGCCATTTAAATCCAGAGGGACAGAGAAAGATGTCAAACCGGGCCAGGAAACAAGAACCTCCATTATAGTCAGGCCTACACACCCACAGGTTGGCCCTTTCTGCCACAATCGTCCCTGTATGTGTGTTCTGGGAGGAAACTGGGCCCTGTTTGGTGGGCAGACAAATCCCCTGGGCTTCGTAAGGGTTCTTGCTTCAATTTATTTCCACAGAGAACTGCTTCTTTTCGTCCCCTAAGGCAGATGGAACGGCGATTTCACACACACAGCCTCACATTGGCAATCCCCCTACACCCCCCATCTCTGGCTCTGCTCCCCAGTAAAATATTAACTAGTTTCTCAGACCTGCTTAGAATTCTACCCGATGGTGCTGGGTGGGAGAGCAGTGCCTGCTTCTTCCCTAACAGCTGCCATTTATAGAAAGGGCACAAAAAAGAATCAAAGCCCCTCTCCTATTCTTTATTTTTCTAAACAACAACATCCTTAATTAACAAGATTTTTTAAAACAAACAAACAAAAAAAAACCCCACAGATGCTAAATAAACACCTTTCTTCAGAAGCAGGGAGCTGATTTAGCCAGACACCAGGAGGTGGACCCAGAAAGCAATAAAGTCCCCCTCAGCTACTGAGATTAGGACTCATTCCTGCCTCCCCCAGCGCTTCCTCTCAGGAATGGGGGAGCTGAGCTGATCGCTTGCTCTCCCTGCCCCCCCAAGGACAACAGATGCCCAGCAGGCCAGCGTACACTCTCCCAGCCTGGGGATCTGCTCTCAGACTCTAGACCCAGCCAGGAATCTAAACACACACCACGGCAGGACAAACCCTGGCTTTGGAAAGGAGACAGGATTTTGTTGTTTTAACCAGCTGAGGCCAAGCAGCGAGGACATCTCCAGAGCCACTAGGCCTGACAAAGGCACTCGGGCAGCAGGCCTGGCTTCACCCAAAGGGAGGGATCAGCTTTTACTTGGGAGTGAAACCTTACTGGGACTAAATGGGGAACCAGAGGCCTGATCCGGGTACACTCTCCTTCCCATTCATGTGGCTTCAGACACTCTACCATCAGCCAGATGAAATACTGCTTTCTGGGGGTGGGGGAGACAAAAACACAAGGGGGGGGGCTGGTGGGGCCTCATGGACACCTAACTTCACAACTGGACAAGAAAATAAAAACACAGCAGAGGAGTGCTTGGATACTCCCAGATTACAGCCTGTTGTGTAAGTGCACAAACTCACACGCTCGCTTCGCTTCTTCCTCCCTCCCTCTCTCCCAGCCTCTGATCACTTGAACTGTTTTCTAGGGCAAAGAGCAGGAAGCTGCCGGTATGTGCTGGTGACCTATCGGGGCAGCTTTGTTTGAGGAATGCTGCTGCCATTCAGGCTTGTCTGGGGTTATCTGGGAAATGTAACTGGGCTGGAGACAGAGACAAAGGTAGGCTGCAGACTGGGAATTCTGGGAAGAACACAGATTGAGGTGGAAGCTGGAGGGTCCACCTACCAACCAAAGCTGATTCGGTACTTAATGGAATGAGGCTGACTGGCTGCTTCTCAAAGCCTGTGTTCAGGGGCCGCATCTCTGCTGCTCAGAAGCTAAGTTCATCAGGGCAGGGATTGGTTACACCTTGAACTGGGCCCAGAGAAGCACTGTGCACTACTCAAGGTCACAACAGATCTGATGACTTCCACCCCAGTAGTAACCCTGGATCGCTCTGGCCTCAGGAGAAAGCCACTGGAGTGAGACCAGACTGAGGCCAGCTTCTCCGAGCAGCACTGTTGAGCCTTTTATCTTTCTCTTAAGCAACCCTCCCTTAAGTGGGCTTTGCACTGAGGCACAGAGCTGGGAGACATAGCATTCAACCCATCAACCTTCCATTACAGATGAGGCCGGGAAAGCCCCCTTTCCTGCCCAAGCCTCCTGCTAGATTGCCACCTCAAATGATGCTTTTTATAATTCTTAAAATCTATGCATCCCGACAGATGCGATTTTGTCCCCCAGTGTAAGTGACAAATGGAGACTTCTGGGCTGTCACAGAGAAGAGCTGGCTTGCTGACATCCGGAGGATAGAAACCAAAGATACAGTAAAAACACTGCAGGATGGGCCCAGAACTGCCAGAAATTTGGGGACCCAGAATGTACATTGGACTGAGGTTGGAAGTCTGAGGTAATAAGAGCGAACGAAAGAAAAACAAAAACCTAACCATAATGCTTTGCACAGAAAAGCAGACACAGGCCTAAACAAGTAGGCTCCTCAATGATATTAATAAATAATGAGCTAATAAAATTACATTAAAACATGTCTCTTTTGCTAGGCCTGGTAGTACAAGCCTGTAATCCCAGCTACTGGGTAGATGGGGTAAGGAGCTGTGTTAGGAGAATGAAAAGTCCAAGGCTAGCCTTAAGCTTCTTAGAAGGTGAGATCAAGGCCAGCCTGGACAACTTAGTGAGAGCTTGTCTCAGGATAAAACGTAAGAAGACGCTTCTGCATGTTCTGTGGCTCTTACAAGGTCAGAATCTGGCTCTCCAGAAGCTATGCGGTGTCAAGATGGCTAGCTAGCCTCGGAGGAGAGGAAGGGCTGGTCCAGCTTCCTCCCCCTGCGCCTCACTTAGCAGAGGCCAGACCTCCCTGAGATGGTTCTCAAAGCCTCTGGCCTGCAGCCAGGCAGCAGCAGGAGGAGCGGCCTCTGCAAGCTGCATCCCAAGATAGCTTAGGCAGCAACTAGGAAACACGCACCCTGGACTTATCTGCCTCGGGCAAGCATCAGGCTTGTCTGACTTGAAATGAGGGGGATTGAGGCAGGCATGGGGTTTAAAATATCTTGGTTTTTGTGTTGTTTCTATTTGGCCAACCTAGGGGACAGTGACAGCAGGGCCCACCTTAAAGGACAAAACTGACAGCATCCTGTTACAGCTACCGAAAGGCAGACAAAACGTGTGCCTCCTTAGGACAAGATGTCTGCCCTGGGAGGAGTGTGCATGTGTGTATATGTATGAGAGAGAGAAGGGGGGAGGGGAGGGGGGGAGGGAGAGAGGGAGTGGGGAGGGGAGGAGAGAAGAGAGGAGAGAAAAGGAGAGGAGAGAAGAGGGAAGAGATGATTTTAACTTTTTTCTAGAAAAGGCTGGCTGAATTAGATCAGTGGCAAGAGAGAAAACAGGAACGGTTGGGGCAAAGGGCAGGTGGTAAGATGAACAGCCTGTGCCCCATCAGACAGATGGCCAACAGCACAGGGTGTGTGTGTGTGTGTGTGTGTGTGTGAGAGAGAGAGAGAGAGAGAGAGAGAGAGAGAGAGAGAGAGAGAAGGAAGGCAATTCAGTGTTACCCAAACCTGCTTTTCACTGTTTGTCTCTCCCTCCCACTAGACCAATGGAGGAAGGGGATTTGCCTCCCAAAGGACATGTGGCAATCTCTGAAAAGGTTCCAGGTCGCCACAGATAGGAGCTGAGGGTGCAGATAGATGCTCCAGGTATCTCATAAAGAGAGCCTGGGGACACTGTGTCAGTCCGTACCACGCAGGACAGTGAAGCAGCCAGAGCCAGTGTCAGCAAGACAGAAGCTGGGAGTCCAATGTTTATTTCCAGGCTTCTCTCAGAGTCTTTAGCCCAGTGCCAGGCCCGGATTATTAAGGTTCTATAAACCATCATCTAACCACAGGGTTTAACAGACATACAGCAAAATAAGGCCAGAAATAGTACACACATACCCCAGAACTTGGGAGGGGTGTGCTGTTGTGAGTTCTAGGCTAGACTGGTCTAGATAGTAAGTTCCAGGACAGCCAGGGCTACATAGAGAGACCCTGCCTCTAAAACAGGTAGGTAGGTAGATAGATAGACAGACAGACAGACAGACAGACAGACAGAGAGAGATAGGTAGATAGATAGGTTGATAGATAGGTAGATAGATAGATAGATAGATAATAAGTAGGTAGGTAGATAGATAGATAGATAGATAGATAGATAGATAGATAGATAGATAGATAGATAATAGGTAGGTAGATAGATAATAGGTAGGTAGGTAGATAGATAATAGGTAGGTAGGTAGGTAGGTAGATAGATAGATAGATAGATAGATAGATAATAGGTAGGTAGGTAAATAGATAGACAGACAGACAGACAGACAGACAGGTAGATGATAGCCATGGTCTCCTACCAAAACGTTAGCTCCTGTCCTTGCAGATGCTAAGAACACACCACACACAACCCAAGATGTCAACAATCCTTTCCCCTTCTGTCCCTCTTCAAAATCCATCCAAGATTGGCACCTAAGAGCAAAAGCTCAAGTCTTCCGGCTGACGTCCCATCCCCAATGCTCCATGCCCACCCCCGTGCCCACCCCCAGCTCCTCCCTCGGTGCTTCACTCCGCTCTGCACGCCCATCTGCTCTGTCCACCTGCTGGCACACCCAGCCCCTCCTCTGGCCTTTGCACTTGGTCTGCAGCTCTGCTTTGTAAGCCCCCCCCCACACACACACACACACACACTCCATCTCTCTGCTTCGCCAACCCGCCTAACACTAAGCCATCTCCTCCTCTGGGCCTCAACATGTCTGGCTGTTCCTTCTGGCTTCAGAAAGTACTCCTCCAAACCCTGGTGTGGTGGAGCATGTCTGTAAATTTTTGATTTGGGAGGCTAAATTCAAGGCCAACCTGGGCTACCTGGCAAGTTCCTGTTTCCAAAATCCAAAGCTGAAGATGCCAGGTAGTGGTTGGAACAGGCCGTGGGCTCCACTATCAGCACAGCAAAACTAAGAGAACGGATTCCCCAAAGACAGATCAAGGTCGGCCTCTCCGCCCCAGCTCTGCCAGGGCCCCCATTTCTCTTGTGTTGTTCACCTTTTCCTTTCTTCCCCACATCAAGAGGCAGAACGGTGCAGTGGTTAAGCATGCGGCTACCAGCACCAGACTGGGGTGAATCCCAGCCGCTCCACACACCAGCTGCAACCCAATGTCCACAATCCTCTGGGCCTAGACTTCCTCATCTACACCAGGGAGCAGTCAGAACACCCACCTAAACTCACTGTAGCCACGACACAAAGCCAGCCATGTTGTTTCCTAGCCTATTTGGCTCAACCTCTCTTCTTTTTCTTTTTTTTTTTTTTCTGACAGGGGTAAAGGTCCTTGCAGTAAAGCTGACAACCTTCTTTCTGGTCCCAGGATCTCGTGATGGAAGAAGAACACAGATTCTAAAAGCTGTCGTTTGCACATGCATAAACATAAACACACACACTTAAATAAAATCAGGACTAGAGAAGGCTCGGCATTTAAAAGCACTAGTTGCTCTTCCAGAGGACCCAGGTTCAATTCCCAGCATGGCAACCCCAAACCTTCTGGAACTCCAATACCAGGGTATCCAACACCCTCACATGAGCACACATTCAGGCAAAATACCAGTGCACATGGAATAAAAATAAAAATTTTTAACAATAATAAAATCATACCAAAAATTTCACTTTTATTATATGAATGCCTCAAGAAACACTCAGCACTTAAGGGTGCTCGACTGCCAAGGCTGGTAACCTGAATTTGAACCCCAGGACCCAGAACCCATCTGTAAGGAGAGAAGCACACCAGCTCCTTTAGGCTGACCTCTGACATCTGGATGGCCCCACACACGTTCACACAAAAACAAGGAAAATAGTTTTTAAAATGCTTTAGTTTACTGGAAGCTTGTGTGTGTGTGTGTGTGTGTGTGTGTGTGTGTGTGTGTGTGTGTGATGTAGCTGTCTGTGTATATGATGTAGTCCAGTGTGTGTATATGAGATGCGTGTGTCTGCGTGATGTAGCCCTGTGTGTGTCTGCGTGTTTGTGTGAAGTCCAGTCAGTGTGTGTGTGTGTGTGTGTGTGTGTGTGTGTACACGTGTGAGATGCAGCCCACTGAGTATGTATGGGTATGAGAGATATAGCCCAGTGTATGTGTGTAATGTAACTGTCTGTATATGTGATGTAGTCCAGTGTGTGTGTGTGTGTGTGTGTGTGTGAGACAGAGAGAGAGAGAGAGAGAGAGAGAGAGAGAGAAAGGAGAGTGCGAGCCCAGTGCAACCCACCATGCCCAACTTGTTTGATGTCTTGCTTCCTGAGAGGGGCTCTCTTTGTAACCCAAGACGGTCCTGAATTCTCCACACTCTTGCTTCCTCCCCACAATTCCAGGCTGAACCGCCACACGGGTGGTAGCAGTCTTCAGTCATTTTTGAGCAAGTTGTGAGAAGCAGGAATAATGAGAATGAACCTTGCCCACAGAGACACAAATTCAGCCACACAGGATGCAGAAGATGAGAGCTCTGCATCTACCTATCCATCCATTTCAGCATCCCGTGAGAGCCACACTTTGGACCAGAAGTAGAACCTCCCAAACTTCCTCATCATTATTCTTGGATTTGAGACCCATTCTCTCTACATGACTCTGGTCACCATGCACACCAGGCTGGCCTCGAACTCGCAGAGATCAATCTCTGCCTGCCTCTGCCTCCTGAGGGTCGGGATTAAAGACACCAGGTCTGGCTCTCATTCATATCCAACATGCAAAGTCACACTGAGCCCAGGAATCAACCTAATCACATCCAACCTCCCTCTGCAGGTCTCAGATACTGGACACTGGAGTTTCCTTCCAGAACGGTGGCCCTGAAGCTCTCGCCGTTGTCACCATCCCAGCCTCTGTCTACCCATGTACTGCCCCTCCCTTCCCGCTAGCTCTCTGTAGGCAGGCTACGGAGTCAACCTGTTAGAGAAGTAGGCCCAGGTCCCCTCTCTACTGCCTATGGGAGCCAGTGGGGAGGCCAGACTGGGCTCCACAGTGAGCTAGAGGTTGGAGACCCTGCCCATAGTTACTGGCAGGTGAATACAGGCTCATCAGATGTGACACTTGTTTTTCTCTCTCCTTAAAAACCTTTCTATGTAGTCTGGTGTATTCCTTTAATCCCAGCACTTGGGAGGCAGAGGCAGGCGGGTGAATTTGAGGCCGGCTTGGTCTATAAAGTGAGTTCCGGGACAGCCAGGGCTACACAGAGAAGTTCAACAAAACAAAAACGAACAAACCTTTTCATGCAACAATTTCACTGGTAGCCAGAGAAGATTCTAACTGCCCGGGTCTAACCTCTCCCCTGCGAGCATACCCGCAGCCGCAGATAGACACAGCATGCCCCAGCCTGTTCAGCGCCAGGCCTGTGCTCTCTGGTCTTTTCCGCTTGTAAGAAATCTACGCACACGCTAAAACATCAGATGGAGGCAGACCCCAGTAAAGAGGAGCAAGGGACTGCGACGGAGAGAGAAATGACATGGGCGGGGGGGGGGGGGGTAAAGGGGTCTGCTCCAGAAAGGTAGGACTGTTTCTGAGCTCAGGGGCATAGCTGAAAATGGTCACAGAAACACACACCAAAGCCTAAGGCAGGACTGAGCTTGGCATTCTCTGTCAGTCAGTGAGGCTCTAAGGGTGTCTTGATCACTGTTGGCCATCCATCCGTGACGGTCCTTCCTTCCCGTCCCAGTCTCCTGTACATCACTGGTTCTACTGCCACTGAGAACCCCACAAAAGATAAAAAAAAGGCTGAGTGCTGGGGCTCAGAGTGGGAGAGCTTACCCAGCGCGTGCAGAAGCCCTCCCCCAGCACCACACGCAGGGGTGTGGTGTACTGTGCTTGTAATATCAGCACTTAGGATTCAGGGGGGTTGGGTGTTCAAAGTCATCCTGGCTACACTGTGAGTTCAAGGCCAGCTTGGGCCATGTGAGACACTGTCAAAGAAGAAAAGGGAGAGGGGCAGGAGCAGGGGGAGGGGGACGGAGGGGGGGAGAGAGAGGGAGAGAGAAAGTATGGTAGTTATCTAGACGATGAGACAGATACCAGAGAGGGAGGTCTCTTCTGCTCCAAGCCAAGCACTGAGATGTGATCCAACAACATAGTCACTTTGCCACAGTTCTCAGGGACCCCCACAGTTCCCTGCACCCCCATGAACAGACTACACCCTCAGTAAGCCCCTACTTCCTTTGATCCCAGCCCCCACCCCTTCCTGCTTCTCAACGTCCAAGAAGCAGAATGGCACTTCTACAGGCCAGAGATGTCACCAGGCTGGGTTCCCTCCCCTGTCCTCTCTGGGTCCTTCTGGTGAACAGAAACCCCGAGCAGCGCCAATCCCGAGAGCCTTCCCTACGGGTCTCCCACCTGGAAGACCTGGTTCCAGAAACCTAGGGTGTGAAGCACAGGGCCTCGGTCCGTGCCATTTCTCAAAGTGCCTGGTTACTGGGACCTGAGAAGGAACAAGTCACACCCGTTCCCTCCTGCCTGCCGAACAGCAGCCATTGGTCCAACATCCCCCTGACTGACTGCTCCGAACTCTACCCTGCCTTCAAGGCAGCCGTAGGCGAGCCTCAGGCTCCTGTGTCCCACCACCTGCGTGGCTTCAGTGGGTCCCAGTGCCCTGCTCCAACAGAGAGCCATCTGTCCCTTCTGCCAGCTTCCGGTTCCTTAAGATCTGTCTCAAAACAGAAGCGGGGCTCGGGTGAGGTGGGGTGGAGCACACCTCACAGGGCGGAGGAAGGAGAGCAAGGTGAGCAAGGATTCGCGAGTTCAAGCCCAGTCTGGGCGGTGTGAGATCGTCTCGGGGGCGGGGACACACAAGCCACTCGTAATAATTCTAGGCTGCTATTGTGTGTCCACAGAAGGCCAAGAGCCTGCAGAGTCAGATGACCCCACAACATCTACAGTATTTCCCTGACGGGAGGAGAGCGGGTCGGCGGCTCAAAGTCCTGGCTGCCGTCGGAGGTACACGGCACAGCACCCACACTGCGCTCTCGTTTCTGGGGGGGTTACCCCCTCCCAGGTCTGTGTTCAGTTCACCAGCACCTTCTGGTCTCCTTCCTCTGCCCCACGGCTTCCCAGGAGGAAGCCCGCTTTAGGCCGAGTGCCCTCTGTGCCCTCAGGTCCACACTCTCAAACCTCGGGTTCCAGCTTCCCGAGACCGTTCGCACCTTTCCTGCTAGAACCCGGCATTCTCTCCGCTACTTATTTTGAATCTGTACAAAAGCAAGGACTTTATCTCCTCTGGCCTTGTCCCCAAGTGCGGGGCATAGTAATCAATCAATAAATACTTGTCCGTGAACAAACTCTTTTTCTTGAATCAAGTTTTCATGCAAGATATCTGTCCAGTAGGTCAAACACGGCACCTTTTGGCTCAGAGACGAAAATCTCCCACATACATCGAATACCCCTCTCTGATCTGTTTGTCAACATAAATCACTCCAACCACCCAGGACCTTTTTGAGGTCCCCAAAACGGATCTAAAGTCTACTGCAAATAGTTCTCATTGCATCCAAAGCTTCTGTTTCAGCTCTAGAGCCAAATGCCACCTCCTCCAGGGAGCCCTCTGGGATCACATCACAGACTTATTTTCTTCCCAGTACTTAACAACTTAATATCACAACACCACCGCCCTCTTTCCCACTAAGGGCAGCTCGTCTTTACTGAAGGCTTACCCAGCACCAAGCACCTTTTTTTGTTTGGTTGTTCATTTTGTTTTGTTATGAGACAGGGTTTCTCTGTGTAGCCCTGGCGGTCCTGGAACTCGCTCTGTAGATTAATCTGGCCTAGAAATCAGAGATTCACCTGCCTCTGCCTACCTAGTGCTGGGCTTAATTAAAGATAGGCGTCGGCACACTTGTGGGGAGTGTTTTTCTTTTAAACTGCGTATCTCAAACTGGTCTAGATCCACAATTCCTTCTCCCTCCACCCCGCAAGGGCTGTGATTTCACCACAAATGGTTTATTTATTTATTTACATTTTTCCTTTGCTATGTATGTTTTGCGTTTGTGAGCATGTGTGTGCTGTGCGCGCACGGGTACCTGTGCATGTGCGTTCTCCCTAACGTGGAGACCAGAGGACAATTTGCGGTAGTCAGTGCTCTCTCCGTCTACCACGGGATTTGAACTCAGGTTATCACAGTTGGCAGCAAGGCCTTTTACCCACTGAGCCGTCTCACCAGCCCTTATTTATGTTTTTAACTGTGTAGCCCAGGCTGTTAAGGTCTCCCAACTGGTCTTCCACCCTAAGCCTCCTAAATGCTGGGATTAACATGCACATTTTGCATATGAATGATCCTAACCGGCCTACGGAGTCGGTTTTACCAGCTCCGATCCCAGGTGGGTGACAGCGGGAACGCAGATTAAGGACCTTATCTACCCGCAAAAGGAAGGGACTTCGCCCAATAGTGGAGCCGGTTTCTCTAGCATGCTCCAGGCCCCGCGTTCAATCACTACTACCAGCAGGGTGTGAAAAAGACGTGTATAAGAAAAATGCAGAGAAAGCCCTCTCCGCCTCTGAAAACTCCAAGAAACACATCCTATGGGAAGAGGACCCAAAGTCACGTGCAGGGGCCATCAGGAGCCAAGCAACGCCAAACACACACCAACGACAAAATGGAGACCACGGCGAGCAACTTCATTCCAAATCCGAGCAACTGGACCACAAATCAGAGCCGTTCTCACCCAGCCCCCCCTTCCAGCACATCCGTGTCCCCTACACCCGGCTATGCAAGCCCCCAAAACATGAGTCTTGATCTCGTCCCCAAGATCGCCAGTCCCCAGCCCTGTGACACGTACCTTCCCGACATCTTCCACCCCTGGCTCCTGCGGCTGCGTAGCTCCATGGGCAGAGCAACACCCGCCCTGAGGCCTTAGCTATCTGTTCTCTGGGTAGGAGGGAGCAGCCTCCCATCAGCCTCCAGGCCCTGACTCTTCCCATCCCCCACACCCTCCAGCTCCTGGGAGCTTTTGAAATTTCAATTCTGACCAGGTCACTTCCCCGTCCCCACCCCCCATCTCCAAAACCCCTAAAAGGTCTCCCTTTGTTCTCAGGCGACCGTCTCAAATTCTTCCAGTCTTTCGGAGGCCTGCAAGATTGCCTCTTCCCCGTTAGCGCCTAGCCGTGAGCTCAGGGCTCGAGCTGTCCGGATTCAGATCTCTCTCCTGCCAACTGACTTCTCCCGACCCTGTGAATTAGGGGGCAAGAGAACCTTCCAGCCCGCTGACTGGATTACATGTGTCCGTGTCAAGGTGCTTCCGCAGCGCAGGCCCGGGAGCGGCTGTCTATTATGCAGTCTTCAAAAACCAACACAAATTCATGACTTCAGGGAGGTCCCCCTTCTGTCAATCTGACTGGCTGGCCTGCGAACGGTCCCTTGGCGTTGATGATAAACATAAATGAACACTTAACGATGTCTGTCTAACAACTGAGATGAGGTTCCTGGGCAAGGATGCAGCTCAGTGTATCCCCAATACAACACGAGAGATTTGAGTCCCAGCACACAGAGGTCTGCCCACCTCTGTCTGGAACACCAGATGCAGGGGATCCAACCCCCTCTACTGGTCGCTACAGGCACCAGGCACGCAAAGTGGTCCACAGACTGCATACAGGCAAAATGCTCATTCATACTAAATGAAACGAGTAAAAGGAAAAAAAAAGAGCCGGGCGATGGTGGTGTATGCCTTTAATCCCAGCAGAATGGAGACAGGGGAAGGAGAATTTCCGTGAGGTCAAGGCCAGCCAGGTCTACAGAGCAAGTTCCAGGAGAGCCAGGGCTACAAAGAAACAGTCTCTGGGCTACAGAGAAACACTGTCTCTGGAAAAGAGAAAAGAGTTAAGGGTGGGAGGGGAAAAAACCTTATAAATTCTTATGGCTGATTTCTCACTTAATGCCTGGTTCAATTTTTAATCTCTCTGGCACATAGTAGGTTCTTTAAAAACACGGTAGAGCATGATAGATCATGCCATGCAAGCCTGGTGTTGGGAGGGGGCGTCCCTGGTGGAAGGGGGGAAGTTTATCTCTAATCTCCCCAAGCATGCTGTGGCCACCACTCTGCGACGCACAAAGTAAAAAGTTTGGAAAACCAATTGAGTGGCTCACATCTATAGTTCAGGGCTGCTGAGGGAATTTCATTCAGGCTGTTTATTGCTCCAGGGTGAGATCGTAATCTCAAAAGACAAAACAGACAAACAAAAATCTTAGGAATGGCAGTGGCTGAAGGACCAAACTTCAGGATTCCCAGTTCCTTGACTTCTTCCCATTCAAAAGAAGCGGAAGTGAGTCGGAAGAGAGAAGTGAGAACTCGGAGGGTGGGGGCGGGGCGCCCGCCTCACAAAAGGCAGCTGCTGCTCTCTGTATGCAAAACAGGCCCGGGAATACTCCCGGAGAGAGCGGGGACCAGAGGCGCTAGGATGTGGGCCACCCCAGAATTGGCTGTTCCCTTCAAAGACTGCAGCTTAAAGGAGCCACTGCGGAGCCCAGAGACACCCGGATCACGTGCGCGAAGCTGAGTGTGCAAGTACCCGCAGAGATGGAGGAACCCATCTATAGACTCCCACCCGCTTCTGACCTTACCCCTGTCCACAGCTCAGAGGCCCCCGGAGCAGTGGCACACCGTGACACCTCTGGTCCCAGGTCAGACCTCCTCCATCCTGAAAGCAGACACCATGAGCTAAAAAGGAGAGTTGGGGACAGCATAGCCCACATTTACTGTAGCTCCACTACCCCTCTGGGCCCATCAAACCCTACCCTGCAATGAAGCTTTCTGCTTACAAGTTTCGTGTCCCCTGTCCCCTCTACTTGGGAGAGAATGAAGCATCCAAGAAAATGACAAAATGACCCACCGATTTTATTCTTTTATATATATATATTTATTTTATGTGTACTGTAGCTATCTTCAGACACACCGGAAGAGGGCGTCAGATCTCATTACAGATGGTTGTGAGCCAACATGTGGTTGATGGGATTTGAACTCAGGACCTACAGAGGAGTAATTAGTGCCCTTAACCGCTGAGCTATTTCTCCGGCCCCCCACCCGCCCCGCACCCCAGATTCTATTCTTACATTCAGACTATAGACACTAAGACATCCTTTGCACCTGGTCCTGCATTTGCTTTTCCTGGAGATGGCTCAGCGGTTAAGAGCACTGACTGCTCTTCCAGAGGTCCTGAGTTCAAATCCCAGCAACCACATGCTGGCTCACAACCATCTGGAATGGGATCTGATGCCCTCTTCTGGTGTGTCTGAAGACAGCAACCGTGTATTCATATATATTGTGAGCCACCATGTGGGTGCTGGGATTTGAACTCAGGACCTCTGGAAGAGCAGACAATGCTCTTCACTGCTGAGCCATCTGTCCAGCCACTCTTACTTAGGGTTTCATTTGCTATGACAAGCACCATGACCAAAAAACACGTTGGGGAGGAAAGGGTTTATTCAGCAGACACTTCCACATTGCTGTTCCTCACCAAAGAAAGTCAGGACAGGAACTGAAGCAGGTCAGGAGCCTGGAGGCAGGAGCTGATGTGGGGGCCATGGAGGGATGCTGCTTACTGGCTTTGCTCATGACTTGCTCAACCTGTTCTCTTATATCAAACAACCACGACCACCAGCCCAGGGAAGGTACCACTCACAATAGGCTGGGCCCTCTCCAGTTGATCCCTAATTGAGACATACCCTACAGCTGGATCTCATGGAGGCATTCATTTCCTCAGCCGAGGCTCCTTTCTCTCTGATGACTCTAGCCTGGTTCAAGTTGACACACAAGACAGGGTTTCCTTTGTGAGGCACTGGTTGTCCTGGAACTCACTCTGTAAACCAGGTTGGGCTCAAACTCAAGAAATCTGTCTTTATCTCCAAAGTGCTAGGATTAAAAGTGGGCATCACCAAAAAGAATATACTTTAATTAAAATAGAACTGTATCACATCCACCTTTCCTTCCTACAACCCCTCTCAGTTTCTCTCCCATCCCCTCAAACTAATACCCTCTTTTCCTATATCATTGTTACATATATACGTATGTGTATGTATATGTACCCACAAATACTTAATTACAACCTTAAAAAATGTATTCATATACTTCTATGCAAAAATGTACATTTATCTTTGTTTTTAAAATAAAGCTTTTCAATAAAAAAAGAAAGCAAAATAATAATAATAAATAAATAAATAAATAAAGTGAGCACCACCACAGCCTGGCATCTTCTCCTGAATCCTGATGAGCCCATTTTACAGAAGAGGAAAACTGAGGACTTGCCATTCCATTAGAAAGCCAAGAAATAAACTCTCTCCACAGTGTCTGGGATGTCTCTCCTGATGACACTCTTCCAGTCTATACCAGATGTGACTATAGAATAAGTAGTCCCCTACAAACTGTTGTGTGACAAAACTTTTCCTGGGGAGATACAACACACACATCTACTCACTCCAGACGGGGAGCCCATGACAGACCAAAATACTCAAGTCCAACTCGGTCAACCCATAGGTTTTACTGGGGTTACATACAGGAGCAGAAATAACTCACAAACAAAAAAGAGCCTTATGACAGGACAAAATGGTCGGTGGTTTGCCTTTTATCCCAATACTCAGAAGGCAGAGACAGAGGCACTGCATCACCAAGTGTCTACACCAACACAGATGACAGCTGAGCAAGCTAGGAACCTGGGGCACACTGCACAGCCTACAGGCAACAGTCAGAGTGTCCTTTCCATCTGCCTCAGTTGGTCTAAACCTTTCCCAGGCAGCTTCAATAGTTGCTGTTTCCTCCGGGTCTAGTCTGAGACTCTATGGTTCTGCTCAGTCAGTAGATCCTCAGCTTTTATTGCTTACCCTGGCAGGAAAGGGCCTAGAGAATCTGGTCAGTTTCAGGGACTTCCTGAAGTTATTTTGTTTACCTTCCTGCTTAAGGAATATTCCTGCAGTTTCTGCCTGAAAGGACACACACAAGAGCAACTTTCCTGTCACACCCCAGGAACTACAGGAGCCCAGAATAATAGTAGTGATCAAAAGGGATGAACCTTGAAGGGATAACACACAATTGTCTATAATCCTAGGGAGGCAGAAGCAAGTGGATCTCTGTAAGTTCGAGGCCAGCCTAGTCTACAGAGCAAGTCTGAAGACAACTGAGACTACACAGAGAAACACTGTCTCAACAAACAAATAAATTCCAGCATTCATGAGATGGAGCCAGAAGAATCAAGACTTTAAGGCCCCCCCTTTTTTTTTCAGATTAATTTATTTATTATATATAAGTACACTGTCCCTCTCTTTAGACACACCAGAAGAGGGCATCAAATCTCATTACCGATGGTTGTGAGCCATGTGGTTGCTGGGATTTGAACTCAAGATCTGTGGACAAGCAGTTAGTGCTCTTAACCACTGAGCCATCTCTCCAGCCCAGGGTTTTTCTACACAGTGAGCTTAGGGCTAACCTGAGATACATGAGACCTTGTCTTTAAAAAAACACCAGAAAATCACTAGTGTGGTAATACACACCTCTGATCCCAGTATTTGGGAGCAGATGCCAGGCAGATCACTATGAAGTCAAGGCCAGCCTGGGCTCCAAAGCAAGTTCTAGGACAGCCCAGGCTACACAGTAAGACCATCTCAAAAGAAAAACAGGAAAACAATCTACTGACAGGACCAGCTCTTTTGGGGGGAAAGGAATGCACCTATAGAGAGAAGAATATCAAGCTTTCTTTTCTTTTTTGAGACGGGGGGGTCTCATGTACCCCAGCTAAAGCTGCATAGCCAAGAAGGACCTTGGACTGAGTCCCCCACCCCCATTCTCCATTTATATGAAATTAGATTGAACCTGGGACTTCATACGTGTCATGCAAGCACTGTAGCCACTAAGCTACACGCAGCCTCGGGAGAACTTCCTTCTAGCAACTGGGTGCAGCCAACCAGACTACAGAGTTACTGCTGCGTGTAGACAGTAAGCTATAGCCTAACCTCAGACGTATTACATGGCACCATGGAAGGGCCTGGGATGCAGCTCCCATGGCCAGGGAGGGTGAGAAGGTACAGTCTGGGAGTCAGTCCAGGTCTGTTGTGCAGGTCCTGGCTCTTCTACCCTCCCTTCTTAACAGAGGAATCATCTCTCATCCATTCCGCTCAAAAGAAAAAAAAAAAAAAAAAAAAAAAAAACAAACATTAACAAAACAACACATACTGTAAGTATTGGGCAGGGGTGTCCTTGTCCTCAGTGGGACATCAAGTTCTGGGTCACCAGTGGGGAAGTGAGGGGGAGGGAAAGGTGCATCACTGTTTCTGCTGAAGGGTTTCTTTCCTTGCTAAGTCCTGTGACTGCTGTGTGTTCACCTCGTCCGCTGGCAGCTGCACGTAGCGGACCACTGAGCCCCTGATGGAGCAGTTCTTGACTGATGACATGTGAGGCCATTTTTCAGGGTCTGCGACACCGATGTCGGTTAATTTGATTTTGAGGTACTCGGGTTTTTCTTGCGTTCCACGAAGACATCCTTGCCCACAAGGGACTTGAAAAGGGAGCAGAAAAGCATGGTGCTGGCGCCACGCGGGGTGGCCGGGGACTGCGGGGCCGGAGGCACAGGCGCAAGAGGAACCGTGAAATCCGCGGGTGAATCACGACTCAAAGGGAACGGAGTACTACAGAGCAGAGAGGACCGCCAAACCGAGAGAGGGATCCCTATTGTTCTTGTTTTGTTTGGCTGTGACAGCTTGTGGTGGTGCGGTTAGGTTTGACCTTCCACATCCCCCAGACAAATGTTGGTGCTAGGAATCGAGCCCAGGTCCTCTGGATGTCCAGCCAATGCTTTAACTGCTGAGCCCTCTCTACAGCCCTGTATCTGTTGCTCTCACAGAAGATCCAGGTTTGGGCTGGAGAGATGGCTCAGCGGTTAAGAGCACTGACTGCTCTTCCGGAGGTCAGGAGTTCAAAAGCTCAGCAACCACATGGTGGCTCACAACCATCTGTAATGAGATCTGATGCCCTCTTCTGGTGTGTCTGAAGACAGCTACAATGTACTTATATAATAAATAAATCTTTTTTAAAAAAAAAAAAAAGAAGAAGAAGATCCAGGTTTGATTTTCAGCATACAGGAAAAACTTACAACTCTCTGTAACTCCAGTTCCAAGGGATCTGAGGGCTTCCTCTGATTTCCTTGGACACCAGGATTATATGTTGTACACATACAGGCAAAACATTTATATACATTAAACAAAAACAAAGAAAAAAGGTGATTCTCACACCGGAAGCTGCTGTTCTAGCCGAGAAAGAAGTACGGCGTGGTCTGAGGTTTGCTCCGCCCACCACTAACAATATGTCCGACCCAAGGAGGCCCAACGAAGTGCTGAGGTATAAGCCTCCTCCGAGCGGGGGCAACCCGGCTTTGGACGACCCGACTCCGGACTGCATGAATCTTCTTGGCATGGTCTTCAGCATGTGCGGGTCCATGCTTAAGCTGAAGTGGTGTGCTTGGGTAGCTGTCCTCTGCTCCCTTATCGGCTTTGCCAACTCCCGGAGCTCTGAGGACTCTAAGCAGAGGAAGATTAGCTTCTTGCTCTCAGTATCTGCCATGGTGATGTCCTATCTGCAGAATCTTCAGCCCATGACACCCCCATGGTGATGCCACCTTGGAGGGTTGGTTCCTGGCCCTGGGTCCTCCAGCCCACCTTCTCTCTGGCCTAACCTTTGGCTGCCTCTATCCTCCCTAAACTTGCCTGAGTATGGTTTCTGGTCTCCCAGCGGAATGGAGGGAACTTGGCCCTTCCTTTGGGGTTCTGCTTCTGCTTTGACTTTGACAGAGATAAACCTGCAGACCTCCCTTTTACCTTCCCTCCCCTGGCCACTGAGAAGCACTGTTCTGTTTCTAAGTATCCACTTGTTTTCTTATTGAAACCAGTTGATATAAAAATTTCCACTCTGAAGAAGAGACAAAAGGCAAGGGCTGAGAATGTCTGCCTGTTAAAAGCACACTTGGCGCTCACTTGCTCTTCCAGACAAACTGATGTGGTGGGTTCCTCACACCTATGTTAGCTGAACATCTTTAACTCCAGCTCAGGAGAGTCACATGACCTCTGTTAGCCTTCAAGGGCATACACACACACACACACACACATACACACACACACAAAACGTGGCATGTATGCACATACAAGGCATACATTCATACATGCACAGAGATAGAAAATCATAAAAACACAAAAAATGAGGGCTGGAGAGATAGCTTAGTTGGTCGTGTATTAACAACTCGGACCTAAGTTCAGCCTTCAGAAATCCCAAGAAAGGCTGCACTGCGTAGGTAGAGGCAAGAGGATATCTGAGAGTTCAAGGCCAGTCTGGTTTACATAAGGAGTTAGAAGCCAGCCAGGGCTACACAGTAAGTCTTCCAAAAGGGGGGAGGGGAGGGTGTCCGGGGAACTGTGGTTGATGTTCCAGCCAGCCAGCCTCCACAGACAGACGCACATACATGTACGCCTGCACACACACACACACACACACACACACATGAGCAGTTTGTTTTTTATCCTGAACGACACCAGAAATCCCTGGAGGCTCTCATCAGAGAAGACAGGGAGGAGGAAATGCTTAGCTGTTTTAGAGACTGAATCTGGACCAAAAAGAGCCAGAGCAGGTTGTGGGAACCAGTGGGGGTGGGGAGCCCAGCTGGACCATTCCTGGCCTGAGATGAACATACCTTAGGCTAGGGTGGAAGAGACAAAGACGGTAAGAGCCGATAGGTTCTGGATCATTCAGAAATCAGACTGACAGGGTTGGGGGAGGGAGAGAGGCAGAGGAGACAAGATGCCTTCTGAGGTCCTCTGCTCTCTGGATGTCAGCTGATAGGAGCTTGCCTTGGTACCAGCCGACACAGGGATAGTGGTGGGGTTAGCACCACTAACATCCAGTAGATAGGGAAGCTGTAATTGGAGGTGACATCACCCCCAACTGGGAACATGGTGAGACTTAGTTCAGAGGCCAGTCTAGGAGGCTCTCTAGGGCGGCGGTGAAATACACACAGATCCTGGTATAACGACACAGGCCTTTAATCCCTCCAGTGGCAGGCAGATCTGTGAGCTTGGGGCCAGCACGGTCTACAAAGCAAATAAGGACAGTCAGGGCCACACAGAGAAAACCTGTTTTGGGTTGTGGGGAGAGACTAGACAGGGGCAGGAGGGGGATGGCTGGGAGCCCCCCACCCCAGAAGAAAAATAAGCAGAGAACTAGGCCAGAGGGACACCTGTCTACCCTAGGGGGAATGGGGAGGAAAGGAGTTATTAGCCAAATCAAGGCTCCAGAAAGATCAAGTTGGACAAAGCCTGAGAACTGACCAGTTAGCCATGCTGGTCACAGGTGAGTGTCCAATGACAACCTCAGAAGATGGTCATTTCAGGCCAGGTTGTAGGGGAAGAGTTTGTGCCTGGCTGGGGCATCTTCTGATGGGACTTTAAGCTGGTTCCTGCCCGCCCCCGTGACTCCTACACTATTCAGGGTGGATGAGCTCATGGGAGATGAACTGTGAAGTGCTTTTTAAGGACCCTGGTGACAGTTGTTCCCAGAGCGTTTATGTAAAAAAACACGCCTCCAGTGACATATGGGTTCTCAAGGCCATGAAGCTTCTGTTAGCACTTGCCCCAGGGAGGGTTTCTAACTTCGGGAGCCCTGCTAGTAGGGGTGGGGGCAGGAGGGAGAGGGAGCACTCCAGGAATTGACCACTTCCCAACAAAGATAGGGAGACAGCCTAATAGTCAGAGAACAACCAGGCAAATGCTCGAGTCACAGAGAAGGGGACTGGGAGAGATGGTTAGGGGTTCAACCCCGGTGGTGGGGCTGAAGTTGGCACAAGCCTAGAACCCCAGCTTTTGGGCAACTGAGGGATAAAAAGCAAAATCAGCTACATAGAGAGTCCAAATGCAGCTTGGAGTACAGGAGACAAATGAGACAACATGTCTGTCCATCTGTCTGTTCTTCCTTCCTTCCTTCCTGCCTGCCTTCCTTCCTTCCTTCCTTCCTTCCTTCCTTCCTGCCTTCCTTCCTTCCTTCCTTCCTTCCTTCCTTCCTGCCTTCCTTCCTTCCTTCCTTCCTTCCTTCCTTCCTGCCTTCCTTCCTTCCTGCCTTCCTTCCTTCCTTCCTTCCTTCCTTCCTTCCTTCCTTCCTGCCTGCCTTCCTTCCTTCCTTCCTTCCTTCCTTCCTTCCTTCCTTCCTGCCTGCCTTCCTTCCTTCCTTCCTTCCTTCCTGCCTTCCTTCCTTCCTTCCTTCCTTCCTTCCTTCCTGCCTTCCTTCCTTCCTTCCTTCCTGCCTTCCTTCCTTCCTTCCTTCCTTCCTTCCTTCCTTCCTGCCTTCCTTCCTTCCTTCCTTCCTTCCTTCCTGCCTTCCTTCCTTCCTTCCTTCCTTCCTTCCTGCCTTCCTGCCTTCCTTCCTTCCTTCCTTCCTTCCTTCCTTCCTGCCTTCCTTCCTTCCTTCCTTCCTGCCTGCCTTCCTTCCTTCCTTCCTTCCTGCCTGCCTTCCTGCCTTCCTTCCTTCCTTCCTTCCTTCCTTCCTTCCTTCCTGCCTTCCTTCCTTCCTTCCTTCCTTCCTGCCTTCCTTCCTTCCTTCCTTCCTTCCTTCCTGCCTTCCTTCCTTCCTTCCTGCCTGCCTTCCTTCCTTCCTTCCTTCCTGCCTGCCTTCCTGCCTTCCTTCCTTCCTTCCTTCCTTCCTTTCTTCCTTCCTTCCTGCCTTCCTTCCTTCCTTCCTTCCTTCCTTCCTGCCTTCCTTCCTTCCTTCCTTCCTTCCTTCCTTCCTGCCTTCCTTCCTTCCTTCCTTCCTTCCTTCCTTCCTGCCTTCCTTCCTTCCTTCCTTCCTGCCTTCCTTCCTTCCTTCCTTCCTTCCTGCCTGCCTTCCTTCCTTCCTGCCTTCCTTCCTTCCTTCCTTCCTGCCTTCCTTCCTTCCTTCCTTCCTTCCTTCCTTCCTTCCTTCCTTCCTGCCTTCCTTCCTGCCTTCCTTCCTGCCTTCCTTCCTTCCTAAGAAAGTGCTGCTAGGCAGCAATGGTGCGCACCTCTAGCCCCAGCCCTGGGAAGGCAGAGGCAGGTCAATCTCTGAGTTCGAAGCCAGCCTGGTCTCCAGAGTGAGTTCCAGGACAGCCAGGGCTACACAGAGAAACCTTGTCTCACACAAAACAAAAACAGAAGAATAAATAGTTTAAATAAATAAAGGAAGAACAAAGTGCTGAGTGGACCAGTCTTCAACAGAAAGCCTGTGTGAGGAGCTGCGGTTAGCATGGGTGTCTGAGGGAGTGAGGGACTGATACAGAGTGGTTTGGTTTAAGGTGATGAACAGCCAGAAGTATCTGAACACTCCCAGAAAAAGCACAAACTCACAGTTCTGTGGCTCACTCAGCATCCTAGTGAACAACATACACACCACCGTTAAGTGAGAAGGCTGCACAAAGTTAAGTGAGAAGGCTGCACACACCACTCAGGAGGCTGAGGCAGGGTTCAGATAAAACCATCTCTTTTCTATGCAGCGCTGGGGAGCGAACCCGGAGTCTCGGCGCCGAGAGAAAATCCTGAGCAACGTTTTCCAAGGACCCAAAACAAACAAACAAGCAAACACACAGACAAAACATTTTTAGGGTCAGTAAGATAGGGCCATGACTACCCTGGCTTGCTGCCAAGTCTAAGGCCCTGCATTTGATGGCTGGATTCATGGTAGAAGCACAAAAGGGACTTCTAAAATTCTAAAATTCTCCTCTGCCTTTCACACATGTACATAGAAAAATATTTAAAACAAAGAGGGTTTTTTTTTGTTTGTTTGTTTGTTTGTGTTTGTTTGTTTTTTTAAGACTCTCTTTAAAGGATTATTGGGGACCGGAGAGATGGCTCAGTGGTTAAAAGCACTGACTATTCTTCCAGAGGTCCTGAGTTCAAATCCCAGCAACCACATGGTGGCTCACAACCATCTGTAATGAGGTCCGATGCCCTCTCCTGGTGTGTCTGAAGACAGTGACAGTGTATTCACATATCTAGAATAAATTATTTATTTATTTTTTTAAAAAGCAGCTTATTGATAGAGTGTTTGCCTATATGTATGAGGCCCTGGGTTCAACCCCTAGATTCATTAAAAACTAGATATGGTGGCACACCTGTATGATGGCACACCTGTATGATGGCACACCTGTATGTCAACCCTTAAGTGGAGGCAGTAGTACATTCAGGAGTTCGAGGCCAATCTGGACATGAAACCCTGCCTCAAGACAAAAAAAAAAAAAAAAAAAGAAAGAAAGACAAAGATCTCTTTTCAAGGGTTGAGAATCCAGCTAAGTGGTAGAACATTCTACCTCAAAAGCATGAAACTGTGGGTTCAGTCCCAAATATGGTTAAGACTGTTGCCTTTCTGCATTTGATCAGCCAAAGCTGTTGTGTCTTGAAGCCGTCTGCCAGCTCCACCCAGTTTCCTACCTGGACAGACTGGTTTGAAAGCTACCCACTTAAAGTCCTAAGTCTGGTGAGCATAAGTGTCTAGAGTCTGGCTTACATCTGGGGGACACTGGTAAGGCATGCGGTGCTTGAATGACAGGTCTGTCTGGTGACCACTCTGGACAGCCTAAAGCTCATGCTGGCCTCCCTCCCCTCCCCCCTTAAACAGCAATTTTCCTTTTATTTCATTAGAATGAATCTACTACCAGACACAGAAAACAAAAGCCTACGGGTGGAATTTTCTGCACTCATATTAATCATAAACCACGGCAGCTGTGTGTGCGTGTACACCGTAATGCCAGCACCGGGGAGGAGGGGTCAAGAGATGAATTCCGGCTTGAAGCCCAGCGAAGATGAAGCCAGTCCGGGCTACATGAAACCTGTTTCAGAAATTCACGAAGAACACACTGGGTGCTAATGGCAAAGGCCTTTAGTTTCAGCACTCAGGAGGCAGAGGCAGGCGGATCTCTGAGTTTGAGGCCAGCTTGGTAAATAGAGTGAACTTTAGGACAGCTAGGGGTACACAGAGAAACCCTGCCTCAAAAAAGGGCTGGAGCAATGGTTCAGAGGATAAGAGCACTGACTGCTCTTCCAGAGGTCCTGAGTTCAATTCCCAGCAACCACATGGTGGCTCACAATCATCTGTAAAGGGATCTGACACCCTCTTCTGGTGGGTCTGAAGACAGGGACACTGTATTCACATGCATAACATAAATACCTTTTAAAAAAGATCCTATCCTGTCAAATCCTTTTCAGATTTGTCACCTTGTCTGCCACTCAATAAACTACCACTTTCAAACAAGGATCCTTCCTTCTGCAAACTAACTCAGAGCCTAGCACCCACCTGAGGCACACCATGAGCCATAACTCGTGTTCCAGGGGACCTAACACCCTCTGCTGACCTCCACAACCACTAGACAATCATGGGGTGCACTGACACACACGAAGACAAAACACACGTAAAGTTAAATAAATAAACGCAACCGCTCTAAGCTCAAGCACCTCCTTGTGTGGAGTGGTGTTCGGAGCCCCTGCAGGGGAAATCTCTGTACTGCTCTAGGCAGACTCACACCCGGAGTCAGCCAAGAAAAAGGCTTGTTGAGCCTTACTGAGGAAAAGGATGCTCCGACCTTCCCCTCCCGTTTGTTTCTCAGTCAAAAGAAGCAGTGCAGTCCTCGGACAAGAGGTGCAGAAGGCTAAGAGAGGAGTGGGGCCAGGTCAGAGGTCAGTCCAGCGGACAAAATACAAGTTCTAGACCAGCGTAGGCTACCCACCAAAAAACGTTGCAAACAAGCAACAAACAAATAAAAAGGTCTGAGAGACAGTATGGTCAGAGCCGGCTTGCTGTGTAAACATGAGGCTCTGAATTGGGATTCTTCGGTTCCGAGAGACTGTCTTGTAAAACACACACCATGAGGGTGGGGTGATAGCTTAGTGGGTCAGGTGCTTGCTATGTAACCCCTGATGGCCTGTGGTCGGAGTCACAGATAAATGCAACGGCACACGTGTCTGTAGTCTCAGTGTCTTTGTGGGGACTGCTCTGCAAACTTTCCCACTAAACTGTGACCCCATCTTAGCTGACCTCAATCTGAGTAGATGGTAAGAACCGCCCCGGGGCTTCCCTGTAACCTCCACATGCACAACGCCTCGGCATGAGCATGTCCCCATCTGTGTGCTTAAACACACTAAATAAATGTGTGAGAAATTCAGGAAGACGCTGGATGCTGACCTCTGACCTCTGTGTGCATGTGCACATATATCAAGTAAATACAGACATAAAACAAAACCCACTAAGACTAAGGCAGGTCTGGTGGCCTGTAAATTCTTCTACTGGGGGAGGAAAAGCCAAAGCAGCTGGGCTGGACTGTCACTGGGTAAAGACATTTGTCTCTGTGTCAGATGGCCTGAATGTTACAACCAGGACCTACATGGTGGAAGGAGAGAACCAACTCCAGCAAAAGGTCCTCTGACACTAGCCATGAGACACCTGTACATGCACACAAACACACACACACACAAATAAATAAAATGTTAAAAAAATAAAAAAGGCCAAGTGTGATGACACACATCTTTAATCCCAGGACCCAGAGGCAGATAGATCTCCGAGAGTTCAAGGCCAGTTTATTTTATATAGTAAATTCCAGGACAGCCAGGACTATGTAGAGGGACCTTGTCTCAAACAAAGAGGGATGTGGGGGCCTGGGGTGGGGCTGGGATGGATTCGGCTGTGGAACACTTGTGCTAGGCCTTGTTTTTGAGGCATGGTGTAGCTGGATGCCTATGGTGTAGTTGAAAGTTTCCTTCCAGCAGGCTCTCCTGGTACTTAGCTGAAAGCCACTGCTCCGAGTTAATTAATGTAACAAGCAAAGGCCCCTGATATGATCAGCCCTTGCTTCCTGCAAGTTTCTGCTTGATTCCATGCTCACAACAATCTAACGATCCAATGGTGCATTTACAGCATTTATTACTACTAAAAGATAACACAGGCTCCAAGGGCTGAGTGAATCATAGAGGCAAAGTAGCCAGAGTGTAGGTCCCGTCGTTGATCTTCTACAAGCAAAAGGGGATCTGTGTATTTCCTTCTGGGCCCAGAAGGTTGGCTGTATCCAACCAGGATCAACTAACTCAGTGCAGCACAAACCCAGAAAGTAGGGACTACGGACCCACGGCGCCCCCTGGTGGCCGATCAGCGTTCTGTTCCTGGCAAGAACGGGTCTTGCCTGAGTCAAGCATGCCCATTCTTGTGTGTCTCTGAGAACATGGAAAATATTATTCAGCCCGTTCCATCCTCAGACAGAACGCAGGGTGTTGAAAGGAGGTGGGGACCACGGATCTGGGGAATGCAGAGGAAGGGTGTGGACAGGACCTGGGGACTCCAGGGAGCCGGACGTGAAAGGCTCGCCTGACTAGGCACTCCAGGAGCTTGCAGAGGGAAGTCTGGCCCAGAGCTCTCCAGGTGTTTTGGGGGGGGGGGTTAGAAGTCCCCCGAACGCTGATGCGTCTTTAAAAGCTGGGCCTTTTTATCTAGTTCATTGTTCAAATGTTCTTTGAGGGCCCGCTGTATGCTGGGTGCTAGACTCTCTCCTGGGCACACAGGAATAAACAAACCAGACTCCCCAATTTGGGCTCCCTGGCTTCCTACCTCTCACATCATCCCTTTTGAACAAACTCTTGCACTGACACCATTTGCCATCAGCCTCCGGGAGTGGAACAGATCTGTCTGCTTGCTCTCGGGTTCTGGCTCTGAAGACAGTGAGATTAAAAACTTTTCCTGAACATTTAAAAAGAAGAAAGCTTGGGCCCAGGCAGTGGTGGTGCACGCCTTTAATCCCAACATTTGGGAAGCAGAGGCAGGTGGATCTCTATGAGTTCAAGGCCAACCTGGTCTGGAGAGTAGGTTTCAGAACCGCCAGGGCTATATAGAGAAACCCTGTCTTAAAAAAAAAACAAAAAACAAGCAAACAAATCATCCAAAAAACACGAGGAGAAAATCTGCCAGTCATGCTGAATTACACTTGTAATCCCAGCACTCAGGAAGCTGAGGCAGGAGACTTCAGAGTCTGAGGCTAGCCTGGGATACATAGCAAATCCCTGTCTAAAAAGACCAGGAAGAGAGAAGGAGAGGAGGGGCAAACCTCTTGGTGCTGGAGGTCTATGTCTCTCCTGTGTGAAGACTCTTTAAAAAATATTTTTATGTATAATGTATATGAATGTCTTGCCTAGTGCTGAACAGATGGCTCGGTAGTTAAGAGCACTGACTGCACCTCCAAAGGTACTGAGTTCAAATCCCAGCAACCAAATCCTTGTTCACAACCATCTGCAATGAGATCTGATGCCCTTCTCTGGTGTGTCTGAAGACAGTGACAGTGTACTCCTATACATAAAATAAATAAATAAATAAATCTTATTTGAAAAAATGAATGTTTTGCCTATATGTGTGTTTACCCATGTACTCCGTATGTGCCTGGTGCCCAGGGAAGTCAGAAATGGGCTCTGAATTCCATGGCAGTAGAATTACTGGTGGGAATCGAACCCTATCTTATGCAAGAACAAATGTGCTTAACTGCTGAGTCAGATCTTGATTGTAACGTGGGATCAAGTTTTTCAGATTTAGGAGTTGTCCTATTGTTAATTCAAGAGTTTTTACCACAGCAGGTGAGACAGTTCAGTGTTTGGATGTGCCTGCTGCCAAGCCTGTGGACCTGAGTTCAATCCCTGGGGCCCAACTACCAAGCTTTGTCTTTCTACCTACCTACCTACACACACACACACACACATACACAAATGCAATTTTAAAAAACTATGGGCTGGAGAGATGACTCAGTAGTTAAGAGCACTGACTGCTCTTCCAGAGGTCCTGATTTCAATTCCCAGCAACCACATGGTGGCTCACAACCATCTGTAATGGAATCTAATGCCCTCTTCTGGCATGCAGGTGTACATGCTGATATATACATAAAATAAATAAATAAATAAATAAATAAATCTTAAAAACATTTTTCTACATTGAGTCACTTTTAAGCTGTCTCCAACCCGAGATCTAAGGAGATACAACCAAGCAACCTCAAGATTCTTCTCAAAACAAATTTGATTATGTAGCCCAGGCTAGCTTCAGTCTCACAGGTACCTGGCACCATACCCAATGAACCCTTTGTTTTCCTAAGAGGCCCCTTCCAAGGGACTTTGGGCGAAATATTCTCTGCCTTGATATGATCAGGCTCTTCCCACAGTCCTTTTCTACCTTGGCTGCTTTCATGGCACAGCTGGATTCTTTTGTACCAATGGAATGTTCTGGGTTAGCTTCCTGCCATTCTGGCTCCACTTCCCCACCCTCACCCTCGTGATGTCATGCCTCTGATATCGCTAGGTGGATCCTGAGAGAACTGAGGTGGGAAGAGGGGGGAAAGGGAGCAGAAGAGATCTCAGGAGGCGGTGAGCAAGACCACAAACTCTCGGGAGACAGCTTCAGGGAGAGACAGCTTGTGTAGTGAGGGGAACAGAGGCTACTTAAACCTCTGGAGGGTGTCTAGGGGTGAGTGTCTATCATTGGCCAGGGTGCTAAGGATGGGAGGAAATGTGGAAAGGAGGGAGGGAGGAAAGAAAGAGTTAACAACCTCTGACACAAAGTAGTGGGGCTATCCAAGTCCCCAAGACACCTTGGGTCACTTATTGCTCTAGGTAAGGGAGGGGGGAAGACCCTAGATAATTGGGGTTTAATTGGCTCCCAGAGCACTAGGAGATCTCAGAACAGCAACCGTTCTTATGGGAGATCACCCAGTCTGGCCAGTCTGGCGTTGTCTTATACAGTTGGGTATCAGCTAACATAGAGCCAGTGATCTGCTTTTACACATTCGGCATGCCCTTTTTGGGTGGAGAAAAGCCCTTACTCTGTAGCTTAGACTAGGGGCCTTAAACTCAAGATGTAGTGACATAGTTCAGGCTAGCCTTGAACTTGTGCTGACTGTCCTGCTTCAGCCTCCCACCTTCTTGCAGATACAAACCACATAGGGAGCTGATACATTGTATCTTCTAGTGGTGCTTATCCCATGTTTCCACTTGTCAGAATCAAGAAACTAGGATGGGGATGTGGTGTGTGGTAAGCTGCTTGCCTGCCATGCACAAAGCCGCGGCTGGAATCCAGCACCGCATAAACTGGGAGTGGTGATGCTCCCCTGTAATCCTAGTGGTTGGGAGGTGGAGGTAGGAGGGTCAGAAGTTCAAGGCAGTCCTCCGCTGCTCTGCTATTTAGTGAGTTCAAAGCCAGCGTGTGCTACAGAAGACCTGATCTCAGAAAAAAAAAAAAAAAAAAAAAAAAAAAAAAAAGGAGAGACAGCTCAGCGTTTAAGAGCACACACTGTTTATCCAGAGAATCCAAGCTCAAGTTTGGTTTCCAGCATCACATCAGACAGTTCTCAGCAGCCTGTAATTCTGATGCCAGGGAATCGTGGATGCCATCTTCTGTCTTCCACAGACACCCTTACTCCTGCTTATTGCATGTGCATGAGCAATCACACACACACACACACACAGACACACACACCCATACACAGTTAGTTTGGCCATAACATGATAAAAACAATTTGGAAAACAGAGTTAGATCCCTCCCTCCTTCCATTCCTCCCTCAGCCCTCCCTCCCTCTTTTACTTTTCTAACAGGGTCTCACGTCATAGCCCAGGCTGGCCTTGAACTCCTCCCCCAGCTCCTGAACCTTGGGGTCACTGGCATGTTACTGGCATGCACCACCACACCTAGCTAACAGCAATTTTCTTCATTTCCCCAATCAGGGAACATGCAAAGCCCCTTCGGCTGGTGAAGGACAGACCTCAGAGTGTGACTATGAGACTTGGTCTCACTAGCTCATAGACTGCTGATACTCAGACAACATTAAGGTGATGGTTCTTGGGTCTACCGTGAAAGACAGAGCTATGGTGACGTGTATGAGCTGCCTTCCATTGTAGGAGGCATGTCAACGGACCTCAGAAGAGGAAATGAAACCTGTTTCACGTTCTGACATTGACCAAGTCTTAGAATTCCAACTCCTTCCCTTGTCCCCAACTGTGGTACTACAGAGGGTAGGAGGTCCCTGTGTCCCCAGATGGACACTAGCCTAAGCGGGGGTGGGGGGTGGGGGGTGGGGGTGAAGCACACAGCTTGTCTCTCCCACCGAAGGGATGTGTATGCCTGCTTCCCACCCAGAATGCTGGGGTGGTTAATAGCTTGGTGACCTGTGCCAGGCCACACCCAAATCCCCCAGAATGCTTGTCCCAGACGCTCCCTCCCTAGTCCTTTATCTTTAGCTTTGTTCCTCAGTTAATAGAGCCCATGCTTAGATGTCATATGTACTTTGCAGGTTGGTGACTGTTACAATATTTGTAACCAAGATCATACAGACCCTAGCTATGTACACAGATTGAGGAAATTGTTTCTGGAAAATCTTTTTGCCCCAAAGTTGTACTGCACTTAAGTCTTCCTAAAATAAACTGTCCGGTGTCAGACTCTAGAAGTTTGAATCACCAGCCACTGAGTCCTGTTGAACCAGATTTCCTTCTTGCCTCACTAGACCCAACGCTTGCCTGGTTCCGGAGGTCACAGTGAGCCCACATGGTGCCACCACCGCCTGCTAAGGGTGTGCCGGGCTGGCAAGACAGGTCACCAGATATTGGCTGGGTACATTTCTTCGCAAGCCCAAACTCGGTGGCGGAGTGATGGTCGACCGAAGAAGGATTCTGTACACCCGAATTTGGCAAAGAGGCCACTCTAGGCTTTTTGGCCAAGGGTTGTTTGTTGGCCATTAGCCAAGCACTGCTGCTGGCTTCTGGGAACCCCTGGCTGCCGGGTCCTCTTTCCCGGACTGATTTCTTACTCCAGATTCCTTCAACAGAAACTAGTCAGAGACGCTGCTTACAGAAGAGACACACATCTAGAACCCTGAAGATACAAATGCATTGGGGGGCAGGGATCTCTTCCCCATCTCTCCTGCCTTCTTACACAGGACTTGTGGAGCTCTGTTTGGATTGCCCTGTGCCTTCTGGGTGCTGCCATGAGTCACGAGTCTCTTGTGTTCCAGGCCATCGGCTTCCTCTGGTAGGGGTTTGACCTAACTACCTACCTATCTATCTATCTATCTATCTATCTATCTATCTATCTATCTATCATTTATCTACCTATCTATTTTTAAATTTACATTTAGAACCTGGAGAGATGGCTCAGCTGTTAAGAACACTGGCTGCGGGCTGGAGGATGGCTCAGTGGTTAAGAGCACTGTCTGCTCTTCAACAGGTCTTGAGTTCAAATCTCACAACCACATGGTGGTTCACAACCATCTGTAATGAGATCTGTTGCCCTGTTCTGGTGTGTCTGAAAACAGCTACAGTGTACTTATATATAACACATGGATAAATCTTAAAAAAAAAAAAAAAAAAAAAAAAAAAACACTGGCTCTTCCAGGGGACTCAGGTTTGATTCCCAGCACCACATGGTGGGTTATATAACTGTCTGTAACTCCTGCTCTGAGGATTCACCATCTGCTTTTGGCCTCCTTGGACTCTTCAAAGTGCTCATATGCAAGCTCTTTTATTTTTTCCAGTTTTCTGAGACATGGTTTCTCTTTGTGTAGCCCGGGTTGTCCTGGAACTCTCTCTGTCGAGTAGGTTGACCTTGAGTTCAGAGATCCACGTGCCCCTACCTCCCAAGTGCCAGAACTAAAGGCACGTGTCACCACACCTGGCTCACAATTTTAATTTAAATTTTATGAAGTGTGTGTGTGTGTGAGTGAGAGAGAGAGAGAGAGAGAGAGAGAGAGAGAGAAGTTGGACGTGTAGGTCAGAGGACAAGTTCTGAAAGTTGGCTTCCTCTTTCCAACGTGTGCATCTTGGGGAACATACTCACTGTTCCCCAGCGCTCATACCTGCTGAACCGTCCCCTGTCGGTTGAAGCACATATGTAAGGATCAAGTGTTTTAAAAAACGTTTTAAAAGGAATCTTACTAATTCAATGGAGCCATCTCTCCAGCCCTGTCTATCCATATTTGGAACTGTCCTCCTCATATAAAGCTGAGACTGTGTTCTATCAGTAAGTATAATATGTTTAAATTATGTTTCTTACATAGGTAAGGTTTCAACAGTAACTAAAATCATAACCATTTTTTTTTTTCCAGCCATGACTGGGCCAGTAGGAAAACAGCTGCCCTCCCTTGTCAGGGCAAAAGGACACAACCTCTCTGGAGATCATTTACCATTATGCATCCAAAATATGTGAGGCCAGCAAGATGGCTCAGTGGGTAAGAGGTGTTTGCCACCAAGCTCTGGGACCACACAGTTCCGTCCCTGGGATTCGTGAGGTAGAAGGAAAGAACAGACTCCTATAAGTTGTCATCTGCCCTCCACGCATAGGCGCTGTGGTACATCTGTGCCTACAGGAACGCACCCATACATACATATAATATAAACAAACAAAGAGAGAACTGAAAAAGGTTTTAAAACACACTGTAAGCTGGTCATCATGATGTGCATCTTTGAACCCAGCACTCCTGGGGGAGGGAGGGGGGGGCAGGCAGAAGCAGGGGATCTCTGTGAGTTCAAGGCTAGCCTGGTCTATATAACAGGTTCCAGGCTAGACCAGGCTACATAGTGAGACCCTGTCTCAATAAAGGAGCAATTAGCTAGGCCAGGTGGGCCATTCCTTTAATCCCAGCACGGCAGAGGCAGGGGTAGAGGCAGGTAGGTTTCTGAGTTTGAATTCAGCCTGGTCTATAGAGGGAGTTCCTGGAAACAAATGAACAAACTAGTTAATTAAGTGAAACAATGAACAGACAGCCCAGCAGAGGCAGATCTCTGTGAGTTCAAGACCAGCGTGAACTACAAAGCAAGTTCCAGGACAGCTAGGGCTGTTACACAGAGAAACCCTGTCTCATAAAACAAAAACAGAACAAACAAGCAAACACCCAAACAGCACACACATACATAAACATTCAAACCAAAGTTTGCACAGTAGCAGTGTTTGGGTGTGGCTTAGTGACAACACTGTGAACCTGGGTTTTGTCTCTGGTATTGACAAGAAGACACAGAGATAAGCATTTGACTTTGACCTAGCAGCTCTACTATAGTAGAAAAATGGGTGCCACAGTTTCCATGGTGATGCCCTTAGTGATTTCTAGGGGGAAACAACCCAAACTTCCAGGCACAGGGTGGGGGAGGGCTGCATCAAACACAGGAACTATTTCTGCCCTGGCAAAGAAAGGAGGAAGGGCTGTTTAGTTCGGTGGCTCAGGCTCCAGGATACACCGTCCAATGAAAACAAGGCAGGTGGGGGTGGGAGTGGCTACTGAATGTTACCTTTTGTATGCAGGGCTCCAGTGTCTGCGTTTGCTTCCAGAAAAAGAGGAAGCGCCCAGGAGAAATCAAGAGAAGCGGTTTTAAGTGGAAAAACAAGAAGAGAAGGCAGACAGCCACCGGGGAAGTCGGCTTTCTCTGTTAGTTCTTTTTCCATTTTGTTTGAAAGGTTTTTGTTACGTTTGTATGTATTTGTTTGATTATTTTCATGAGTGCATACATGTACGTGCCATGGAATACATTTGTGCACATAGAGAGCACAGGACAACTTCCTGCAGTTGTTTCTCTCCCACCAGCAAGTGGATCCCAGATATCAAACTCCTGTTTTGTTTTTTTTTTTTAAGACTTATTTTATTTATGAGTACACCGTGCTGTCATCAGACACACCAGAAGAGAGCATCAGATCTCATTACAGATGGTTGTGAGCTACCATGTGGTTGCTGGGATTTGAACTCAGGACCTCTGGAAGAGCAGTCAGTGCTCTTAACTGCTGAGCCATCTCTCCAGCTCTTTTTTTTTTTTTTTTTTTTTTTTTTTTTTTTTTTAAAGACAAAACTCCTGTTGTTAGGCTTTGGCTGCAAGCTCCTTTACCCACTCACTGAGCCGTTGTCATGGCCCATTGATGATTCGTGTATGTTTTCTTTATGGGATGGAGAGAGTACTTACCGCTCTTGCCAAGGATTGGGGATCAGTTTCCAGCACCCAAGTAGCAGCTGACAACTGTTTGCAACTTTAGTTCCAAGGGATGTGACTCTTGAAGGGACGCTGGCCAGCCCAACCTGGTAAACATGGCAGGCCTTGCCCTTCCCTCCCATTCCCTCTGCCTTGCTAAAACCCATGAAATTACATTCCTTCCTCTTCCTGAGGCTGACTATCAAGGTCCAGCCATTAAAGTATTGAAGTCCAGCAATCAAAAGCCCCCTTTGGCTAATTCCAACACTTAGGCAGAGGCAGGAGGCAGGTGAATCTTTGTGAGTTTGAGGCCAGCCTGGTCTACCCAGTGAGTTCTAGGACAGCCAGGGCTATACAGAGAAACCCTGTTTCAAGATAAACACACACATACAAACAGAGGGAGAGAGAGAAAAAAATTTAAGGTAGTGGTGGCATACACTTTTAACCTAGCTTTTCAGAGGCAGAAGAAGCAGGTGGATCTCTGGGTGAGGACAGCCTGGTCTATATAGTGTGTCTTGGGGTAGCCAAATATACAAAGATAAGTCTGTTGTTGTGGGAAAAAAATTTTTATTGTGTGTCTGTGTTCATGAGGGGAAGTATACTGGCTGGTTTTGTGTCAACTTGACACAAGCTGGAGTTATAGAGAAAAGAGCCTCAGTTGAGGAAATGCCTCCATGAGATCCTGCTGTAAGGCATTTTATCAACTAGTGATCAAGGGGAAGGGCCCAGTCCATTGTGGGTGGTGCCATCCCTGGGCTTCCTGACCTGCTTGGGTTCCAGTCCTGACTTCCTTTGGTGATGAACAGCAGTGTGGAAGTGTAAGCTGAATAAACTCTTTCCTCCCCAACTTGTTTCTTGGTCATGATGTTTTGTGCAGGAATAGAAACCCTGACTAAGCCAAATTGGTACCAGAAGTGGGGTATTCCTGTGGCAACCTGACCATGTTTTGGTGAGGACTGTGGAAAAACTTTAGAACTTTGAGCTAGAAAAGCCATTGGAATATTAAGAGCTCTGTGGGATATTCTGTAGAAGCTTGAAAGATAATGTTGAGAACAGTGCAGAAGATGGAGCCCTGGTTTGTGAAATTTCAGAGGGAAGATTAAAGACGCTTAACAGGGCTGTTGCTGTTTTGATTGTGAAGATTCTGTGGTTTTGGTTAGCTGAGGTTGAAGAATCAGCTGTGATTAACAAGATACCAGAACTACTAAAACAAAACCTTTGCATTACTGGGACTATTGATGTTGGTCAGCTGGAGCTAAGAAATTACCCTTGATTAAGAAGAGACCAGCATCACTGAGGTGAAATCTTTTGGGAAGTGTTTTCTGAGAGCACAGAGAGGCTGTGTTCCAGAGATAGCCAAGGTTGTACCTTGTGCTGTGGCTGGACTTGGTAATGTGTAAGAGTCACCCAGATGGTACTGGGCTTGAAGGAATAAAGGGGTCATAAAGAGCAGCTGAGGCTCAGCACTGTGAGAGGCCAGGGAAGGCCATTGGTGAAGGTGCAGCCTCAGTTGCAATGAATGCCCCAGGATGAAGGGGTCATGCAGCAGAGTTGAGGCTTGCCACCCTGAGGAGAGCCTGTGAGAAGCTATTGGTAAAGCCTACTTGCAGTGGAGGACAGCAGTGATTTGGAGATGCCAGTACCATGAGGTGACCGCCAAGAACAGCAGCGGCAGTGGAGAACAGGCAGCTGGAGCCTAGAAGACAAGGTGTGTGCTACAAAGGGCAGAGCTGGAGAAGTGACCCAAGCCAATGAAGGAGCCCAGAAATTCGTGAGTGAATCCCAGACATCGGATGGTTAGAGATTGATTTTGCTTTTGATTGTGTCTGTGCCCTGATGGTTTTCCCTCTTGAAGGAAAAAGTGGAGCCCACAGTTAAGAGACTTCAAATTGTAAAAAGACTTTGATTTTTAAGAGAGACTGGATACTTTAAAGGGATTGCAATTTTAATACATAAGAATTTGTAAAAACTGTGGGACTCTTAAGGTTATTTAGATCTTGGGGATGAATAAGAAAGTAAGGATTGAGGCTTAATATTGATTTGTTTGTGTGTCAAATTGACTAGGGGTCAATTTTACTGGCTGGTTTTGTGTCAACTTGACACAAGCTGGAGTTATCACAGAGAAAGGAGCCTCCCTTGAGGAAATGCCTCCATGAGATCCAGCTGTAAGGCATTTTCTCAACTAGTGATCAAGGGGGGAGGGTCCATGGTGGGTGGTGCCATCCCTGGGCTGGGAGACCTGGGTTCTATAAGAAAGCAGGCTGAGCAAGCCTGGGGGAGCAAGCCAGTAAGCAACATCCCTCCATGGCCTCTGCATCAGCTCCTGCTTCCTGACCCTCGTGGGTTCCAGTCCTGACTTCCTTTGGTGATGAACAGCAATGTGGAAGTGTAAGCTGAATAAACCCTGGATCCAATTAATGATGCTCTGGAACTGGCTCTGTAGACCAGGCTGGCCTGTACTCATGGAGATTTTCCTGTCTCTACCTTCTGAGTGCTGGGATTAAGGTACATGCCACAACTGTCCTGCTTGTCTTGAAATATTAACCTCAGCAATGAGGAGACAGAAGGAGGAGGATCCCTGAGTTCAAGGCCAGCCTGCTCTACAGAGCGAGTTCCAGGACAGCCATAGGTTTGTAGAGAGACACTGTCTGACTTGGGGGTTGGGGAAACAACAACAACAAAACATTCAAAAGTAACTAATTAAAAACACTTTAAAGGGGGCTAGAGAGATGGCTCAATGGTTAAGAGCACTGACTGCTCTGCCAGAGGTCCTAAGTTCAAATCCCAGCAACCACATAGTGGCTCACAACCATCTGTAATGGGACTGATGCCCTCTTCTGGTGTGTCTGAAGACAGCGACAGTGTATTTACATTCTTTAAAAATTATGAGTATGGGTATCCAGGGTCTCTGTATAGCTATATCTATACCTCCAATATCTGCATATATGCATCATTTGTGTTCCCGGTGCCTAAGGAGACCAGAAGAGAGCATTAGATCCCCTACAACCGGAGCTACACACAGTTGTGAGCTGTCATGTGGTCACTGGAAATAGAACCCAGGTCATCTGCAGCCACTGCTCTTAACCTGTGAACCCTTTCTTCAGCCCCACCTGGTGCTCTGTGTGTGTGTGTGCGTGTGTGCGTGTGTGCGCGCTTTGGGAGGTTAGGTTTAAAAGTTTAGCATGGACCAGGACCAGGACTGGCATAGAACTGAGGCACCAGGGAATGGCTTGGTACTCCTGCAGAGTCTCACAACAAAGGGGAGACTTGAAATCCCAGAGGTGGAGGCAGGAGGATTAAGAATTCAAGGCAGGGAGTAGGGAGGCTGCTGCGACCCAGCAGGGGCTGCAGGGACGTGGGGATACCTATTAAGGAGAGCCAGACCACCAAATGCAGAGCACAGAGGCACCGCTCACTTCCCCAATTCTGCTCCTGTACCAGGAGCAGATCAAAGGCCCTGCCTAATAAATTACTTATTTCTATTTTATGTGCATTGATTGATGTTTGGTCCTCCACAGGTCCATAGGAAGTGTCACTTTTAGGAGGCATGAGTTTGTTGGAGGAAGTGTGTCACTAAGGTGCAGGCTCTGAGGTCTCAGGTGCTAGACCTAGTGTGGCATTCACTTCTACAGACTGTGATGTTGCACTCCGGGCTCCTCTGGCACCATGCCTGCACACTGCCATGCTTCCCACCACGTCTCTAATGGGCTAAACCTGTGAAGGTGTATACCGGCCCCGATTAGATGTTTTCCTTTATAAGAGATTGTGAGGACCATGGTCTCTCACTGCAGTAACACTCTAAGACAGTCTGTCTTTCTCCCAGGTGACAACTCACAGTATCTTCATAGGGGCTGGCCCATCCCTGGGGCCTGTGCTGCTGGCTAAGTGGCCAGTACCTTCCAACAGCAATCTTCTCATTGGGTCCTGTGGCTGGGCACAAAAGAGACAGCTTTTCCAAACCCATCTCGCCACCTCACCCTAACTAATAGCTTCTAATCCCTTAGACCTTTTCCCCAGTTCAAAGGCTCTAAGAAGCAATCTGGGAGTGGCTCCACTCGGCGGGGGCCCCCCACTGGCGTGGAGGGTCCCACGGGTGCCCAAGTTTCTCAGAGAGAGCCTGTGAAGAGGAAGGGATTCTTTCAGGATCCTGTTGCTACCTGTACCACAGGCAAGAAGAGTCATATGATACTGAGGTTGGGTGGGGCTTCTGGGGCCGCACCCAGATCCGAGGTACGCGCCAACGTCAAGGTCCTGGGGTCCAGCCTAAGGCATGTAACTGAGAAGACCGTGTTCCCTCGCTTTTTCTTGTGCGTTGGTCTCTTGTGCTACTTTACGTGGATCGGTGGATTGAGTCTGGAAGAGGCCTGTGCTGGTGCAGACAGCCCAGAGCGTGGGCGTTCCCACAGGACAGCTCATAGGTGGGTGAGGGCTGGAAACTGTTTCCTCTGTATCAGGACCTCATGTAGCCCAGGCTGGCCTCAAACTTGCTGCGAAGCCAAGAAGAAGCTTCAACTTCAGCCTTTTCCTCCTGAGTACTGGCGTCACCCGGGTACACCATGACACTGGTTGATGTGTATGGGGGGGTAGTGGGCTCTGTGTTAGGTCTAAGGGGAGGGGCAGTGGGCTCTGTGTTAGGCTGTTTCTCTACCAGCGAGCCGCACTCCCAGCCACCTCCAGCAGCTCTATTGTTGCAAAGCATCTCTTTCAACACCCCCCCCCCCCGTGGGAGTGGACTGTTATGGTGGCCGTGGTGGCAGTTAGCGGGTTCTTCTGAGCCCAGCCGTCTCTGGGGTTCCTTCTTATGAAGGGAAATGGGGAGGGAGGTGCTTTAGTTACTCTTCTGTTGCCATGAAAAAGCACCATGACCAAGGCAACTTATAAAAGGAAGCCTTTCATTTGGGACCTTCCATTCCAGAGGATTAGAGTCCGTGGCCATCCCGGCGGGCAGATGGCAGCAACTCCGGAGGCGTGGCGCTGGGGATGTTGCCAAGAGCTCACACTAGATCTTGCAAGCTCAGGACACACAGAGAGAAAGTAAACTGTGCACCCTCAGCCGCACACCTCCTAGCGCTTTCCAAACACTCCCCAGCTCTGGATCCATACAGGACCCCCTCTGGGGGCCGTTCCCATTCAAACCACCACAGCAAATTGTGCCCTGTGGGCTCCTGTCAAGTCCACAGCAAACTGGAGTCATCTGGGAAGAGGAACCTCAAAAGAGGAACTGCCTCCTTCAGATCGGCTTGTAGGCAAGTCTGTGGGGGCATTTTCTTGATTAATGATTGATGTGGGAGGGCTGAGTTGATTGTGGGCGGTGCCACTGTGGGCACATAGTCCTGGGCTGCATAAGGAGGTGGAGTGAGCCATGAGGAGTCATCAGCTCTCCTCACGGTCTCTACGTCAGTTCCTGCTTCCTGGTTCCCAACTAGAATTCCTCCAGCTCTTCTGATGATGGGCATAAGCTGAGCTGGAAGCTGAAACACTCCCTCTCTGCAAAAAAGTTGCTTTTGGTCGTGGTCCTTGATAGTTTCCTCTTAAAACTGTGTTTGGGGGCTGGAGAGATGGCTCAGCGGTCAAGAGCACTAACTGCTCTTCCAGAGGTCCTGAGTTCAATTCCCAGCAATCACATGGTGGCTCACAACCATCTGTAATGGGATCTGATGTCCTCTTCTGGTGTGTCTGAAGACAGTAACATTGTACTCACGTACAATAAATAGGTCAAAAAAAAAAAAAAAAAAAAAACAAAAAAACCAAACAAGCTGTGTTTAGGAGTCTCCAGGTAATGAACTAAATCTGTTTTTTTCTTGCCTGCCCAGGATCTATTTTCTCCTCCCATCCAAACAGACCCTAGGGGTAGCCAAGTGCCACCCAACTTCTAGCTGTGTGTTTTGGAGAAAATTCTGTCTAGCCTCTTGGAGTCTAGTTTGAACATGTGACCCCAATCTGACCAATCAGAACATGGCTTTTCATGACTGGCTAGAAGAGACTCAGCTGAGCCAATAAGAGCCTTTCCAGAATAGTTCTTGGATCTTCTATTGGCTGAGGCGTTTTCTCTCTGTTGCTTCCTTTGCTGAAGAGGGATCTCCACCCCACCCCCTTTTTTTTTGTAGAAAGAACTGCAGAACAGGAGCCAAGTAGGGAGAAACAGAGACCTGAAAGTTCCTGGGTTCAGCCAGGCCTCATAGATCCTTTTTAAAACAAACAAACAAACAAACAAACAATTTTTGTGGAGGAGGACGCAAGTGCACGTAGAGGCCACAGAAAAACTTGCAGAAGTTTGTGGATTTTGGGGGTTGTACTCCGTTTGGCAGGCTCCGTGGCAAGAGTCTTTATACTCTGAGCCATCTCGCTGGCCCAAATCACCTTATTTAACATACTTTAGGTTATCCTTAGATTTCTTGCAAAGAAATGTAAATCTTCGTGGCAAAATGCTCTGCTTAACCTTGCTTGCTCAACCTCGCTTCCAAGAACCCCTCTGCTTAATCCTTTTGTTAGGATGAGCAATTGAAAGCCTGAACTGGCCTTGGGCTCCAAAGAGAAGGGATTCAGATTACGACACTACTGTGTACCAGCTGTGGGAACTTGGGGACACTCAAACCCCCATATCGGATAATTGATCACCTAGTCGATATCTGGCTCAAGGGAGAAAGTCTTGGAGTAGATAGAGCCTGCGGACTAGTGGGAAAAGAAACCCAGAATCAGTTTCCCACTGTAATCCGAGGGCAGACAAATTACTTGGCTTTCAGTGTAGCCATATTAAATAGTTTTACTATTTATTACTGTTTGGGAAAGTGCACAAGGTTTTTATTTGTGCTCAGTGCTGGGGGTTCAGGCTCTACTGAAGGGACTCGTAGGCAAACACTCGCTGTGCCATTGGCCAAACTCAGTGGGCAGGAGTTAAGGGCAATAAATTTTAGTGGTCAAGAAGATTTCTTATAGAGATCGGGGTGAAGCTCAGGATAGGGTGCTTGCCTAGCATGCAGGAAGCCCTGGGTTTGATGCCCAGTACCATATAAATCACACACCACATTGGTGTATGTCTGTTACCCCAGCACTAGGGAGGCGGAGGCAGGAGGAGGATCGGTTCAGGGTTCAAGGACCACTAATATGAGCATTTGGGAGGCAGAGGCAGGTGGATCTCTGAGTTCAAGGCTGGCCTGGTCTATATATAGTGAGTTCCAGGCCAGCTAGGGTTATATAGACAGACATGTGTGTTCACACACACACACACACACACACACACACACGATCTCCTTGGGGCTGGAGAGATAGATGGGCCAGTGGTTAAGAATACCCACTGCCCTTCCAGAGGACCTGGGTTTAATTCACAGCACCTCCTCGGCAGCTCCTGATTGTAACTGTCCATCCAGATATACCATCACACCATTGTACATAGGATAAAGTTCAATTATTTTTTAAAAAATCGAGCATTATAAAAAGCCACGCTTGCACATATGTAATCCCAGCACTTGAGGTCAACCTGGGCTGCACAGAAAGACTCTGTGGGGCCATATAACCACTTACATAAGAGTCTTTATAGACAAATTTGAATTTCTGTATTTACAAATATATGTTTATTTGCACTGATCATGTGCCTGTCAACATGGGAGAAAGGTGCTTGGGTTTAAGTTCTACCTCTGCCTGGTAGATGCCTCTTGGTCAGGAAGCTTAACCCTGTGTGAGTCCAGTTTAGGGATGAGGAGGAGGTTGACACCTGCTTCAGAGTGTAGCTCGGTATGCTGGCCTGGAGTGTACACTCACAAGGCTGAGGAGGACGGTAGGTTGGGAAGTGTTCCAGGTCAGCTGGGCTACACGGTAAAAAACTGTCTCAAATAGTAAAAAACGAGAGAGAGAGAGAGAGAGAGAGAGAGAGAGAGAGAGAGAGAGGAGAGAGAGAGAGAGGGAGAGAGGAGAGATGTAGAGAATAAAGGAAATCTGAAACCCAAAGGGGAAGTTTAGAGGATAGCTCTATGAGGTCAGCAGGCAGTAACTATTCTGGGTTGTTTGTCCTTCCCACCCTCTTCTTGGACCAGACCCGAGCCACACTGCCTTTGGGATGTTCTTCCTCTGCTGCTGTGCTGAGCTGAACTTGAACTGCTTCCGTTCTCCCTAAATATCCTTTCCTCTGGACAGGATGTTCCCGACCAGCCCAAGACACGGTGGCCCTGCTCAGCTAACTTGAGTTTGCTATTTTCGGCCCGAATTTGCCCTCTGCGTCTCATTCACGAAAAATGCCCTCCTTTCCAGGTGGGAAGGGGCTTAGGTGATGCACCAGGATTGTGGGACACAGATGTTCAGTTGCTTGCAGCAGGACAATCATCACACTTCTGCAATCCCGACACTTAGGAATCTGAGGCAGGAGGATGACCTTGTATTTGAGGCCAGACTAAACTACACAGTGAGACTCTTGTTTCAAAAGAGCCCAAACCAGGGGTTGGATCAAAGGCTGAGAGGATGAGTACAGGTTGCTCTTCCAGAGAACCTGATTTCAATGCCCAGCACCCACCTGTTTCTCCAGTCCCAGGAGATCCAACACCCTCTTCTGGCCTTTGTGGGCACTATGATATGTGTTTACAGGTATACATTCAGACCAACACACACACACACACACACACACACACACACACAGGTAGCTCTTGTCCGTAATCCTAGCACTTGGGAAATGCAGGCAAACATCAAAGCCAGCCTTAGATACATAGAGGTTTTATTTAGGCTAGCCTGAGCTACATGAGCTCCTGTCTTAAAACAAACACAAGAAATTGGCTTGTGTAATTGGAGATGAAGGGGAAAGTTTAGCTTTAGACAGTGTGGGACCAAGGATCTTCCCCCTACATGGCTCCTCCGGCCATGGGCTCAAAGGATGGCAGTTCAGGATTACTAGCAGAAACTATGTGCCAGCACTTTGGTGGGCACACATGCCTGCAGTGAATCATGGTGGGGACACCATAGCCCTCTCATTGACCAGACCTGACTTATTCATATGCTGACAAATCTAATTCTGGCAGCTTTGATTTGTAGTGCCTGGTGACCTCGGTGGTCCCCAAACTCCCACCAAGGCGATTTCAAATTAATAATGTTACATCAAGTAGCTTTCAAAATGCCTCAAAATGGCGCACCTCTAGCTCCTTACTCTTGAGCTCAGGCTGGCATCCCACCTCACACATTCCACACAAGCTGAGAGTCTGGAGGAAGCCATTTCTCCAAGGAAAATCAGGGTGGGAATGTATAGGCTTGTTGGTGAGTCACACTGCTTGCTCACATTGGCTAAAATGGTCCCAAAGAAGGGATACTATGGGTAGATCATGTCCCCTACTAGCAAGCTCAGGGATCAGTCCTGTGTTTAGGTCATCAGGACTGATTGTACAGGTGTAAAGTGGATGAAGTCTGGACACTTACATTCTCTCTCAATAAGCTCTCTCTCTCTCTCTCTCTCTCTCTCTCTCTCTGTGTGTGTGTGTGTGTGATATTTGAGTGAGCATAGATGTGTAGGTCAAATGACAATTTTTAGGATTTGGTTCTTTCTATCCACCAAATGGGGCTCTAAGCATCAATTCAGGTTGTCAGGTAGCAAACGTATTTATCCAATGAGTCATCTTGTTAGCTCTGCTTTTGACCTCTTGGCTGTCCTGACTCTAACTCCCAGGTACTGGGATTACAGAGCCCTGTCAGGTCCAGCTCTGCAAAGTCAATCTCTTGGTCATCACGCCTTTTCTGGCCTTGTCCCACGCAAGTCGTCTCGCCCGCAAGAACGACGCGGCACACACAGGATCCTTCTGTAGCAAGCTTTAATAACTCTTGAGAGGGAGAGCCAAAGCTATACAAAGCGGAGACACTGAGTGCACCAAACCCTCCCCTTATATAGGGGTTTTGTCTCGCCTCGGACGTGGCGCCTCCTGATGGGCTAGGGCCAAATCATGCGATGTGATGTCAGAAGCGAGCACCCGGGTCTAGGGGCGTGGCTAGGCTTTAGGCGGGCATGCTCTGGTTATTTACCGTTGTTCCTTAACGGAAACCAGCGCCATCTTGCAATGGCATGTAGGGCGGCGCCCCACATGGCCTTTCTCATTTTTGTCGCTGGATAACACAGCAAGAGTCCTCGCCAGATATCTGCACCTAGATATGGGCCCTTCCAAGCCCCAGAACCATAGAAAATAAATGTGTTCACTCTCTCTCTCCTTCCCTTCCTCTACCTCTCCATCTCTTCTCCTCCCCCACTATACATGCACACACTCTCACACACACACTCAGACACTCACACACATACATATACACTCATACACACAAACACATATACACACTCACATATACACTATGTATCCCTGGCCAGCTATAGAGCCAAATGGACCAAAGTAAAGAGTTAACAGTTTAGGACAATGATTTTGTATTCTCCTGTTACTGGATCTGAGGATGCAGGCTGGGCAGCTCTGCTTCCATCTGCAGGTGATTTGGACTGACCCGAACATTCCTAATCCTTCTTGGGCTAGTGGCTACCTGAAGTGTGTTCTTCTGAAGGTTACTGTGCAAACTCCAGGAACAAAGTCAAATTATGTAACCAGGGACTGTGGGCGGAGCTCAGTGGTTGAGAGCTTGCCTAGCATTCGCAAAGCCCTGGGTTGATGCCCAGTATCAAAACCCCCAAAGCCAAAACAAATGAACAGCAGGAACTCTAGGAGCACAGGGCAGGCTCTGCTCACAGGACATTTGTTAATATCACATGGGCCAAAGCAAGTCACACAGCCAAGCTCAACACGGGAGGGAGGCGCGGTGTGTTCCTTCCTCAGCTGGAGGCCCTGAGAGTTACTTGGCATTTGCAGGTTTGTTTTTTTGGTTAAAAACCACTACACATACTGTTGATGATATTCTGAAGATCTCTGTTTACTCCTCCAAATTGGTAGATGTACATTTAATCTGTTCTAAAAAAAAAAAGTATTGCATTGATTGTGTGTGTGTGTGTGTGTGTGTATGTGTGTGTGTGTGTGTGTGTGAAACAGACTTTGGGAGTGTACCCTTATGTCCACCCTGTGGGTTCCAGGGGTTGAACTTAGATCCTCAGGCTGGACAGCAAGTGCCCAATGAGCCATCTCCTCAACCTCTCCCATCCTTTGAACACTTGAGGAAAAGTCTTCCGTGTAGGCCCACCACTCACAGTTCATCCGTCATCCATCCCATCAGTTAACTAAAGATAGGTAGGACGTGTTACAGTAAGTTTTTTCTTTGAATAACTGTGGGGCTGGAGATGTACCTCAGTTGGTGGAGTGTTTTCCCAGCAGGCATAGAGTCCTAGGTTCAAGCCCAAGCCTCATATAAACTGGATGCACTGGGCCATGCCTGCGGCCCCCAGCACTTTGAAGGAGGAGGCGGAGCATCAGTTTAAGGTCACTGTCAGCTACATAGGGAGTTTGAGTGCCCTGGGCTACAAAAGACCGTCTCAGAAGGCTGGAGAGATGGCTGGGCGGTTAGAAACACTGACTGCTCTTCCTGAGTTCGATTCCCAGCAACCACATGGTGGCTCACAACCACCCGTAATGAGATCTGATGCCCTCTTCTGGTGTGTCTGAAGACAATAAATAAATCTTAAAAAAAGACTGTCTCAGAAAGAAAACCGTGGAATGAACATCCTAATACATGTGTTCCAGTATAGTCTCATTTCTATCTTAAGGGTCAGCAAAGTAAACCTTACAGCACAAACCCAGCAAGGTACAAAATAGAATAAATAGAGCTCTACTGAAACTCAGCCAAACTCACTCACTTGTGTAACATTGGTAGTTTCTTTCACCCTATCCCAGGAGAATTAAGTCATGGACACAGAAGACTAAGCAACAGACCATCCGGCTCTTCAGAGGGACTTTGTTAGCCTCTGCCTTATAGCCTGGAAACTCAGTGATGTTTTTGACTTTTTGGGATAGAGTCTCACCAAGTAGCCCTGTCTAGCTTGGACCTCAGTATGTAAGCCAGGGTCATCTACCTGCCTCTTAAAGGTGAATGCCGACGGATATACTTGATAATATTTAACGGGAGTGAAGAAAGGTGCTGGAGAGATTGCTCAGTGGTGAAGAACCCTGGCTACTTGCTTTTAATCCCAGCACTTGGAAGGCAGAGGTGAGTGACTCTCTGAGTTTAAGGTCAGCCTGGTCTATAAACAAACAAAAAAACAACAATAAACCCCAAAAGCACTGGTTGCTCTTCCAGAGGAAGTGGGTTTGATTCTAAGCACTCACCTGGTAGCTTATAAAACATATGTAACTCCAGTTCCAGGGGAGTCAGTGTCTTTTTCTGGTCTCCATGAATATCAGGTATACACATATTACACAGACATACACGAAGGCAAAACTTTCATACACATAAAGTAAATAAAAATGTTTTAAAAATATACTGTAGCTGGGTGTATTGGCCCATGGCTTTAAACTCAGCACTTGGGAGACCTAGACAGGCAGATCTCTGTGAGTTCAAGGCCAGCCTGAACACACAGTAAGCTCCAGGATATCAGAGCTATAAAGTGAGATCCTGCCCTGAAAAAACAAAACTAAAAAAGGTCTGGGGAAATGGTTCGGTGGCTAAGAGGAGTGGCTGCTCTTCTAGAGGTTCTGAGTTCAATTCCCAGCAACCATGTGGTAGCTCACAACAGTATATTATAGTATCTGATGCCCTCCTCTGGCATGCAGGTGGACATGAAACAGATAAAGCACATACGTACCATGTAAATAAATCTTTTATAAACTAGCCCGGCATGGTGGCACATGCCTTTAATCCCAGCACTTGGGAAGCAGAGGCAGGTGGATCTCTATTCTGCCTGGTCTACAGGACAAGTTCTAGGACAGCCAGGGCTATCCAGAGAAATCCTAGAAAAACAAACAAACAACAGAAACAAAACCTAAAAACCAAGTAAATAAATATTTACATCAACGCTACAGACAGAACTACAGGCAACTGAGGAGAGCTGGGGACAGGAGAGATGGCAGTTGGTTGTTCAGTGCCAAAGAGTCCTCCCTGAAAATGCCCGTACGTTACATGCATGCATACAAATAAGAAACAGTATATGGGCTCAGCAGGTTTTATCTAAGAATATATGTTTACACAAATAAATATCTGCACGAAGTAACAGTGGAAAAAGAGGCTGTGATTCGAAGAAGAGCAGGTGTGTGGAGCAGGAGAGGGGTGTGTGGAGCAGGGAGGGGAGGGGTGTGTGGAATGGGGAGGGGTGTGTGGAGCAGGGAGGGGAGGGGTGTGTGGAATGGGGAGGGGTGTGTGGGGAAGGGAGGGGAGGGGTGTGTGGAATGGGGAGGGGTGTGTGGAGCAGGAAGAGGTGTGGGAAGAGGGGAGGATTTGGAGGGAGGAAAGGGAAGAGTCAATGTTCTAATCTCAAAAATAAAAAAAAAATAAAATTTAACAGAATAAAATCGACATAAGCCTTTGCCAGCAGTTTATGTAGTAGTGGTTTTGGTTTCTTGTTTGTTTGTTTGTTTTCCAGACAGGGTTTTCTTGTAGCCCTGGTTGCTCTGGAACTTCCTCCTGTAGAACAAGTTGGCCTCAAACTCATTGACATCTGTCTGCCTCTGGCCTCCTAGAGTTGGGTTTAAGGACATGTGGTTCCTGCCTGGCACTAGTGTTTTTATTAATGTTAAAACTTACTGGGCTGGAGAGATGGCTCAGCAGCCCCAACCACATGGTGGCTCACAACCATCTGTGATGGGATCTGATGCTCTTCTGGTGTGTCTGAAGTACAGTTACAGTGTACTTACACACACACAAACACAAATATATAACAAAAGTTATATATTATCCAAGGCCGGGGCGGCACACCCATGGATTTCTGTGAGTTTGAGGTCAACTTAGTCAATGGAGTAAGTTCCAGGACAGCCAGGGCTACACACACACACACACATACACACACACACACAAACCCTGTCTCAAAAAAAAAAAAAAAAAACAAAAAACAAAAAACAAAAACACCAAACCAAAAGCTATAGTGGAGGACTGGAAAGTTGATGTGGTTAGAAGCACTTATTCTTGCAAAGGACAGGCATTCAGTTCCCAGCTCCCACCCCACACACCAGGAGTCGCACCACTCCCTTGGGTACCAGGCATGCATGGGGTGCACAGACACACACACATGCAAAACAGCCATACACACAAGATAAAATAATCTTAAGAAAATCTCTAAAGAAAAGTTGTAAATTAAGCATAATGGGAAATGGAGGAAAGGGGGTCAATGGGCATGATTCAAATACATTGTATACATAAATGAAATTTTCAAAGCATAAATAAATATTATTTTGGCATGGTGACAGCCACTTTAGATGTAACACTGAGTCCCTGGGGGGAATATTATTAAAAATAAAGAAATAAGTTGAGGATGGTGGCCTAAACCTACCATCCCTGCACTTTGGCTGCCAAGACAGCTGTGATCTTGAGCTGACACAAGCCTTGTCCCTACAGTGAGTCCCTGTATCCAGAGAAAAACAAAACAGCAAAGAATGCCTGTCTCTGTCCCGCTGTCACCCACGAGTGGCCACCCTTAATCTGTACGGCCAACACAGGCACACGCTTTCTTCATTTAATCTTCTTGGTGCTGAAGATTTTTTAAAAAATCTCCCTCGGGCTAGAGAGATGGCTCAGCAGTTGAGAGCACTGACTGCTCTTCCAGAGGTCCTGAGTTCAATTCCCAGCAACCACATGGTGGCTCACAACCACCTGTAATGAGATCTGACACCATCTTCTGATATGCACCACAGTGCACTTATAATAAATAAATAGATCTTTAAAAAAATATCCCCTTAGGCTGTCCTTACCTACAGATCTTCCAGCCTCAGCCTTCAGAGGTCTGGGATTGTCACACCCTAAATCGGTGCTGAGGATTGAGCCCAGAGCTGTCATCTGCCAGGTACGTCGGTATTGTTAGGTTGTTCTAACCCTGACTTTTGCATTGGTGTCTTGCCTACATCTGTATTTGTGTGAGTGTCCCCTTGAACTGAACTCACAGACTGTTGAAAGCTGCCATGTACGAGCTGGGGACTGAACCCGGGTCCTCTGGATCTGGGTCCAGTGTTCTTTGCCTCTGAGCCATCTGTCCAGCCCCTCAATCCTACCTTCATTTATTTTATTCTTTCCACTAGGTGTTTCGATTTTAGTTGTTTTGTTAGGGATTTTGTTTGTTTGTTTGTTTTAAAGTGGGACTTTCCTTTTAAAAAAAATTTATTAATTTTTATTTCTGTGAGTACACTGTAGCTGTCTTCAGAGACACCAGAAGAGAGCATCAGATCTCATTTGGATGGTTGTGAGCCACCATGTGGTTGCTGGGAATTGAACTCAGGACCTCTGGAAGATCAGTGCTCTTAGCCATCTCTTCAACCCCAGCCTTTCTTTTTAAGATAGGGTCCTTCACTGAGCCTGGAGCAAGCTGATTGGCTGGACTGGCTGGCCAGCGAGCCCCAGGTATTCTCCTGTCCAGCCTTCTCCGTACCTACCTCCTGTTAGATGCACCCTGCAGTACTTGGCTTCTTACCTATGTGCTGGGGACCAGAACTTGGGCCCTCCTGCTTGTAGAGCAAACAGTATTGACTGAGCTATCTGCCTAGCCCTGAATATTTTGTATTATTCTGATGTCTTAGTTTGGGTTCCAATTCTGTGAAGAGACACCATGACCACCTTTCTAACAAAGGAAAACATTTAATCAGGGCTGGCTTACAGTTTCAAAGGTTTAGTCCATTATCATGGTGGTTGGGAAGCAAGGCAGCCTGCAGTCAGACTTAGAGGAGCTGAGATTCTACATCTTGATCCACAGGCAGCAGAAAGGGACTGTGCCTTACACTGGTCTTAGCTTAAACATCTATGAGACTTCCCTCAAATTCTGCCTCTACAGTGACACACTTCTTCCCAACAAGGCCACACCAACAAGGTGCCACTCCCTGGGGCCAAGCATTTAAACCCTTGAGTCTGTGGGGGCTATACCTATTCAAACCACCACATCTGTCTTCTTTCCGATGCTCATATTCAGAAAAGGATAATGCAGGTGTTTAGACACAGGACCCAGGCAGGGTGTGTACTTCATACCTGTGTAGATGTTCTGAGTCCCTGAAAAGGACACCCTTAAATGATGTCATGCTTCAGAGCATTAGTGGCTACTCGGGTCACAGAGGCAAAGACTGAAATAATCATGGTGGCTTCTGAGGTCCCTCAGGATCTGTCCCTGCCTGATAAGGACCCTCTGGCTTATTCTAAATTTAACTATGAGGAGGGACGGGGATGGAGGAGAGAAGAGATAGACAAGGGAAGTCACTTAACAGCCAGTTACCTAATGACCCAAACTAGCAAAACACAGCCTCTCAGTCCTTGACTCAGAATAGTGAGTGTGGTACATGCCTGTGATCCTAGTACCTGGGACGCTGAGCCAGGAGGATCATGAGTTCTAGGCCGGCCTGTGTTATAAACAAAGACACTGTCTCAAAACAAGGATGTTGGTTCAGTGGGTAAAGCACTCACTGTATAAGATTGGGGATGTGAGTTCTAGTCCCTGGCACCCATGTAAAAAGCTAAGTGTACTGGGAAACACAGAAAAGTGAATCCCCAGGGCTTTCTGGCCAATCCATGACCTCCAGGCTCAGTAAGAGACCCTGTCTCCAGGAATAAAGGGGGAGGAGCTGGAGGGATGGCACAATGGTTAAAAGCACCCTGGCTGCTCTTGCAGGAGACCCTGATTCAGTTTTCTGCACCTATATGGCAGCTCACAACCATCTGTAACTTTAGTTATAGGGGATCTAATGCCCTACATCTGAGTCTGAGGCCACCAGACATACAAGTGGTACACACTCACACACATTAAGTAAATATCTTAGTTAGGGTTTTATTGCTGTGAACAGACACCATGACCAAGGCAACTCTTTATTTATTATATATAAGTACACTGTGGGTTCAGCAGACAAACTTCCTCTTTTTTCTTTTCTTTCTTTCTTTCTTTCTTTTTTTTTTTTTTTTTTTTTTTTGTGAGACTGAGTCTTATGTAGCTCAGGCTAGCCTCACATTCCTACTTCTACCTCTTGAAAGCTGGGAAGAAATGGGAATACCGCCATGTCTAACTTCATCCATTTCGTTTGTTCTTGAGACCGGGTCCAATTCAAATGAGGTTGGCCTTTAAATTCCAGAAAGCCTCTACCTCAGGCTCCTCATCTCAGGTACTCTAGTCTAGAATCATTGTGTCTGGCTGGCAGCCATGTTTCCCCTTGTGACTCAGCTCCTCTGAAAGAGCAGTAGAAACCTCTGCTGGCCCCAGACATCTTTCTGGCTAGAATTTTCAACAGTTCAACAAACCCCTTTATTTCAGAGATTCTGTGGTTCTTAATAGCCTTTTGGGGGAGCCCCTTTTCTTCCTGGCTGCTAAGCCTCTTTCACTTCCTCAAACGCCACTGAGTCTTTTTTGGTTTGTTCTGGTCTCATCAGAACTCACAGAGATCTGTAAGTTCAAGGCTGAGCAGGGCTTTATAGTGAGACCCTGCCCCTCCCCCCCACCAAAGCTTTTGGGGCTGGAAAGATGGCTCAGGTTACATCCCTAATACTCACATAAAAGTTAGGCATAATAGTGCTTAAATAGAACGACCAGCTTGGGAAGATGGGGGTCCAAACAGATGAATGTCCAGAGATCACTCACTCACTGGCTGGCTTGTCAGTTTAGTGACTCAGTAAGATCCAGGCTCAGAGATCATGAACACACCAGAAATCAACACTAGATGTCTTTCCTGTACATGGGTATACTGTAGCTGTCTTCAGACACACCAGAAGAGGGCATCGGATTTTATTACAGATGGCTGTGAGCCTCCATGTGGATGCTGGGAATTGAACTTAGGACCTCTGGAAGAGCGGTCAGTGCTCCTAACTGTTGAGCCATCTCTCCAGCCTCCAGTACAATCTAGTTATCAATGTTTTCTAAGTGCCAGATGCTACACTGCAGCCAAGAGTGAGCGCCACAGGGGAGTGAGCAGGGTGAGCACCTCCTTGGCCTGCTTGCTCCTGCAGGGCTAAGCACCTGTTGGCTCAGTTACTCCGCTGACCACAGTGTCACTCCTACAGTGACCAAGTCCTTGAAGCCAGCATTGCAGTGTGAGCAGGGCTGTGCACACTGGACCTGACTGAAAATGCAAACTCTAACACTTAACTAGGCCTGAAACCTCAGTGCTTGGGAAGTAACAGGAAGAGTATCAGGAGTTCAAGGCCAGCCTCAGCCACATGGAGAGTTGAAAGCTAATCTGGACTACATAAGATTGTTTCAAAAAAAGAAAGACAGAGTAAAAGGAAGGAAGGAAGGAAGGAAGGAAGGAAGGAAGGAAGGAAGGAAGAGCAAGCAAACAAAATTAGGTTGTCCTTTGGCTGACACTCACCATGACTGGGATCTAGTGCACAGTCTCACACAGTGGGAGCCATGTTTTCTTTCTTTCATTTTCACTAAATGGGAAGTACAAAAACTGGAAGTGGCCTGTGCTTCTCTCTACTCCCCGAGAGCCCCCATCGTGTTTCCTAACAGAGAAGCTTCCCTCGGCCTTCGGTCAGCAGGGAGCGCAGAGGGAAGCCCCGAGGGAAGGTAGGGTCTTGGGTTGGCCTCTTCCTGAGTATTTCTGGGCACAAGCAGGTTCCGGAGAGGCCTGCTTGGGAGTCATCACAGGCATGAGAGAGGCTTCGTTTGAGAACAACGGGGTGCAAAGCTGAGGGGACATTGTGAGGCAGGTGGGGCTTGGCCTTAGGACCTCACAGGGTTTGGGCGATGGCTCGGCAGTTGAGAGCACTTGTTCTTCCAGAGGACCCAGGGTCAACTCTCATTAGTGGCTCACAATCCCTGCTAAGTCCAGAGTCTGGTCTGATGTCATCTTCACCTCTATGAGCACCAAGCACTCACATGGTGCACACACCACATTCGGAATATGCATGCTCATAAACAAACAAACAAACAAACAAATAGGAAAGAGCCAGGTGGTGGTGGCACACACCTTTAATCCCAGCACCTGGGAGGCAGAGGAGGCAGGCAGATCTCTGAGTTCAAGTTCAGCCTGGTTTACAGAGTGAGTTTAAAGACAGCCAGGATTATACAGAGAAACCCTGCCTTGAGAGAGAGAGAGAGAGAGAGAGAGAGAGGAATAGATCTCATATCCTGTTGTGCTTGTCAAAGCCCATGCTTTCCTGAGAAAATCCTCAGGTAGAGAATTCCAAGTACACACATGATCTTTTGCTGACAACCATGTTTAGAGGTGTGTGTGTGTGTGTGTGTGTGTGAAAACCTCAGGATTTTATTGTCTTATAACAAAGTCAGTTCAGAACGGTATCCATTTCTCTCCCCACCCCCAAGTCTTTCGTTTTATCTATATACATGTGTGTGTATCACATGTGTGTCTGGTGCCCTTGGAGGTCAGAAAATGGCATCGGGTCCCCTGGACCCGAAGTTACAGACAGTTGCAAGCTGCCATGTGGGTGCTGGGAATAGAACCCAGGACCTCTGGAAGAGCACCCGGGGTTCTTAACCACTGAGCTGTCTCTCCAGCCCCCCTGCACATCTCACGACAGACAGAACCCTTAGATCTGCAGCTCTAGCTGTTTTTCAGAAAATAGTCTTAGTGTGCCCCCAATAGCCACCACATTGCCTTTTTACCGGGTACCACATTCCTCCCAGAAAGTCTGGCAGGTTTCAGAAACAGCCACAGTGTCTGCAGGCATGCTCTCAGCCTTCTGCCTCAGGGTGCTGAAATCTCCCACTACTGGAACCTGGCTGGGAGAGAGCTGGTTGGCAGTGATCCACAAGTAGCACGGAAGACCACAGCTTCTGCCTGGCTCCCAGCTGCTACAGGGGAGAGCCATGCCCGTGAGCAAGACTTTCCGACACTCTGGGCCCATGTTATTCTCCTGAAATTCTCTCTCTTTTTTTGGTGTTTATTTTTGGTTTTGGTTTGAGACGGATTTTTTTTTTTTGTGTGTGTGTAACTCGGGTTGGCTTTGAACTCACTACTTAGCTCAAAGTGACCCTGTACTAATCATTTATGGCCTCCAGCTCACGTTGTTCTCTGGATGCCGGGTGGAGGCGCACACCTTGAATCCCAGCACTCAGGAGGCAGAGGCAGACGGGTCTCTGTGAGCCTGATCTACAGACGGAGTTCCAGGAAAGTCAGGGCTGCACAGAGAAAGCCTGTCTTGTGAACAAACAAACTTGTTCTCTGACCTCTACATACTCTCTGTGGTACTGAATACACACACCTGCAAAAAAAGATAAATACTGGTAGGCCTTGTGGCCTCTACTTGTGTGCACATACCTGCACACTCAGGTGCACACATATACCACACATACATGGTATAAAATACTTTGTTTCCCCCCCCCCATTTTTTTTCTATCTTTTAATTCCTTCAACCTTCTCTTCCCTCCCCTTTACAGGGTAACCCTTCTGGCTGCACAATCCAGAACCCTGCACTCCACACCCTCTGAAGGATACGTCTGGGTCTTAATTTATGTGTGTTGGAAATCCTAAACTTCCCTTCCACCTCAGATGTTGTCCCTATGCTGGGTGTTGAAAAGACCACGCCTCTGTGCTACTTTCGGTGTCAAGAACGCATGCGTCTGAAAAAACACCTTCATGAAAGCATAGAGAAGGGGTCTGCGAGATGGGTGGGCAAAGAAAGGAGCTTGCTGCCAAGTCTGATGACTTGAGTTCAATTCCCGGGTGTAAAGAAAGAACTGACTTCTGCAAGTTGCCGTGTGACCTCCACATGCTCAGGAAAAGCACCCACTCTGCCCCCCATAATCACGGGGACCTGAGTTTAGCTTCCCAGCCAAGTCAGAAACTGCACAGTGGGGTGTGTTTATAGTGGTGGGGTGTCTTTATAATGGGGAGGTGGAGACAGGAGGATCCCCTGGGGTTTACTGGCCGGCCATGAGGTCCAATTGGTGAGCTCCTGTTCACCGAGAGACTGTGTAAAAATAAATAAACAAATAAATAAAGGGATACATGATAGAGGAAGATGTTGGATGTTGACCACACACACACACACACACACACACAGAGAGAGAGAGAGAGAGAGAGAGAGAGAGAGAGAGAGAGAGATCTAGGTTAGCCTCTCCATGTCCTTCAGGCCAGTGTCTCTTGTGTTATTGTCCTCAGCAGGGCAGGTGGCTGTACTTTCTTAGCCACTGGGGCCTCCATTTTAAAGCCTTTCTTTATCTTCAGTTGAGTGCCTCTGTCTGTGATCCAGGAGGGATACGATTCCATTTCCATAAAGGCTGTGTTCATTAATAGTGCTGGTAAGATTTAAGGAGAGAGAGAATTAGGGTCCAGCCCCAGGTTGCTCAGACAGAAGGCCTTGCTAACAAGCACTCAAGGCCGGGCAGGGAGCTGCTCACCTACACCACGCCCTGGAGACTGCCCTTCACAGCAGGTGCCTGCCCTCTCTCAGTGTTCGAGGCCTCTCTGCAATGCTCTGAGTACAAACCCCACCAGTCCAAGCCCAAGACATAGACTCACAGGAAGCAGAAACATGTATCATCTCAATACTCAAAAGGCAGAGGCAAGGGGATTACCAAGAGGTTGAGGCTAGCCTGGTCTACATGGAGTTTTAGGTTAACCAAGGTTTCATAGGGAGACTTTATGTCCCAAAACAAAGCAAAAATGAGCAAACCTCCAAAACGTCAAGTACCAAACACTTTTAATCCCAGTACTGCGGAGGCAAAGGCAGGAGGGGCTTCTTTAGTTCTAGGCCAGCCTAGTCTACATAGCAAATTTCAGGACAACCTGGGCTACATAGAGAGACTTTGTCTCAAAAGGAACAGAGTGGAAGTCAGTAGCAGCGCAGGGTGAACAGGAGTGCACAGGCTTTGGTCCCAGCACTGGAGTGGGGCGCAGGACACTCTGGAGTTCAAAGTCATTCTCCCCTCCATAGAGAGTCAGAGGCTAGACCAGGCCTCAAGGAAACGAACAAAATATGAACGGTGCCTGTGGAATACATCAGGACATATGTGACAGAAGACATTTTATTTCTGCACATTTATCTATCATCTTTTACATACATGAATATTATACAGGGTTTCATGTAGAAGAGGCTAGCCTAGTACCCATCTAGAACTCATGACAATCCTCCTGCCTCAGCCTCCTAAGAACTGCGATGCAGGCATGAGCTACCACACCTAGATATTATATGAGATATACAATTTATTATTTGTATGTATATACACTGTATGCACATACACTGCACACATGCATTTAGTGTTTTATTACATATGTACATATGAACTCCATATATGATGCTTGCTTAACATATCATGTGTCATATAGACAGTATTATTACTGCCCCACTGACTAATGGGAAATCTGAGGCACAAGGAAGTTTATAGTAACTTACTTCGAGTCATCAGGTCTGGCCGGTTAGCTCAGGTGGTTAGAGCACTGTGCTAACAGAGTCACCAGTTGATTTTTGTCTCCACGGCTCCTTGGTTTTTGGGAGCTGTGGTTTCACCTTGACAGGTCCATTCTGGAAACATCTGTTTGTTTCCTTCTGTCATTTCCTCTTTCCTAACACAGTACAAAGCCCAGAACTGATTGACTGTAATCCCAGGACTCAGCGGGTAGATGTAAGAAGATCACCATGCCAGCCTCAGCTACATAGCAAGTTTGAAGCCAGCCTGGGCTACTTAGTGAGAGCTTGTCTCATAAAGAAAAAGAAAACTGGATGGCGTTTGTCTTAAATGGTCTACTTAAGCCAATTAACCAAGTTCAATTAAGGAATTTATAGCCAGGAGTGATGGTAATCACATGTAATCCCAGCTGAAGCAGGAGGATTGTTGCGAGTTAGAGACTAGCCTGTTTTATATAGTGAATTCTGGGCCGGTGACGACATATGAAATCCTGTCTCAAAAGACAGGGACTTATATATTTAAAGGGTGACACGACGGGTGTGTGTGTGTGTGTGTGTGTGTGTGTGTGTGTGTGTGTGTGTGTGTGTATTCAAGAGTCATGTAGCATGCATGTAGAGGTCAGAAGTCAGAGCTCACCTTCAGGACTCTGGGATCGAATTTGGGTTGGGCCAGGAGGGTTGTAAACGGACACCTATATCCACTGAGCCATTCTGCCAGCCCAAATTATAAATTGTAACGTGCTTTCTAGTATCCAAACCAGGATCTCTCTTGGAACCCGCAGGAGCATCGCTCAGCCCCCAAGCCTTCAGGGTTCTGTTTTTCCGGTAAGTTCTCCGAGCTGGTACCGCCTCCTCAGTGCTCTCTGTCCGAGAAATCCTGGGGTGGGTGGGCCTCCTGGCAGTTTGTTTTCTCTTCATCGCTGACAAGCAGGATCAGATCAGGCAGAACTTCCTGTGGAAGAATTCACAGAAGAGTTATTTATGGCTACTTCATCTTCCGGCGCCGAGACAGTGACCGGGGTTAAAGTTAGAGGGGTGCGGAAGTGGAGCGCGGGGAGAAGGAGCGGTCGGGGCGCAGCCGCCCAGAAAAGCCGTTTAAATCGCACAGAGTGCTGTATCGTATTAATGCTTATCGTTTCCCCGCATTTATTCATTTATATGCCTGTGTCCCGCACGCACGCGCGACAGTGTGCATGCAGCGCTCGGAAAACGTGTGGAAGTCAGTTCTCTCCTACCGTGTGGGTCCCAGGGACTGAAATCAGCCGGTCAGGTTTGGCAGCATCTTTACACACTTAGCCATCTCCCTGGCCCAGTGCCTGATGTTTTAAAATCTACCGGAGAAGGAGAGAAGAAAGAAAAATGTCTTCTTCCCTTTGTCTTGAGAAAAGTCTCGTGTAGCCTTAGGCTGGTTTTACAGGCTCCGTGTGCAGCTTAACTCGAGACTCACGCCTGTAATTACACCTCAGGGAAGGCAGAGCCGACAGGCGCTCTGGGTAACTCCAGTTCCCGCTGTTCTGACACCTTCCGACCTTCCACCCGTGCACACAAAACACAGTCACACCACCACACCTACCTACCGACAGAGAAATGACCTGAAGCCAAACTCTCCCTCAGGAGCCTTTCCTGCCTTCTTGAATCTCAGGACTCTCTCTCCTCACCTTTCTTTAATGAACCTATATAGTTGCTCTGTTTTAAAGCAAACAAAACCTGTGTCTTCTCTTCTTATTTATGATGCTCAGCATAGTGGCTCCGTGTCACACTACCCGTCTCTACTCAATTTTTTGACATTTCTTAGCTTGAAAGCCTTGTGCCTCAGTTTCTCCTCTCTTTTTCTCTCCCCTCCCTCCTTCCCTCCTCCCCTCCCCCCCCCTTAGACAGGGTCTCTCTCACTCTGTAGCCTACACTGGCCTCAAACTCACAGCAATCCTCCTGCCTCAGCCTCCTACCTGTGAGGCTTATAGGTATAAGCCACCACACTTGACGCACCTCCATATCTTTAAAGGTTTAAAGGGCTTCCCTCAGAAGTGTTAACTAAGAGGGGCTGGAGAGATGGGCTAAAAGCACTGGCTATCCTTCCAGAGGAGCTTTGTTGAGTTCCCAGCACCCAAATGGCAGCTCACAACTGTCTGTAACTCCAGTTCCGGAGGCTCTGACACCCTCACAGACATATATGCAGGCAAAACACCCATGCACATGAAATAAAAAGTTTAAAAGAGAGAGAGAGAGAGAGAAAGAAATGCTAAGACTAGTGAAGAGGTCAGCCATTTCTGTCTAGGAGAGTTTGTCACTATTAAGTATGTGGATTCTCCTTGGTTCTGTCAGGATGCCCGGATCCGCTTTCCCAGGTGAATCTCTGTTTGGATCGCACCAGGCTGCCTGCTGTGCTGTGCTTGGGTCAGATGTGTAGAAGCACTGTTTGGAGCTGCATCTTAGGCTGGAAGAAAATGCTGAGCTTCCAGAGGGGAGGCCTCTACCTATCCCTCCAGCCTGTGTGTCTGTGCAGTTGAACTCTGGTGAACACGCTCACTTGCAAGAAGTGAGGAGATTCCTGCCTCATCCACTGAAGACAGGCAAATAGTTTCTTTCTAAAACTCATCTCTACCAAGAAGTAGAGCGCTTAAGCTCTGCAAATAGATTTTTTCCAACACGGTGGATGATTTTACAAGACATTTGGGGGTTGGGGTTGTAGCTCATGTGTAGAGTACCTGTCTCCGAAGCACGAGGCCGAGAATTTGATGTATAAAATAAGTCTAGTGGTGAACACTGTAATCTCAGCTCCAGAGAGGGCTGGGGCAGGAGGATCAGAAATTCAAGACCATCTTCCACAGCATAGCGTTTGAGGTTAGCCTCAGCTACATGACAGCCTGCCACTAAAAAAAACAAACAAAAAAAAAAAAACAAAAAAACAAACAACAACAACAAAAATACTGACATTAGCACATCTAAACTGGGGGGTGCAACCCTGTCATCTCAGCACTCAGGAAGCTGAGGCAGGAGGACAGCTAGTTCAAGAGTAGCTTTGGCTGTAAAGTGAGATCCTGTCTCAATAAAACACAGAGAGAGCCATAGACACACAGAGGAGAGGGCCTGGGGAAGAGAGAGGCCAAGCCATGTGTGGTATGCGTGTGTGTATGGTGGTGTTTGTGTGTGGGGGGGTGTGTGGTGTGGTGTGTGTGGTGGTGTATGTGTGTGTGTGTGGTATGTGTGTACATGTGTGGTGTGGTGTATATGGTGGTGGTGTGCGTGTATGGTGTATGGTGTGTGTGTGGTGTGTATGTGGTGTGTGTCTGTGGTGTATAGTGTATGTGTGTTTGTTTGCACTGTGGTGTGGGGTGTGTGTGGTATGTGGATGTGTGTGTGTGTGTGTGTGTGGTATGTATGTATGTGTATGGTGTGGTGGTGGTGGTGTGTGTGTGGTGTATATGTGGTGTGTATGTGGTGTGTGTGTGGTGTGTGGATGTGTGTGTATGTGGTATGTGTGTGTGTGTGTGTGTGTGGTGTGTATGTGGTGTGTGTCTGTGGTGTATAGTATATGTGTGTTTGTTTGCACTGTGGTGTAGGGTGTGTGTGGTATGTGGATGTGTGTGTGTGTGTGTGTGTGGTATGTATGTATGTGTATGGTGTGGTGGTGGTGTGTGTGTGGTGTGTGTGGTGTGTGAATGTGTGTGTGTGGTGTGTGTATGTGTGTGGTATCTGTGTGTATGGTGTGTGTGTGGTGTGTGTGGTGTGTGAATGTGTGTGTGTGGTGTGTGTATGTGTGTGGTATGTGTGTATGTGTATGGTGTGGTGGTGGTGGTGGTGTGTGTGTATGGTGTGTGTGTGGTGTGTGTATTTGTGGTGTGTGTGTGGTGTGTGTGTGTGTGTGGTGTGTGTATTTGTGGTGTGTGTATGGTGTGTGTGTGGTGTGTGTATGGTGTGTGTGTAGTGTGTGTGGTGTGTGTTTGTATGGTTGTGAGTGTGGTGTGGTAAATGTGGTGTGGTATGTATGGTGTGGTGTATATGTATGGGTGTGTGTTTGTGTGGTTGTGTGTGTGGTTTGAGGAGTCAATACACTCAGAGTACCAGCATCTCCTAGAGACAGAGGTGGGCTGGAGGGTCTCTCACCAGAGCGTTCAAAGCAGCCCAGTCCTGCAGACACTTTCACTTCTGTCTTCTGTGTCCAGAACTCACTTCTGTGGCTTACTGTCATCAGGTCTGAGGTCATCTGTCATCTGAGCTCTAGGGAACCAATCCACTCACACTGAGAAAGAGAGAGAGAGGAAAATGAAATTATTGCGGCATATTATTTTAACCAGCTTGACAAAGATCTCAAGGTCTGATAGCGGTCAGCCAGCGCCGGTTCTGAGAAGCACTTGGTTTTCTTCCCCGGCAGGAAGATATGTAAATGGATGTCATCGTCCCAGAGTTGATGTGACAAATTCTGCCAAAATGACAAATGAGTTTTTTCTTTTGACCCAACAATTCTGCTTCTAGGATTTGCCCAACACATTAAACAAAACAAAACAAACAAACAAAACACTTGTATCCAAGGAATTCCCTGGCATAAGCCTGTAACCTAGCACCAGGGGGAGCGAGGGTCACTAGTTTTGAGTTCGTTCTAGGCTTACATATCGAAGATGGGGATGGGGAGTGGACAGGAGAAGCTGAGGCAGAAGGTTTATAGCAGATTCAAGTCTAGCCTGGGCTACATAGTGAGTTCCAAGCCAGCCTGAACTACATAGCCCAGCCTATTTGGAGTAAAGAAGGAGGTGGGGGAGGAAGAGGAGGAGGAAAAAGGGGAGGGGAAGGGAAACTTGGTGGCACACAACCAGGATGCTAGTACTGCAGAGCAAGAGCCAAGAACAGCAGAAATTCTAAATCACAGGGTCTTACTATGCACTCCTGTCTGGCTCGGAACTCTATTGTGTAGACCAGGTTGGCTTTAAAATCATAGAGAAGGGCTGGAGGGATGGCTCAGTGGTGAAGAGCACTGGCTACTCTTCCAGAAGTCCTGAGTTCAATTCCCAGCAACCACACGGTGGCTCACAACCATCTGTAATGGGATCTGATGCCCTCTTCTTGTGTGTCTGAAGACAGTTACAGTGTACTTATATATAATAAATATATAAATCTTTAAAATTACAGAGAACCTGCCCCTGCCTCCCGAGAACAGAAGGAACACCTGGCTATGTTCCCTTTGTGGGTGAATGTCTTCTTCTTTGGCCCTCCAGACATTTTCCATCTTTTTCTGAAGATCCCACTTCAGCCACACAGCTGCATGCTGACCTCCTTCGTGAAGCCTGCCAGCCTTCTTGGGCCCTAATTTTAAAGATCTAGAGCCTCTCCTCTCCTTTTCCTGCCTCCTTCTGGCAGCTGCCAAGATTTACAGCTTGCCTCCCCTCAAACTCTCCCAGACTCTTAACAAGCTGGTCCTTAAGGAGGAGGAGGGGGGAGGAGGAAGAGGAGGAGGGGAGGAGGAAGAAGAGAAGGGGAAGAGGAGGAAGAGGGAGAGGAGGAGAAGAGGGAGGGGGAGGGAGAGGAGGAGGGAGGAGGAGGAGAGAGAGAGAAGGAGGGAGAGGAGGAGGGGGGAGGAGGAAGAGGAGTGCACATTTCCAAAGAATGGTGGGAGACTGAGTGAATGGAATTGACTAGTGTGGGCAAACCCGAGAATCTGGTTCTCTGGTTCAGGCAGAGCCATGGCCAGAGGCCTTGATGTGATCAAAGAGTTGGGCTTTGTGGGAAGACAGAGCAATCCATCCTCTTTCAGGACTCTAAATGACTCCCATTCAAGTCAACAACTTTATTAATTAATTGGGCATCCGACATATCCCAGAGCAGTGCTCAAAGCTGGAGGGACTTGTGTGCATAATAATTCACAATAATTCACGGATACATCCACTCATTTTCAAAGGCTTAAGTTTGTTTATTTTTTCCTGTGCAGGTTTAAAAGACCTCAAAAGTTCCACTGCTCCAAAATCAAATTACACACAACTAAAAAGAATATCCATAATCCTGCTAAACCCTTGCAATTTCTCAGAGAGTCAGAAGAAGCAAGGGCAGCGCGACTCCCCACAACCCCAAGGCTACTGGGGTGCCTGGCTGACTCCAGTCTTGAGGATCTACAGAAGGAAGGTACTGAGAGCCACCCCTGGTGACTGCATCAATAGCTGGACCCCAAACCGTGTGGGTCAATCTGGAGACGGTGCCATTGTGAAAGGAAGGCGCCAGCCACTAGTTAATTATTTCCCATAGGCTTTTCAAACCCACACAGCCAACTTTCTATTCCTTTGTCTTCTTTGCAGCTTCTAAATGTGAAAAAGAAAACAAAACCTCTTTTTGTCCCAATTTTTAGTCTTTGGATGTTTTTTGAAGTGGTTTTCTGTTTTGTTGTTTTGTTCGGAGACAGTGTCTCATTATGTAGCCCAGGCTGGCCTAGAATTCAAAGTATAGACCAGGCTGGCCTTGAACTCACAGATATCTGCCTACTTCAACATTACTGTTTTGTTTTTCTGAGGCAAGGTTTCTCTGCGTAGCCCTAGCTGTCCTATAACTAGTTCTGTAGACCAGGCTAGCCTCAAACTCAAAGAAGTCCACCCGCCTCTACCTCCAAGTGCTGGGATTAAAGGCATGAGCAACCACTCCCTGGCATGTTTCGTTTTGATCTTACCGTGTTGCTCATGCTGGCCTTGAGTTTAAAATCTGTCTTACTCTCCCTTGTGGGGTCCAAGTACAGAATACACGCACACATACCCACATACCCATTTACTGTTTTTTTCTTCTTCCATAAAATACTAGCATGGTTAAACTGCCGCATCTGAAAAAGTCAAATGCCAGCCCCTCTCTTGTTTGTCTTATCCTACGGTGGCTCCAGTTTGTATATCAGAGGTATTTATCATTTGTCATTGCTAGATGAAGACACAACCTCTGTTCCTTTCTTTCTTCCTCTCTCTCTCTCTCTCTCTTCTTCTTCTTCTTCTTCTTCTTCTCCTCCTCCTCCTCCTTCTTTTCTTGAATTACAAAGCCACTTTTAATACTTTGGGGTGTGCCCACAGGAATAAAACAATACTGGGAAGAGGTAACCCCCTCACCCCCAGGAGTGGCCCTGAAGGAGAGGCTACCTGAGGGGAAGGAAGCACAAAAGGAGCCCTCTACAGACTCAGGGCAAAGGGAACACCATCGGTGTGGGACCAGTGAGCACCACAGGAAGAAAGTTAAGCATGGTGGGACTGGCTCCAGGCAAACAGGCACACGGCAAGAGGGTTGGACCGAAGCTACAGAGCTGCTTGGGTTCCTCCTTCTCATTCGCCTTTTCTGCTGCATGATCTCGGGTAGAGATGATGGGGCACTCTGCTTGCGGGTCGGCAGCAGAAAGTCCATCATCTGGCGCCTTCCCTTAACCGAGTTGCTCTGTGCTCCTCTGGCGGGCGAGCTCTCGCTGGTTACCGTGGGTCGTGGCCACTGCAGCGGCTCCAACCTGCCTCCGTTGAGTCCTCTGGTTCCCTTTTTTTGTTTGTTTGTTAAGATTTCTTTCTTTCATGTTAAGTACACTGCCATTGCCTTAAGACACATCAGAATAGTCATGAACCACCATGTTGGTTGCTGGAAATGGAACTCAGGACCTCTGGAAGAGCAGTCAGTGCTCTTAACCACTGAGCCATCTCTCCAGCCCGAAACCTCTGTTTCTTAGGCATTGAGTATGTGTTTAATACTGTGTAAGACGGCAACTGAGGACTTATTTGTTCCTAGCTATGATTATTTTTCATAGTCCTACCAGGATCATGTCTGGAATGCTTATAAGGCAGGTGAGCGCCCCTCCCCCATCTCTAACCCTGACTGTGTGATATTAAGCTAGTTATTTAATGTCCCCGGGCTTCTATTTTGTTTCTTTTCTTTTTAACTTTAAAAAAAAAAAGATTTATTTACTTTACATATATGAGTACACTGTAACTATTGTCAGACACACCAGAAGCGGGCATCAGATCCCATTACAGATGGTTGTGAGCCATCGTGTGGTTGCTGGGAATTGAACTCAGGACCTCTGGAAGAGCAGTCAGTGTTCTTAACCCCTGAGCTATCTCTCCAAACCCCTCCCCCCCGTTTTTTTTTTTAACTTTTAAATAAAACATTTCAAATTTATTACTATTTTATGTGTACGGATGTTTTGCTTGCCTGTGTGTATTTGGGTTCTCTTGACAAGAGCAATACACGCTCCTAAACTCTGGGACATCTCTCTCCGGCTCCCTTGGCTTTGTTTCTTGAGACAGGGTCTCATGTAGCTCAGGCTGGCCTCAACCTTACTGTGTAGCCATCCTTCAAAATGAGTTGGCAGCCACACACTGCCACTTCCTGCTTACGTGGGGCTGGGGCTTAAGCATGGAATGTGTGTGGGCCAGGCAAGCACTCCACCATAAATGCTGTGTCCCCCAAACCCATTTTCAAAATAATTAAAAAAAATTTTTTTTATGTGTTTAAGTGTTTTGACTGCACATATGTATGTAGCCTAAAAGCATATATGATGCCTGGGGAGTCCAAAGGAGTGTAGTGGAGGCCCTGGAGCTGGAGTTATAGCTTGTGATCTACAATACGGGTGCTGGGAATTGAATCCATGTCCTCTGGGAGAGCAGCCAGGGCTCTTAACCTCTGAGCCATCTCTTTAGCAACCCCCTTCGTTTTTTTTTTTTTTTTTGTATGTGTTTATTTGTTTCACATAAAGAATTAGAATTAGAATGAGGAACTGGGTGTGGTGACAAAAGACTATAATCCTAGCACTCTAAAGCCTGAGGCAGGAGGATCTGGAGTCAAAGGCTAGCCTGAGCTAATCTGTGAGACCTAATGTCAACACAAGGGCAGAAGACAAGCCTCACTGGTTGAGCATTTGCTTAGCACGAGCAAAGTGAGAGACCCAACCTCTACTATCACAAACCTAAGGAGGAAGGAAGAGAAGGCTCAGGGCGGGGTTCCGTAGCTTGCCTGCCTAGCCCTGGGCTCCACCTCCAGCATCTTATAAACTAGTTGTGGGGGTGACTCATGACTCTCATCCCAACACTTTTGAGACAGGGAGGGGAGAATCAGAAGTTCAAGGTCATTCTTAGGTACTTAGGGAATTTGAGGCCAGCCTTGGCTAACAGGAGATCCTTCCTCAAACGACCAATGAAAGCAAGGGAAGTCAAAGTTCTATGAGGTGTCATCCTGTCTACCCCACCCTGGCACAGCATAGGGGGGCATGACGGTGACACAGAAAGCGATGGGCTATTTACTCAGAACATGCTGGGGACAGGCCCACGTCCATCCTGCCCTGTGGCCTCTGCAGTCAGCTTAGATCTCCATTGCCCTTTATGGAGCAGGGGACACAGATCGCAGAGTTATTTGGTACATGCTGCCTGCAGACTTCATCTGAGAAACGGGAAGGAAAAGATACTGTTACAAGGAGCTTCATAAGCCTTCTGGGCCACACGGGGGTGTCACACATGGCCAAGTTTAGGCTCTGGGGACACAAGACCACATCAGTAAATGAACTAGTGGTGATTTTTTTTTTTTTTTAAAGACAAAGTTTCTTTGCCCTGGCTGTTCTGAAACTCATTCTGTAGATCGGGCTGACTTGGAACTCAGAGCTCTGCCAGCCTCTGCCTCCTGAGTGCAGGGCTCAAAGTCATGCACCACCTCCATCCGGCTACCACTGGCGACCCTGATCACCTCCACCTCTTGTGCCAATCATCTCATCCAGGTTGACAAGAGGAGGACAGATGTCAGCAGCCATGACAGTGGTGATTCCTTCCTGTGAAATGTACAGAAACCTTCAGCATAATCCGCACAGGTTCTCGGGTCCCTGGGCTTGGCCACAGACCTCAGCAAGAGCAGAAGTGTCCAGCCAGCAGCTTTATGTTCCCCTGGGGTGTGTGTGTGTGTGTGTGTGTGTGTGTGTGTGTGTGTGTGTGTGTGTAAGTTGTGCAGGTATGTAGAGATCTGGGGGTAACAGCAAGTGTCTTTTTTGTTAATTTTCTCTCACACATACTTAGGCAGAATCTCTCACCTGCACCCAGAACTTGCTGATTCGGCTAGTCTAGCTAGCCAGTTTGCTCTGGGGATCCCCTGTCTCTGCCTCCCAAGTGATAGGGTTGGAGACTTGTCTGCCATGCCTGCCTGGCATTTATGTGGTGTTAAGGATCCAAACTCCTGTCTCCACAACTGTGGCAGCAAGCTCTTTACTGGTTAAGCTGTCTCCCCAACACTGTTACACCCTCTTAGTTTTTAAAATGAAGGTGCTCTTGATTGTATTAAGTAACAGGTTTCTCAGAACCAAGTCCTTGTGATGCAGTCACTGTGAATGCCTTTAACACCAACACTCGGGAGCCAGAGCTCCGTGATTTCAAGGCCAACCATGGCTACACATACAGAAAAGAAAAACCAAGTTCTATCCCTGGCCCTGAGGCCAGTCTTGCAATTTCCTGACAGGGGAACTGTTTGAGATGCTGCATGTTAGCGGGAAGGGGTTGGAGTGGGACAAAGTCCAGGGCAAACTGGCTGAGGACCTGCCCTGCCCAGGGAAGGTGTAGGTTTCCAGCCCAGCCTTACTGTCTAAGCTCCTTTGCAAACTTAAGCTGCTGGAATTGAACTTCAGGCTCAGATGAGTGGCAGAGGGAGAAAGGACTGTTTGCACACTGTAATGTGAATCTAAACACTGGCAATAGCAGGTGAAAGTCTGCTGCTATTGACTTTGAAAGTGATCGCCCTGGCAGGAGAGCCTTCCCCACACTCCTGCAGCCTCCTCACAGGCTAAATTGACTCGTTTGGTCTTTTCTTCTTAAACCATGGGAGTGATGAAACGCCCCCCCCCCCTTCCTTTTATGTTCTTTCTTAACATGCCAGGAAAAACAAAGCCGGCTTTCAATTCCCAACGCTCCTGTCAACTGCTCAGCTCCAGCTAGGAATTAGCAAAAACAGCAAAACAACCAATTCAGAAATCTCTGTGATTTAGGATCAACCAGAAGCCCCTCCCCGGGTTACCACCCTCTACTTACAGAGGATACTGTAATGAGATTTGTTTAATGAAGGAAGAAGTTACTGCTTAGCTAAGTATGCTGGCTCATGCCTGTAATCCCAACATTTGGAAGACTGAGGCAGGAGGATTGTCACAAGTTGGAGACCAACCTGTACTACATCGGGAATTCCAGAGTAAGACCTTGTCCCAAAACAAAAGAAAAAAATCATTTATTGAATACCTATTGCATTCTAATGTTTATGTACTGTCTCAGTGTTTGCTCAGAGAGAGACAAGACTAACCTTGGGACACATAGCACATGAATGAAGTTGGTCTTGCATAGCAGTTGGCTCATGAGGCAACCCATGTTCTGTTTCCCATGTGGCCCCTTGCCTACTTCAGATCTGGGTCAAGTCTATGATGTGAGCACAAGACATCCTGGACATTTACATCACCACACTTCTTAAATTTCTTGTTGTTTTGAGAAGGCTCTTTTTTCCCCCAACCAAGTCAGGTGGAAACTCACTATCCTGGAACTTACTCTGTAGACCAGGCTGGCCTGGAACTCAAATCTCCTTGTTCCTGTTTCAGGAATGAGAGGATTAAGGGGATATAAGGCACATAGCACTACCACCTGGCTGAGCCAAGGATCTCGGAGCCCAACCTGATCTGAACTGTGTGTAGCCAGTGCTAGACCTGAACTTCTAATTGTCCTGCCTCCACTTCCCAAGCGCTGGGATTGTTGGTGTGCAGTTCTACCATTGAGGCTGTGCTGTGGATGGAACCCAGGGCCCACAGGCTAGACAAAAACCTTAGCTGAGCTACAGCTCTATCATGACAAAGACTAAGACTTATCCCTAGAAGTTAACTATATAAACTTTCTCGGGTCATAATATATACCATCTGTCTTTTTCTTTGTCTTTTATAAAAAGGCTTTTTTTTGGGGGGGGGGCAGAATTTCCCTGTCATTTTTTTAGGGTGCCTGATTCCCACAGGATGAGTGTAACTCTTCATTGTCTTTGCTTTCCTACCCCCAAGTCCCTTCTATCTAAAAACAAAGACAGCTTACAGAAACAACAGAGGACAAAGCTACTCTGAGAGTACAGCCTCAGACTCTCAGGACTTAGAAGACTGGGGAAGGAGAATTTTGGTGTGGGGGCCTAGGCTAAGTAGCCAGACTCAGACTTAACAAATCATTAAACAAACAAACAAATGGGAAGTGGATGAAATTATCAGCTAATCTAGGCTGCACCCACACCTTTAATCCCAATAATGGGGGGGCAGAGGTAGGTAGCTCTCTGGGAGTTTGGGGCCAGCCTGGTCTACCTAATAAGTTTCAGGACAGCCAAGGCCACACTGTGAGACCTGTGTCAAAACCAGAAAACAAACAAAGACAATTGAACAAGCAAAAAATATGAGGTTCATGAGATAAGTAACTCAGTAATAAGATTGTCTGACATGTTCTGTCTATGAACAAGTTTATCTCTTGGCTATAGGTGAAGTTCAGTGGCAGAGCATGCTTAGGGCCCTGGCCTACACTTTTTATTTTTACTTTATATACATTGGTGTTTTGCCTGCATGTAGGTCTGTTTGAGGGTATTGGATCCCCTGGTTGCTGGGAATTGAACCCAGGTCTTCTGAAAGAGCAGCCAGTGCTCTTAACCACTGAGCATTTCTCTAGCCCCCCTCACTCTTTTTCTCTTCCAAGACTGGGTTTCTCTGTGTAGCCCTGGCTTTCGGATTAAAGGCTTGTGCCACCACTGCCCGGCTTCTTTGTTTTGTTTGTTTTTAAATTAAGATTTAAGAGTTCTGGCTGGGCAGTGGCTGACACACTACCTTTAATCACAATCAATCTATCAACCAATGTTTTGCCTACCTGTATGTTTAGGCACCACATGTGTGTCTGGTGCCCAAAGAGGCCAGAAGAGGGCATCAGATCCCCCAGAACTGAAGTTAAAGACAGTTAAGTTATGAGCTGACACGTGGGTGCTGGGAATCGAACTCAGGTCCTCTGTAACAGTAGTCCATATTCAGAACTGTGCAGTCAACTCTCTAGCTCCTGGATTCTACTCTTTGCATGAGAGAGAGATAGAGAGAAGGAGGAGGAGGAGGAGGAGGAGGAGGAGGAGGAGGAGGGGGAGGGAGGGGAGGGGGAGGGGGGAGGGTGAGGGGGAGGGGGAGGAGGAAGAGGAGGGGGAGGAGGAGGAGGAGGAGGAAGAGGAGGAGGAGGAGGAGGAGGAGGAAGAGGAGGAGGAGGAGGAGGAGAAGAAGAGAGCTGAAGCACAAACCCTTTCTCAGATTTCATGGATACTTGTGAAAGCTGTTGTTCTCTGCTTTGTCCACGTCTTTAGAGAACCAAGAAGCCATCGAAACGAGCATGGTTGAAATCCCAGCAGTGAGGAGGCTAAAGCAGGAGCGGTGTAAGATCAAGGCCAGCCTGGGCTGAACAGAGACCCTTCCTGAAAGCAAAAAAGGAAAAGTGAACTCAAAGCTGAGCATTTGGGAGGCCAGCCTGTACCGAACCGTGAGACCCTGTTACTAACTAATTAAAAACAAAAGAAACCCCTTTTGTATTGGGGAGTTTGGAGACTTTGGAGGTCTCCAGCATCCTAGAAGGAGACACTGCCCCAGTGTCTTACCCTTCTAAACAAAAGGTCCTTTGGGGTGTGTGCCAGAAATCTGGGGCCTACTGCCTCTGCCACTCTCCCCCCCCTCCTGCCACCACTCAAAGCAAACAACCACGAAGAGGCCCCTAGGGACAGAGGAGGGCTGTCAATCAACCGGTTGCTGGCTGGCTGGCGACTTGAGCAAGAGATAAATACCTATTATGCAAAGGCTGAAGTGTGGGCATTACTGCTGCAGGGTTCTAATAGAAGGCTCAACCCAGGGGGGAGGGGAGGGAAAGGAAGAAGAGGGAGAGGGGGAGAGCAGGGGAAGGGGAGGGGACACCACTTCTCCCAAGGTGACCAAGTACCTATGATCTCACTGATCTAGCAGCTGAGAGCAGCTTTTATTTATTTATTTTTTTAAAAAGGGGGTCTCTCTAGTTAGCCCATCATCCTGTAATTTAAATAGACCATGCTGGCCTTGTATTCACAGAGATGCCCTTGCCTCTGCCTCCCTAGTGCTAGGATTAAAGGTAAGCAACATCACACCCAGCTCATGTATCTTTTTTTGAGGTTGAAAACGAAACCCAGGCCTTTCCTGCCATCACCCATATTCCCATGGTATTCACCAAAAGTCACATGGCATGCTTGTCCAGGGGAGAGCTCACTTTATTTGTAATCAGTCCAAGCATCATTTAAGGAAGGGAACAAAACTCCAATTCCTAAATTGTTCTGTGTGCTTGGCTTGGAAAGTATGTATGTGGTTTGTGCACAAGTGTGTGTGTGTGTCTGGTTTGTATGTGAGTGTGTATGTTTGCTATCTGGGGTATGAGAGGTGTGTGTCTGGTGTATGTGAATGAATATGTGTGTGTGTGTGTATGGAGTATGTGGTGCCTGTGTGGTTTGCGTGTGGAGTTATATATGTGTGAGTTTGTGTGTCAGGTACGTATGTGTTGTGTGTCTATGGGGTATGTGGTTTGTGTGTATGTGTGTCCTATCTCTGTGGTATGTGAAGTGTGTATGTGTGGGTGTGGGGGATATGTGGAGTATGTGTGGTGTTGGTGGTGGTTTGTGTGTGAGTATGTGTGCATGTGTGTGAGATGCTGGGGGTAGGGCCCCACAAACCATAGTTCTTAGAGCAGAGCTAAGCTGACCAAACACTCCAAAACTTGGCTTCCGGTTAGCTGAGTCATCAGTGGACAGTATTTCCTTAGCCTCAGGGTTAGAGTCACAGGCAGCATGTGACCTGGCCTCAGGCAATGAATGTCAGCTTTAGCTAGAGCTCCAGGAGGGGAATATACTCTCCTCTCTCTCACTCTCTCTCTCTTTCTCTCTCTCTCACTCTCTGTCTCTCTCTCCTCTCTTTCTCTCCCTCCTCCGCCCCCCCCCCCAGAAACTATCTTTGGCATTTGCATCTATTTATTTAGTCAATTAGCTATGTGTGTGTGTGTGTGAGTGTATGTGTGTGTGTGTATGTGTGTGTGTCACTGGCAAAAAAAAACTTTTTAGGAATCAGGTCTTCCCTCACACCATATGGGTTTCTCGAGAGGGAACTCAGATTTGAAGGTGAGCACCTCATCTGTCTATCTGCTGGGACTCCTCACTGGCTCCCATTTTCTGGTTTTAACTTTCTCTTTTCCTTTCTCCCACCTTTCCTTCATCTCCTTTCCTCTCTTTTTTCTTTTTGTTTCCTTGAACTAGGGCCTCAAGGCTGCCCTTAAACTAGCCATGTATCTAAGGAATGCCCTGAATTCCTGACCTTACCCCCACCTCCCTGGAGCTAAGGACACAGGCTTTCACTGTCACACCTGGTTCTAGGGTGTGGTTGCTGACAGGCTACTAACAGAGCTACTTCCCCAGGCCAACTTTCCCTTTTCTTTTCCTGAATGTTAACTAAGCCTCCTGTCTAGGCTTTCCAAAGGCTAAGTTTCAAAACATTTACTCTTGGACTTGTATCACCAACTGAAATGATGTCTTTGGAAACTTTAAAATTAAATTGTATTTGTTATTAGTGAATGTGTGTGAGGGAAGGCATGCTCCTAGCAAGGTATACAGGTGGAAATCAAAGACAGCTTCAGAGACTCAGAGCCATCTTTGCACAGTGGGACCCTCAGATCAAACTCAGGTGGTTAGGCTGATTGGCATGCATGTCTACCCTCTGTGGCATCTTGCTGGCCTTGTAAATAGTTAGCTTTTACATCCCTTGGCTTATATCTATGTGTCACCGTTCACTTGTGAATAGCAGAAAACAAAGCAGCAGAAACACCGTCAAGGAGAAATGTAATAGTGTGCTCAGAGAAACTCCCAGGCTGAGACTTCATCTCAGGCAAAACAAAGCAAAGGGAGCTGAGCCTCAGATCCTCACTTAAGTTAGTAAAGCGCTTAAGCAAGCATGAAGTCCTAAACTCAAGCCCCAGCTCCAGGGAAATCAGGATGCACAGGGAGAAGCCCGCTACTGAGAGGTGGATGCAGAAGAATCGGAAGTGTAAACTCACCCTCAGGTGTATCTGCAGTATGAGGGTAGCCTAGCACACACAAATCCCCATCTCAATCAAAACCAAATCATCAAAGCACAAGCACATCTCCAGAAGGGTCATGATGCCAAAAAAGAGTATAAAACTCTGATTGGCCGAAGCTAATCTTGACCCTTTGAACCCCAAAGTGAGTTTTTTGTTTTGTTTTGTTCCTGAACCAAACAGATCAAGAATGTAGATGAGGTACTGACAAAAATATATTCGTATAGTTTTATTCCAAAATGCTCTTTAAAATCTGTACATGTATCTCTCTTTTTAAAAAATAAAGTTGTTGAGATCAAGGCCAGCCTGCTCTGTCTACATGGTGAGTTCCAGGATAGCCAGAGTTGCAGTGTGAGACTAGGTTTGGAAAAAAGTAGATAAGAATCTGGAAAGAAGATAAAGCTTAGTGGCTTTTGGCTCTTTCAGAAGACCCAAGTTCAGTTCCCAGCACCCAACAACGGGTTCTAACCTGGGGATCCACAAGGTGGAAAGACAGAGACGAGGCCTAAAGCTTTTCCTGACTTACGCATGTACACCGGGGCATCCATGTGGACACCTCTGGACACATGAACAAGATACGTAAAATTGTGTGTGTGTGTGTGTGTGTGTGTGTGTGTGTGTGTGTGTGAGAGAGAGAGAGAGAGAGAGAGAGAGAGAGAGAGAGAGAGAGAGAGAGAGAGCTGTGAAAACCGCAATGCCACTACCAGCTTTGATTTTGAGGAACCAGATGAACACCTGCTGATCCCAGCATGCTTTGCGGCTGGGCAGCAGAGTTGCTGGGCCCTCCTTTGGTTCCATCATAGATTCCTGTAGGCAGGCAACACTTTTGCACTTAGTCTTTTACTCCTGACTATCAGAGGCTTATGAGTCACCCGGGAGGATCTTTGTAAAGTGCAGATTCTGGCTTCAGGAAGGTCTATGTGCATTTCCAGGTCTCCCTCTGGGCAGCAAGAGGTCAGAATGCTTCTGGACATTGTCTCAGCCTCCAGGGAAACACGGTTGAGTAAGAAGACAGGTTCAGGTCTTCTGTTTGTCTAGGACAGGTCTCACTAAGTAGCCCTCATTGGCCTGGAATCTGCTATATAAATCACAATCGGGATGGAGGTCGATCCATCAGCTTGTGCCCACACTCCCAGCCTCTTCCTTTTTTTTTGGATTTATTTAATTATTTAGGTGCATGTGTATTTTGCCTGCATGTATGTATATGTACATTACCTGGAACTGAAGTTATAGGCAGTTGTGGATTACCATGTGGATGCTGAGCAGTTACTGCTAAGCCATGGCTTTCTGACTTTTGTTAGTAGTTGATGTTTTGAGATAGAGTCTTGGTGAGATCCAACCTCTTGCCTTTGCCCTCTGAGCGCTGAAGTCACAAGTATGGATTACTAGCTTTGGCCAAAGTTTCTTTTCAAAAGGAATGTAAGCCAAAAGGTGAGTTGATTTGGAATATATGTACATTTGTATGTATAATCAAGGGTTTCTCTGTTTTGGAGCTCACTCTGTAGAGTTGGCCTCTAACTTTGAGATCTACCTGCCTTCTGCCTTCTAAGTGCTGGAATTAAAGTCATATGCCACCACATCTAACTAGAAAAAAAATATTAACAAGATTGTTTGAGGCCATATCAAAAATCCTAAGGGCAGGGCAGGGAAAGTTGATGCATGCTTTTAATCCCAGTGCTTGGAGGTAGAGACAGATAGATGACTCTGTAAGAGTTCTGGCTAGCCTGGTCTACATAGTAAGTTCCAGGTCAGCCCAGGCTATGTAATGAAATCCTGTCTCAAAAGGAACAAAAAAGTCCTAAAGGCAGGCTTCACTCAGTAGTAGGTTGCCTGCCTAGGGGAGAAAGAGGCCCTGGGTTTTGTTGTTAGTGCTGAGAGGAAAAGGGGGAGGGGAGGAGGAGGGAGATGGTGGGAGGGACTGAGAAAGGGAGAGAGTGACAGACAGACAGACAGACAGACAGAGAGCTCCAGTGTGTGTGTGAGCTAAATTGTACTATGTGCATTCTGGATTTGACTAAGTCAAATACAGCTCATAAGCAGTGTAAGTATATTACTGGACATCATTCTCCCGCTGAATCAGAACTCCAGCAACCAACCCAGCTTTTTATTTTTTTTAATTGGAAAAAAAATAGGTTTTCATATATCCTAGATAAGCCTTTGAACTCTGCCCATTTCTCTGCCTCCAGAACAGTGTTCCACCAACACCTGGTGCTCGTGGTGCTGATGCTGGTGCTAGAGCCCAGGGCCCCCCAAGCTCCATCAACTTACTACACAGCCTCAGCTACAAACAGAAAAACTGTTGAGACCAGTTGGGCATCTGTATACACCTGTAATCTTAGCATCTGGAGGGGGGAGAAGCAAGGCGAGTGAGAGGCTCCAGGCAACTGGCCTACGTAATAAAAGTATGGGGCTAGCCTGGGATTTTATTGAGACGTCTGTCTTTAAAACAACAACAATAACGGAAAAAACAAATCTACCAACCAAAGAGCAGGCATGGGCTGGACCTAGGCCCCCTGTGTACATAGGTAGTAGGTGAGCAGCTCGGTCTTCATGTGGGTTCCCTGGTAACAGGAGCAGGGATTGCCCCTGAATCTGTTGCCTGGCTGCCTGTGGATTCTGTTCCCCAATCTGGGCCACCTTGGCCTCAGTGGGAGAGGATGCACTTAGTCCTGCAGTGATTGATATGCCCTGGGCTGGTGGGGCTTAAAGGGTGTTGATACCTAGAGAGGGCTCTCCCTTCTCAAAAGAGAAAGGGAGGGTGGACTGGGGGAAGGATCTCTGTGAGGGAGTTTGGAGGTGCTGATATTGGGGGATAAAGTGAGTAAGTAAATCTAATAAAAATTAAAATAAAACAACCCCCCCCAAAAAACAACAGATACTCAGACACATACACATATATGTACTCATCATACCCACATCTGCATGCACATGATACAGCTGGGCGTGGTGTCATGCCTACAATCCCTTGCATTTAGAAAGCTGCTAGAGGAGAGCCTCTGTGCATTTGAGACCAGCCTGGGCTAAATAACAGGAGACTATCTTCAAACAAAATAACAGAGTCTAGGTACGTGGTAGATCCCAGTAGCACCCTGGAGGCAGAAGAAAGAGCAGAAGTTCAAGGTCATTGTTGGCTACACTGAGATCCTGACTCACAAAACCAAGACGAAGCAGGGAGTGGTGGTGCATGCCTTTAGTCTCAGCACTTAGAGACATCGGCAGGTAGATATTTGTGAGTTCAAGGCCATTCTGGTCTACATAGCCGGGACAGCCAGGGCTACATGGAGAAACCAGGTCTCAAAAAAGAAAAACAAGGGGAAAAAAATAACAACGGAAACAAACAACAATAATCTCACCAAGAACAAGAGCAGTTCATATAATTGGAAACACAGAGTGTGGCCTTTTATGTGTAGGTCATGCTGGGCCTCCCAGGGTCTCCTGCTTGCTAAAGTCATGTGAGTAACCTTTGAATATTACCCCCCAACCCCAACCCCACCCCAACCCCAAGGGATTTGTCCAGATTTTCTGTATCTGTAGCTATAATCTTTTTGGTTGCTGCATAGTGTCCCGTAGTACAGGTGAACGTTTGGAGGAATTATTTCCTTGTTTGGGTTGTCACCACCTGTTTCCATGTAAAACCATTTTCTTGGCTCACAGCCAGGCCCAGGTTTTGTTTGTTTGTTTGATACTGTGTCTCTATGTAGCTCAGGCTCAACTAGGACCAGCTATGTCAACCGGGCTGGCCTTAGATTTACAGAGGTCTGTTTGCCTCTGCCTCCTGAGCGCTGGGATTAAAGGCGTGTGCCATTGTACCCTGAGACCTTGATGTTCCTGCCTCCACTACCCCAAAGCTACAGGTATCAACTTGACTACATCTGGAATGAACTTCAGTCAGAAATGGAGGGTACGCTTTCCATCCAGATCTTGAGGCTGGCTAGAAGACGCAGGCTTCTGATGGGATCTTGACTTGGGATGACGCAGGCTTTTGATCCAGATCTTGAGGCATAGTGGATATGAAAAGGTTAAGCCCAGGCAAGGTAGTACACACACCTTTAATTCTAGGAGACAGCTTTAATCCCAGGCAAGCAGCTCTCTGAATTCGAGGCCAGCCTGGGACAGAGCAAGTTCCAAATGTAGGCATGGTGGTACATATACACCCTTAATCTGGGTCATACATTCTGCTGGAGACCTACATAAGGACATTGGAGGCAGGAAGACTCACTCTTCTTTTCCTGTTTGTATTTACTTGCCAGCACAACTGTTGGGGGCCCACTTCTTCAGCTTATACAGAAGGCCAACCGAAACAACTTGCCTCATGGGACTGAGCAACTTCTAGATCCTTAGACTTCCCACTCACAGCTGCTCATTGATGGATTAGTCGGACTACAGACTAACTCATCACAATGAATTCCCTTAGTATATAGAGACAGTCCATAAGTTCTGTGACTCTAGGGAACTAATAACCCCACTGCTCTTCATGTGTTTGTTTGTTTGAGACAGAGTCTCAATAAGTAACCCTGGCTGGCCTGGAACTTTATATAGACAAGGTTGGTCTTGAACTGAAAAAAATTCCGTCTCCTGATTGCTGGGATTAAAGGGCTTGATTGGAGCTGGGGTGGACTCTACATTTGTTTCTTGCATGCTGGACCAGCACTCTACAATTAAAAAACTTTATGCATGTGAGTGTCCTGCTTGCACGTATGTCTGTGTACCGTGTGCATGGCTGGAGCTGCTGGAGGCACACAGATGGTGTGGGCCCTCATGTGAGCACTGGGAAACAAACCAGAGTACTTGTTGGGAACAAATGCTCTAGCTGAGCATCTTTCAGCCTCTTCCAACTCCCATCTTATGGTTAACTGTGATGGAAGGAACTGTGTCCCCCTTTCTGTACTAGAAGCGCATGCAGGACCTTCTGACGGCTAAGTAAGCACCCTGCCACCAGCCTTTTTGGGTGGGCTTGAATAGCCAAACTGGCCTTGAACTTGAGAACAAGCCTCTCACCTTCAGCCTTCTAGGTAGCTTGGAGTATAGGCACTGAGTTCCTTTTTGGACCTCAAGAGTATTTCAGATGTGTCATGAGGTCAGGTATGTGATAGAAACAGTCAGTTTTGTGAGGGACTGTGTGGGTCCTAGTGACTTGGTGTAGTCTTGACTTCAGGGTCATGGATGTTCTACTGTGACTCAACCTCCCCAGGCAGTTTGCCTCTATCTCCTATATGTTGGTTTGCAAACTCAAGACCCACAATATATATATTTAAATATATTCTTCCTGGAAGTCATTCTATACTCCATTTATTTTTTATTTCTTCTTGTTGGTTTTTGCTAGTTTTATTATTTAAAGCTCAGCTTTGAAAAGCAACTCTTCTGGGTTCTCTGGCTGAGAAGGTAAAGAAAGACACTTGCTGTCAAAGTGGAGGAGGAGGTGCCCACAAGTCCGTCTGCAAGTGAAGTGCACATACACTCATTAAATAATAAGTAAATAAATATGTGCAAAAAGGAAAACAACCCCTTTCCTTATTACTTTTACTCACACTCAGTTCCCTACTTCAGGGCCTGAACCCTATTGTTTGCCTCAAACTTCCTCTCTCTAAGATAAGGCTTGTTTTTTCCCCTGGGCTCCAGGAGCCACGCCCACAAGAAGCTGATCCAGGCAGGCCCTGTATTGTTCCTCTGCTCTGATAAGGCTCCCTGCTTGAGAACCTCCAACTCTTCCCTGTCTTTGGGGTGCCCGTCTCAGGGCAGCCTTTGCCATTTCTGTTAGTAGTTAGTTAATTGTCCATGTACTGTGCAACTTTGTAGCTCCTGATTGGTGGAGCATCCCCAACACTGAGGCTGAAGCTGCACCATCATCATCATGGGTGATGGCTATGTGATGGGATTGTCAGCCCACATATCCTGGAGTTTTCCGACTCCAAAACTCTGGGATAACCCGTTCCCACAGGTCTGTGGACCACACTGTCGGAATCAAGAGTCATCATTTGCATTTATAGGCTGTCAGAGATGAACTTTAGGGTTTGTGTGTGTGACAGAGAATTTATGTCCTGTTCATATGCCTGTGCATATCTGTGCGAGCATGTGGAAGCTTTCTCAATCTCTCTGCTTTGTTTTTTGTCTCTCACTGAGCCTGGAGTTCACTGACTGGGCTAGAAGGGTTGGCCAATGAACCCCAGCATCTATATGTCTCTATATCTCCAGTGCTGGGGTTACAATGTGTGCTGCCACTCTAGACATTTTCATAGCTGCTGGGGATCTGAACTCAGGTCCTTATGCTTCTGTGACAAGCAGTATGACTGATCCTCTCCAACCCCTGTTTTTGAAGCAGTCTCTCACTTATACCCATGACTGGCCTGAAACTCACCATGTAGAGTAGGCTAGCTTTAGACCTTGGAGCATCCTCCTGTTTCTGTCTACAGAGTAGATAGAAGTATAGAGGTAGGCCACCCCACTGGTACCGTTTTAAAGATTTATTCATTTCAAGACAACTTTTCTCTGTGTAACAGTCTTGGCTGTCCTGGAACTCACTTAGTAGAATATGGTGGCCTCCAATGCACAGAGATCCACCTCCGAGTACCATGGCCAGATCACTTTTTTTTTTTTTCAAGACCATCTCTCTGTACTGCCTTGGCTGTCTTGGAATTCACTAAGTATACTTGGAACTCACTAAGTAGCTTCAAACTCAGAGACACCCAGCTCTGCCTCCCGAGTACAGGGATCAAAGGCATGGACCACCACACCCACTTTTTTCCCCATTATTTTGTGTGGAACAGTGTTTTGCCTGCTCGTACGTCTGTGCACCATGTGTCTGTAGTGCTCACAACTGTGAGCCACCAAGACATACCTCCAACTTTAACTCTCTTCAAACTTGGCAATCTTCCTGCCTCTGTTTCCCAAATGTTGGGATTACAGCCACAAGCTACCACTTTCCCTGGCTACCCTTTTGTCATTTACATCATCCTTGGCCACATTCACCAGCCACTTCCTACCTTGTATCTCTCCTGCTGACCCCTGTTGCACTTTCTTGAAACTAATCTTTGAAAACTGCAAGTCAAGTCATGAAAGTCCCTTAGAAATACACCCAGTGGCCTTTGTTTAGAGTCAATTACAAGCGCCTTTTACAAGGGACCTGCAAGATCCTGCAGGGCCTGCCCCCTGCCTCCTCCCAAGTTCTGCCCCTCACACCTCCACTCTCCCAGACCTACTCCTCACCCCCACCCTAATCTCTGTCCATCCAGGGATTTAAAGTGTCCTCAGAGCTACCTTGGAGATGGAAGACAGTTGACAACAAACAGGCTGGGTGTGGGGCAGGTACGTCTCCAGTTAAGAGAATACAGAGACAGGATTCTTGCAAGATGGAACTGTTCCGGTCCAAGAAGAGCGCCTGTGGATGGGCAGAGAAAATGGAAGGAGAAATTCTTACCTGAAGCCTTTTATTCCTTCTGACTCTTGACCCACCAGAGGCAAAGCAAGAAAACAGACAGGATCTGGCCTATTTTGGGAAAGCAGTCGTCCTCTCTGACTCAGTAGTGCTTTCTTTAGAGGTGGTAATTATCTTGTGCTTGTTGCTGGGCTGGCCAGCGTTTTCTTGTCCGCCTTTTCCTGAGGCCTCCATTACAAGTTTCCTGAGAACAGGAATGTCCTCCTGCTGGTTTACCTGGACCCTATCCAGAGAGCCTAGGGTCTAGCCCGGGTTCCAAGTGTTAAAAGCCAGAAAAATATTTGTTGAATGAATAGCGACAAGGTGCAAGGGAATGATAAACTCTGCCCTCAGGGAAGATTCAGGATCTCTCTCTCTCTCTCTCTCTCTCTCTATTTCTCGTTCTCTCCCCCCACCCCCACTGAACCCTAGGCGTGCTTGATGGTTTGGAATCACTATGAATTCATTACTAATCCACTCCCCCCCACACACACTTTTTTTCAAAGATAGGGTTTCCTATAGCCCAGATTAGCCTCAGCTCACAGCAATCCTCCTGTCTCAGCATGTCAAGCTCAGACTAAAGGAATAAGGCACTATATATGATCTTTCCTTTTGTGTGAATATATTTGAAGGCAGCCTGGGTAACATGAGCCAGTACCCCATCACACCCCCCCCCAAAAGAAAAAGCCTAAGGAAAACCATCCTTTCTTAAGATAGACAAGTCACCATTTCCTGTGTGAGCTGTGTTATTCATGTAGAGGTCAGAGCACACCTTTCCAGACTGGGTACTCTCTCCCTCTACCACGTGGGCTCTGGGATGGGACTCAGGCGCCCCTCAGGCATTGCAAGTGCCTCGCTGTCTTCTGCCTTCTCGTTACCTTTAAAAGCTTTCTTTTATTGTTCATTATGTACACTTGTGGTGTGCACATGTGAATGCATGTGCCTGTCTTCTCACAGGCCAGGACCCCTGGAGCTGGAGTTATAGGTTGGTGTGGGCTGCCTGAAGGTGCTGGGAACTGAACCCTGTTCCATTGCAAGAACAGTCAGGGCAATGAAGCCACCTCTCCGGACCCCCTTCATTCTCTCTCTCTCTCTTTTTAAGATTTATCTGTTTATTATATATCAGTACACTGTAGCTGTCTTCAGACACACCAGAAGAGGGCATCAGATCCCATTACAGATGGTTGTGAGCCACCACGTGGTTGCTGGGATTTGAACTCAGGACCTCTGGAAGAGCAATCGGTGCTCTTAACTGCTGAGCCATCTCTCCAGCCCCATTTGTTCTTTTAATAACTGAAAAAATACATTGTATGGGCGGGTCATGTCTGAGTACTGAGGTAGACCTGTGTGTATACCTGGAGCTCCAGGTTCCTGGCTTATGTGAATCTTCCTTCTGTGACTTTTGTTGAACCTTTTGGGAGCTTCTAGGTGGTTTTCCAAACAGCCTATTCTTTCCACAGCACCTCACAATGTCCTGTGGTGTCTGTTGGTTCTAGACATTTATGCTAACGAGATGGTGGCTCAGTGACCTAGACTGGAATTATCTTAGATTTTTTTTTTTAAATGTGTTATCAAGATAGGATTTTTCTAAGTAGCCCTGGGATTAAAGGTGTGAGGCATCACCATCTGGTTTTTCGGGTGGGGTTGGGAGTTGGGGGTTGGGAGAAAGAGGTAGGGTTTCATTTTGCCCAATCGCTTCAAACTTGCCTTGTCCAAGGTGACCTTGAACTCCTCCCATCCTCCAGCCTCCACCTCCGGAATGCTAAAATGCTAGGTGTGAACCACCACACCCTGTTTCTGTGGGGCTAATGGACTGATAGAACTCAAGGCTTCATGCAAGCTGGACTCTTCCAACTGAGTGACATCTCCAGACTTTTTTTTTCCTCTTTCATCTTCTTTTTTAGACAGCGTCTCTCACTCTGTAGGTCTCCCTGGCCTGGCAGGCACTCAGAGATCCACCCACCTCTGCCTCCCAAGAGTAGGGAATAACAATGTTCACCGCTGCTGTTGTTTTTTTTACAGGATCTTGTGTAAGCCAGGCTGTCTAAATGCTCACTATATAGCCCAGTTGGTCTTGAGTTCTAGGCAGTTTTCTTACTTCTGCCTGGTGAGAGAGCTGGGATTACAAATTAATGTCACCATGTCCTGCTTTGTGGCTCTGAGACGAGGCATACTTGGCCTTGAGTTGAGCCTTTAGAACGCTCATGCAGGCTGCTTTAAAAGGCTACTCTCCTGGCTCTTGTTCATGAGTTCACTTTGGAATGTCTGTTTCCACTCCTGACGGGACTCTGTGAGACATATCTGTTGGTCCTCTCTATAATAGACCAGCTGCTTCAAACCTGTGGGTTGAGACCCCTTAGGAGGTTGAATGAACTTAGGGACCATCAGAAAACATAGATATTTACATCATGATTCAAAACTAGCAAAACTGCAGTTATAAAGTAGCAATGAAAATAATTTTCTGGTTGGGAGTCACTACAGCATGCAGAAATGTATTAAAGGGTCACAGCATTAGGAAGGCTGAGAGAGCACTTCTCCAAATCTTTGAATTCAAGGACTTCCCCCAACTAGCAATGAGTGGAACCCAGGGCCTTGTGCAAGCTAGGCAGAGAATGTTCATCGGCGACCTACACAGAACACCTCAGCTCTTCATAGATGGCCTGAGCCAAGCATCCTAGCAACTGAAAGCTAGGTCCCACCCCACTCTTTCTCAACCTAATCAGGCAGGGTGGTAATTTCCTACTTTGTGAGTCCAAGGCCTTCTATCCTGCAGTAGGATTTACATAACCACCCAAGCCCCACCCTCCAGAATCCTGGTTCTTCCCTTTCTGGAACCTTGTTGTTACTTCACACAAACAGGCTTGGTTCTCAGTTCCAGTTTTTGTTTTTGGCCTCTGGGGATTTCCCTTACTTTCTCGTGAACTCAGTTATTCATTTGAAAGAACAGTTGGCTTTTACCTAGAATTTCCACTAGTCTTCGGGGGGCAGAGTGCTCAGGGTTGCCTCCTCTGGGGTGTTGCTGGAAATGGCTATCTTGGCTTCCAGGACACCGCTTCTTTTGGGGTTCTTCACTCCAGCTGGTATCTCTGGGTGTTCTTTCACATGTGACCCCAGCCTCCCCTGTCTCCTAATGCCTGCATCTCCTCAGCTTCGGGTCCTTTAATGAACCAGCTGATTCATCTCAAATTGGAAATCAGACAGGTCAACCTGGTTCCTGTTTGGTCAGATATTTTTGGGCCCAGCTCTCTTATAAATCACTGGCCAGCCGGTGCCTTGGCTGTCCCTGGGGTGACACCCATGCCTGACCCAATCATCAGGAGTCTGAGCAGAAGTAGGCAGTCACATGATTCCGGAGACAGTGACTTCTGCCCTTCCTGTGGAAGGCAGTGTGGGTGGGGCAGGCTCAGGGTCTGTTGGGTGCAGACACAGACACACGAAAAGGTTCCACAAGCCCTTGATTGACAACAGCCAGGGGGTTTTAGTGTTTTTTTTTTTTTTTCCAGCTGAATTCTTAACTTGGCTTCTCTGTTCACCCCAGGCACTGACATTGTCTGCCCGTCTCAACACATCCACTTCTCCCCACGTTTCTGCTCTGTAATTAGTAAATAATGGGAACAGGGTTTATCCTCTGAAAATAATTTCACTGCCCTCACTTTAAAAAACTCAATTTCTCAACACTATTTTTGTTCCTCTTTAAAAGTGACTGAGTGCTTCTGGGGCTGGGGTCAGAAAAACCTTGAAAAGCAGAGCCTCTGCCTGTGAGAAGTCTGGACTCTCAAAGCTGCTGGGCCTGTGGATGCCTCTGAGAAGCTCCTCCTGGCTGAAAGACCCCAAAAGTGTGAAGTGTGACCTTTGTAGTACAAAAAATGTGGTGGGGGTTAAGGGGGTGGGGGGAGGACACCTGTAATCTTAGCACTTGGTAGGTGGATAACAGGATGGTCAGAAGTTCAAGGCCAGCCAGAATCAACCAGACCAGTCCTGGGATGCATGAGGATCTATCTCACCAAACAATGGGAATTATATGTACATATATTCCTTTGTTAATTCATATGATACAATTGCCTTTAGAATAGTGTGGTAGTGGCACACATTTCAGCTCTTTTTTTGGAACATGATAAATTCATTTTTAAATGTATTTATTTTTTATTTATTTTTATGTGTATGAATGTTTTGCCTGCATGTATGTCATGGTGGTTTGAATGGAGAATGGCCCCCAGAGGCTCATATTTTGAATACTTGGTCCCAGTTGGCAGAACTGTTTGGGAAGACTTAGGATTTGTGGCTTTGTTAAAGCAGGTGCGTCACTGGTGTCTTGCTTTGGGTTTCAAAGAACTCTTAACCTTCCCAGGGCTCCCCCCCCCCCCGGCTTTTAATAATGGATCAACATGTGAGCCCCCGTACTCATGGACTCTAAACTGCTGAAGCTGTAAGCCAGATTTAACACTCTTATTGGTTGTGTTAATCAAGTGGTCTGTGCATCATAAGTGTGCTAGATGCCTGAAGACACTCAGAGGCTATCAGGGTCCCCTGGGGCTGGAGTTACAGGTAGTTGTGAGGTGCTGTGTGGATGATGGGTACCAAACCCTGGTGCTCTGGGTGGAATAGAGAGATGGCTCAGTGGTTAAGAGCACTGACTGCTCTTCCAGAGGTCCTGAGTTCAAATCCCAACAACCACATGGTGGCTCACAACTATGTGTAATGAGATCTGATGCCCTCTTGTGTGTTTGAAGACAGATACAGTGTACTTACATAGAATAAATCAATAAATCTTAAAAAAAAAAAAAAAAAAAAAAAAAAAACCCTGGTGCTCTACAAGATAAGCAACGATTCTTAACACATACACTCTTACACACAGAGGCAGATTGTATAGACATGGAGAATATCTAAAAAGGCAGGAAGACAGTCACCGTAGTATCCCTAGAGACAGATGAGGAGTGAAATGGGAGGTGATTACCAGCTCTCTTCCCTTTCAGACTTTTTCAATTTCTCCTGTCACTTAGTTCTCTTCTTCTGGTGTTGGGAACTGAACCAGGTCCTACTGCATATGAAGCAAGCTCTCTACCACTGAGCTCCCCAGATTCCCATCATTACTTAGTTTGACATAGGATCTGATGGAGCCCAGGTTGGTCTCAAACTCACCATTTAACAGAGGCTGGCCTTGAACTCTGACTCTCCTGCCTCTACCTTCTCCAATGTTAGGATCGTAAGTATGTGGCCCCGTTCCGGGAAACACTCTGTGTATTTGCTTCTGACCTTTCACATTGTTGATCTTAAGGGTTGCCTGTTCCTGGTGCTATTGGAAGGCGGTGTGGGACAGAAGGAAGCCAGGTGACTGGGCAGGCCAGTGAAGGAGATCGTGAGAACTCTGCTCCTTCCTGCTTTCCTGTTTTGAGGTGAGACAGTCTGCTCTGAACTGTGCTTGTCTTGACCTGCTAGTTGGCCTGAAAGCAGGGCACCCATGTGACCATACACTGGGCCTCAGAAACTGTGAGCCAAAAGAGACTGTTCTTTCTTTTAACTTTTGCCCTTACTGTGTAGCTTAAGCTTGGTCTCACCATGGTGCCCAAAGTGGCCTCAAACTCTGCATACATGAGTTTCTATTTTGGATTACTGTGCACGCAGGTAAATGTGCGTGTTCACGCCCCTGTGCTCGAAGATTCCGCCGCTGGCCTTGTAGGTCTTTCTCAGTTGCTCTCTGCCTTTTGGCTGCTGTTGTTTGTTTTGAAGACAAGACCTCACCATGCACCTCTGACTGGCCCGTCTCACTATGTAGACCAGGCTGGCCTGAAACCCAAGAGATCTGGCTGCCTCTACTTCTTTAGAGTTGGGATTAAAGACAAGTGATGCCGTGACAAGTTCTCCACCTTAATTTTTTTGAAATAGTTGTTCACTGAACCAGAGGAGCACTGATTCATCTAGGCTGGAGGGCCAAGTCATCAGGGCTTCTCGTCCCTGCCTCTCTGCTGGGATTATAGGATGCTTCACGCTCATGGGGGTGCAGGGGTTTGAATTGAGGTGCATAGCTCAGTCTGACTATGAAACCCAGGATGACTATTGCTTTCATTTCCTGAGTGCTAGGATCATGCCATTTGTATCCATGCCTGGCTCAGACATGTTGTCAAGACTCCTTGAGTATGTACCTACCATTACAATTGCTGGGTCACATGGCAGCCTGCTTATCACCCCCAAGTACATCTTAGACATTCATTTTCCAAAATGGCGGCACGAGGTATTTCACTGTCCCACCGGTGATGCATCCTGTCAACGCCTGGATGTTTGTCTGAGACGTCCATCAGTCAATGGGTACTGTTTTAATTTCTCTTCCTGACGCTGTGCTAAAATACTTCCGACAAAAGCAATTTAAGGATGAAGGGTTTGTGTTGGCTCACAGTCCAAGGGAAGCTCATCATCGTCCTGTGTAGGGGAGTGAGGCGGCAGATCCTGGTCACATCCCATCCACATTCAGGAAGCAGAAAAGCCATGAAGGAGTTACTATCGCTCATCTCTCTGTAGACGGCCCAGGATCCCATCCGGGGAAGGGCGCCATGGTGGGTGGGTCATCCCACCTTGGTTAACACAGTCAAACTAATACCTCACAGACAGGCCCAAAGGGCCATTTCCTGGTAATTTTAGTTTCTGTGAACTCGACAATAAACACTGACCATCATACTTGGGAGATGGAGGCAGGCAGATCTCTTTGTGACTAGGCCAGCCTCGACTACATAGTGAGACTCAAGTCAGCCAGAGGTACTTAGTGAGACACTGTCTCAAACAAAACAAAACAAGAAACCAAACACCCAACCATCACAGGTGGTTTAGAAACATTTCATAGAAAGAAATTTCCTCTTTCCTGCAAATACGTTTAGTATATTTCAGGAAAGCTGGGTGAGTTGGTTCATTCCTGTAATCCCAACCCTTGAGAAATAGAAGCAGGAGAATTACCATGAGTTCGAGACCAGCTTGGGGCTCCATGGCAGTAAATTCCACATCAGTTTGGCTACAGAGAGAACATGCCTGTAATCCCAGCATTTGGAAGGTTGAGACGGGACAATTAGGAATTCAATGTCATTTTCAGCTATGTAGAAAAGTCTAGACCAGCTTGGGCTTCAGGGGAAACTGTCTCAAGATGAACAACAACAAACAAACAAACAAAAATCCTGCGCAAACAACAAGAAAAACAGAGATTTTAGAGAAGTGAAAACTGCAACCAACCAGAGATGAGTTGGCTTTCCAATTTATCCAGCTAGGGAGAGTCACTCGCGGGTCACAGGCAGGGCAAGTTGGCTGCAGCGGAGCTCCAGGGCTGGTTGCAATAGGCTGCCAAGCCATTCATGGCACACACGCACACACAAAATTACAGGTCGCCAGAGCCGATTTTAAATGAAGACGGGGAGTGGCCAGTCTGGCTGCTCTTTACGACCAGTGTGGAAGCGGGAGCTGTCTCAGATGTGTTTCCCCCACTTTAAACCAAACGGGCCCTAGATCTCCTCTGCCTTTCCTCCTAAACCCGGATTCCTGCATGGGTGTGAAGCAGTTCAGACAACAGCCTGGGGGGAAGGGGGGAGGTGGGCTGGTGCCAGCTCACTTTCTGAGCTGGTCTTTCCAAGCAGGGTTTTAGGCATGCGCAATACTCAGGTCCGCGAGTCATCTAGTTTCTTTTGCAGGGAAACTTCAGGCTGTAATGACTGCAGTGACGCAAGACGGGAGGAAGATGTGGGAAACTATTACTCCCTTTCGTTGGTAACCCCTGCTAGTCCGGAGCGTGGAACTGGCACGTGTAATGGTAGCCGGCTTAGCCAGCGCACACTTCAGGCTTGATGCGGTTCTTCCGTTCCCACTGAACCGTTTCACCGGGCTGTTGCTGGTGTACTCAGGTGAGGCACAGAAAGTTCAAGAAACCAGCCGTGAAAAAGTTGCAGAACAGGCTTAGCCTGTTGAGATGGTTAGGTGCTAAAACCCATTATTTATTCATTCATTCATTTAATTAATTAGTGATACGGAGGACTGCGTTGAAGACTCTAAGCTACATCCTCAGCCCTCACCTCCTCATAATTTTTTTTTTTTTTTTTTTTTTTAATTGAGAAAGGGTTTTGCTAAGTTGCCTGGGCTGGTCTTGAGCTTGTGATCTTCCTGGCTCAGCCTCCTAATACTAGGGATTATCTAGCACTACTTTAAAAAAAAAAAAAATCTCTTTTGTTTAGGGCCGATGATGAAATCCATGGCTTTGTGCTAGGCTACCACTGAGCAACACTTCCAGTCCTGCAACCCATACTCTCAGTCCATAGCAACACAGTACAAGACTCAGCCCCTAGCAACACAATAAAAGATGAATTCAGGGGCCAGGGACAGCTATGAGGCAGAAGCAGAGTCTTAGGGAGCCTGACATAGAGCTCACACCTGGAAGCCTAGCTATGAGGAGGCAGAGCCTGGAGGAGCACTGTGGGTGGGGTTCAGGCTAGCCTAGACTACTAGTGGATTCCTGGACAGCCTGTGCTAAGAAGTGAGATGGTGTAACTGTCAAAGGAAGCCCCTGGGCTAGATTGCGCAACCAAAGGCTTTCACTCATCTGTTCACTTTAAAGCCTAAGGCAGATAGATTCCCTTGGACTCCTGAGTTCGTCACATCTAGAGATGGCCTTCTGGCCTAGGTCCCTACTTACCATGAGAAGTTGGGTATGCTGCTGCCCGTCTGATCCCAGGGCTGCTGCAAGTTTGAAACCAGCTTGGGCTGCAGCTTAAGACCCTGCCTCAAAAAGACAAGACATAACAAGATGGACGCCTTAGGTTTTTAAAACCACTCTAGTGAGTCTGCTCTTTACATATACAACATGAAGTGTGACCAGAATACATTCCTTTTTGGAATTTCTCTCTCTCTCTCTCTTTCCCCTTCATCTTTCTTCCTTCCAATGGGCTCTTATTGGGTAGCCCTGACATGCCTGGCCAGGGATTAAGGGGTGTGCACCACCATACCAGGCTTGGGTGCTGTGTGAATAACTCCATGGGTGAAGAGTGGCCGACTGCAGAAGAGGGAAGCAGGAACCACTTTCGTGCAGGTGGGAAATCCTTGAGGTGACAACCGAGTTAGGATAGGGTTAATCTTATTCACACTGAAGACATTTAATGCACTTGTGTTCTAAGACATTGTCTATCTTAACCGCAAATTCCTTTCCAAGTTCTTTTTACATAAAAGCTATTCAAAAACTCAGGGTGCTAGTTCATGCCTTTAATCTAGCACTAAGGAGGCAGAGGCAGCTGGGTTTCTGAGTTGGAGGCTAGCCTGGTCTACATTTATTGCATTTGACTTTGACCTTATTTACTTTTGGTCAGACTACTCCACCCCCTCCCCAGCCCCAGGTTGGCTTTAAATCCATGTTTTGGAGGATGATTTTGAATTGGGTTCACTTACTATGGTTTGCTATCTTGGTGGAGAGGCTGGTTCTGCAGAACGCCGCACATTCTGCGTTGTTTTAATTTAATTTTTAAAAATTTTTCATATTCTGTTATTTGGTTTGCTCAGGCAAGAACACTACCTTGGTAGCTTTCTGCTCTCTGCACCGAATCCTCTCAGGAGACATGGGTCTATGAGCTACTTCTGGTGGCACCAAGTTTAAGACTTGGTTAAGGTGGTGTCTCTCAGTCTCCCCACTGTAATGCAATCTATTCTCTGGTGTAAATCACATCAGAGACCACACCTGGGGACTGAACACCTTGTGACCCCAAACCCTTTCAAGCCAGTGACTTAGCAGGGTTCCTGACCTATGGCTTCAGTTTGCTGGTCTGAAAAGTAAGGACGACGCCCCCTCTGCTATTGGTCTTGAGAAACGGTGATTGGTGATAATGAGCACTCCATAGATGTCAGGAATTCCAGGATGGAGACAGGTACAGGAGAAAACAAACATAGGAGGCCCCCACTTCACCTCCAGCTGCTGAGTGAGCTGAGGGGGAACCCAGGCCTCGCGGCCACGCCCCTTGCCTCGCGCAGGGCCCCCTGGGACCCGTAGTGCTGGGCGTGGCCGCGGGACTACAAATCCCGGCGGCCCCCGCGCCGCGGCTTCAGCGGCGGCTGCCTCAGCTCCTCATAGCGCCGGCGGCGGCCTCGGCGGAGTCGGTGTCGGCGGCCGGGGCTGAGCTGTGAGTTTCCGATCGAGAACTGCATTGGGGAAAATGGCGGCGAGCGGTGAGTGGAGAGAAAGGCAGCGGCGAGCGCCGGGCAAGGCCGGAGGCATGGCCTGAGGCGGGGGTCTTGGGGTCGCCAGTAACGCGCGCCGCAGGCGACCGGGATAGGGCGGGCGGCGTTGGGCTCCGGGGCCCGTGTAGGGTCGCGAGGAGTTCGCGGCCGCGGCCTCTGCTGCTGGAGCTTCCCCTCGCCCAATTTCGGGTCCGAGAGGGTCAGCGAAGCCTCCTCTTCCCGTCGGCGCCGCCCGGCGGGGCGGACGCTGGCAGCTCCTCCGGCAGAAGCTTGAGGCTCCGCTGTGAGCGGGCGCGGCGGACGCGGAGTCTGCGGTGCGCGCGGGGCGAGCGCGGGGCGTGTGCGTGGTGAGAGAGGGGTCTGTGGTGTGTGCGGGGTGTGCCAGGTGTGTGGTGTGGCTCCGGAGCCTGCCAGGTGTGTGGGGTGAATGCGGGGTGAGTGCGGGGTCTGCAGGGGCGATGCAGAGCGAGGAAGATGAGTGCGGGGTGCGAGGGGTGGGCTGGTGTGTGCCGGGCGAGCGGAGGCGTGAGGGGTGAGTGCATGGTCTGCGGTCTGTGTGGGGCGAGGACCGGCTGGATGCGGGGTCCGCGATGGGTCTAGGGTGGATGCTTTGCGGATGAGGAGTTTGAAGTGTGGGTAGCGTGGATGCGGGGTGGGATGAGTGTGTGGGGGGGTCTCTCCTCTGTGCGGCGTGGATACGGGTTCTGCCGTCTGGTTTCGGCTATCGCGGTGGTCGCTTTCATCTTCCGAAATTCGCAGTCTAGGTTTGTTCATTGATTCTGTTTGCAGTAGTTTAAATGAACCCGAGCCACACAGTCTGCGAGAGAAGTGGGAGGCAGTGCTACTTCCTAGGCAGCTTGAGGGTGTCTGGGGTGGAAAAGTTATCCAGAAGAGCAGCTGGGAGAGGCCAGAGCATCTTAGGCCCACGGAGCAGGACTCCACACTGCATGACACGGAAGGTTGGAAGGTTGGAGAGTGTCTTGAAGTCGAGAAACTTTTTTCGCCCTCCCAAATGCAAAGACTTCCTTTTTTTTCCCTCCCCTGTTTCTAAGTAGCGCTTCAGAGCTAACTTGTTTTTGTAATTAAGCTTGTGAGGTAAAAACCTGGAAGGAGAGCCAACTCCCTGTATGCTGCAAGGCTAAGTGGACTGAATAAGTTGAGAGGTCCTGTATCAGGGTTTCTGTGGCCTGAGATTTAAATGCCGGCCCTCGGATCCGTTGGCTGTTCTCTGCTGCGCCAAAGCTTCAGCATTTGTTTCTGCTGGTTGTTGCAGAAATGAGTTGCTGGAGCCAAGGGTGTATGGATTCAGATCTTCAGCAAATACTGCTGTGGATTAATGTGGCAAAGCAAACCTCCGAGCTTGTGAGCCGTTTGTTCTTTTAAAAAGTTAAAGTGACTATCAATTATTTAGAATGGTGTTTTCCACATCTGGCACCCAACTGAAAAGGTACGAAAACAGTGAAAAAGAAATCCCCTCCACCCGAAACCCTATCTGAGGCAATGCCATGCCTGTTAGCATTTCTTGGAGTGAGTTTGGCTTTGAGACTTGAGCATTTTCATTAGACACAAACCACAGCTAGTATATACTCAGGGCAGGAACGGGAGAAGGGTGTGTATGTAGTGTTTTCTTATTTTGCTATTTAAAACTTGTAGGGGCTGGAGAGATGGCTCAGTGCTTAAGAGCACTGGTTGCTGCTTTACCAGAGGACCTGGAATTGACTCCCAGCATCCAACAACCATCTATATAGCTCCAGTTCCAGGGGATCTGTCGCCCTCTTCTGGCCTTTGAGGACATCAGGCACCCTTCTGGTGCACTGATTTAAATGAAAAAAAAAGTCTTGATTGCTGTTAGGCTCTTGAATTTAGTGCTTCTGCTGTTTGCTGTGTTAAAACTCTTAAAGAAATAATATTTTGTGGGATGTAGCACCCTGAGGCTTCATTGTAAGACGAAGCCTCTGCTTGTAACTTGTAAAGTGATACTGACCACTGTAGCTCCTGTGTCGATGGAGGTAGCTTCAGGTTCTGAATTTAAATGAGCAGTAATCCAAACTGCCCATGAGATCCCAAATTATGAGGTATTTTATATGTTGATAGAAAAGACTTTAATTGACCAATCAGCATTAAACAAAAAGTTATGCTAGCTCTCAGCATATAGAAGTACACTTTATAGTTGGGGATTGTAGGCAAGGCCGGAGGCTCTAATTGTAAGCAGTTACAGAGGATGTTTCCATCAGAAAACATCCTTTAAACATCCGGGGCTGGAGAGATGGCTCAGCGGTTAAGAGCACTGACTGCTCTTCCAGAGGTCCTGAGTTCAATTCCCAGCAACCACATGGTGGCTCATAATCATCTGTAATTGGATCTGGTGCCCTCTTCTGGTGTGTCTGAAGACAACTACAGTGCACTCATATACATAAATAAATCATTAAAAAAAAAAAAAGAGTTCTACAGAATGAGTTCCTGGATAGCCAGTGCTACACAGAGAAACCCTGTTTCAAAAAATGAGAACAAAACATGTTCCTGAGCCATCAGGAGGGTGTTGGGAATCAAACCTATGAGCTCTGCAGGAACAGGAGCAGCCAGTGCTCCTAACCACTGAACTATATATCCAGTCCCCCAACCTTACATGCATGGGTTTGCCTGTGTGTATTTTGGTTGGTGCACCACATCCCTGCCTGAGCTTGGTGTCTGTGGAGACCAGAAGAGAATGTTAGGTTCTTTGGCATTTAGTTACAAATAGTAAGCTGCTGTTTGTATGTGGTGAGATTTGAACCATGGTCCTCTGAAAGCCATCTCTCCAGTCCCCCTGGCTTTGGTGTTTTGAGATGGTCTAGTTGCTCAGACTGTTGTGCAACCGGAGCTTATATTTCTGGTTGGTCTTGAACTCATGATCTGTTTGCCTCACCTCAGGATTATTTTACTTTTTGTCATTCTCTGAATCATTAAGTTAGTTTATCATCTAGTTTGGCCTTGATTGAGCTCAGCCTCCTGCTTGAGTTTCTCAGTGTAGGCCTGTGCCACTTGGCTTTGTTAGAATGGTTTTAAAAATTACTACTGGGGAGTTGGGAGATGGCTCCGGGCTTAAAAGTCTGCATCTTTTTCAGAGGATCCAGGTTTGGTTCTCCGGACCCACCTGGCAGGTCACAACCTATTAACACTTGAGCTCCATGGCATCCAGTGTCCTTACCTGTCTTCCCCAGGTTGTACATACATACTAGAGTGAACAGTCGTATACATAAAATAACAACTATTTAAAAAATTAAAATCATTGAATGGGAGGAGAGGTAGTTAAGAACTTACTGGTTTTTAGGAGGACTTTTGTTCTCTCTCCAGCACCCACAAGACCGCTTGCTTGCCCATCTGTAACTTCAGTTCTGGGGATCACGCTCTTTTCTGGCCTCTGCAGTCTCTTGCATGCATGTGGATGACATAAAACTCATGTAGGCACATGTACATGAGGACATAATCTTAGAAAAAAACCAGCATGATAGCTGAGCTACGTTATTAGGGGTTATATTAGTTTCTGACTTAAAAAAACATTTTTAATTTATATAACTTTATGTGTATAGGCCTTTGCCTGCATATATGTCTGTATACCATATGTGTTCTTGGTGCCTGAGGAGACTTCCAATCCCCTGCAACTGTAGTTACAGTTGTAAGCTGCCATGTGGTTGCTTGGATTTCTGAATCCTCTGCAAGAGCAGCCAGTGTTCTTAACCCCATGAGCTATTTCTCCAGCCCCACGTCTACATTAAAAAAAAAAAAAAGATTTATTTATTTTATGTATATGAGTACATTAGCTGTCTTCAGGCACACCAGAAGAGGGCATGGGATTCTGTTACAGATGGTTGTGAGCCATCATGTGGTTGTTGGGAATTGAACTCAGGACCTTTGGAAGAGCAGTCAGTACTTTTAACCACTGAGCCATCTCTCCAGCCCCGTGTCTACATTTTTTTTTTTTAATTTTTGAGAGCTGTACTACTGATTCACACTCCTAGCTAATTTTATTATGCTTCAAAAGTGATTTTAGGTTGTATTTTCCCTGGCATAAAAATTTCTGTAGGGCATCTCCACCCTTTTAGTAAATAAGAACTCTTAATTTATTAAAGAGGGAGTGCACTGTGAGGCCCAGGATCCTCTTTCTGGGAGATGTGTGAAGAAAATACTCTTTTGAGATGATTACTTACATCTTGTTTTCTTCTTGGGTGCTGGGATTGAACCCAAGGCAAGGAAAGCCTCACGCATGCTAGGCAAGTGCTAGGCAAGTGCTCAGCCCATTAAGACCTTCTTTTCTTTATCCTTTTTTCTCTTTTCAGTTCTGTGGGCCCTTTTCTTATTTTATGTTTATGGTCTATCACTAATGCCTCTTTATGATTTGTTTTCAGGTTTTTGTTTATTTTATTTACTTTATGCATGAGTGTTCTGTTGCATGTATACTTGCATGCCAGCATCAGCTCCCTTTATGGATAGATGGTCATGAATAACCACTGTGTGGAGTGTGTGAGAGAGAGTGCATATTAGAGAGTATGTATTTGGGTGTGTGTGCCTGTGGGTTCATGTGCCAGGAAGCTCATTTTGACTCATTGAAATTGTAGCTTCTTACTATGTCAGGGATATTTCACTAATGAAAAAAATAATTTACAAAATCCAGTCTTGGCCTAGAGTCATGCTCAGTGGTTAAAAATGTTTGGATAACCTAACAACCTGAGTTAGGTCCCTGCATCTCATTAATGGAGTACACCCTCGAAAGACTGCACCTGTACAGATATACAGCACATCATTGTCCAGTCTTTTGTGCCATAACTGTATGATTCTAGAGCAGTTCCTACTACGTTGAATTGAGAACAATTTCGGCCTTTTAGTTTGGGTAATAGGGTTAGATGAAACAACAGAACCCAAAGGCCACTGTCCTGTTTCTAATTGGTTGTTGCTGTAAGTGGCTTTAGGGTTTCTCTTTGCATTTTAAAACTCTATAATTTTTAATTGTCTGCCACAGGATGCACTTTTGAAACTTATAATTTGTTGCAAGTTTAGAATGATTATTGTCTCCAGAGGCAGTTTGTTTACATAGCAAATTGGCCGCATTTAATACCCTCCTTACTTTGCTGAGGCTTCCTGGGATTGGGAAAACAAGAGTTGCTCTTGTTGCCTGCTATCCATTGAGCAAGGGATGTCTGCATCAGCTGGTTTTGCTCTACAGTATATACACAGTATATACACCATGTATACACAGTGTACATGTATACAGTGTATTCAGAGTGTATGCACAGTGTGTATACAGTGTATACACTGTGTATACAGAGTGTATAGAGTGTATACACAGTATGTACACAGTATATACACAATTTATACACAGCAGCATTGCATAGTCTCTGCTCTATTGACTGGATAGAGCTCTGGGAACCACACTAGCACTGAAGGGGAATGTTCTGAATGTTCGCTTTCTCTGGTAGTAATTGAAAGGATGTGACTGTTTAAGTTGCAGGGCGCTTGAGGTGGGGTGCTCACATTCTAGGAGGGGATATTGGTAGTGTGGAGGAGGGCTTCTGTGGACCTGGAGGGACCCTTAGTTAATGTTAGGTAAATTTGTATCCATTGTTTTCCTGAGGGGGTTTTCTGCGGATTCCTTTGGGCTAAGACTATATTTTATTCACAGCTCTAACCTGTTCTCAATCCCCCAACAAATGATGGAATTGACTTGATTTAATCACTTTTCCTTTTCCTATTGCTGTTGGAAAGTTGTTAAGGAACAGGAAAATGGCCATAAGATGCTCAGCAGGAGTGAGGCAGGCTAGTTCACCACACACTAGATAATCTTCTTAGCCTGCAAATGGAGTTGCCAATTTGTCAGCATTCATTTAGCTTCATAGGGATTGCTGTCCAGGTCAGTTTACCATGGGCAGTAATAAAAACATAGTTAACTAACCATACCATAGTCATGTGGGCTACAGGCAGGGGAGTTTCAGCATATCTTGGGAAAAAAAGTTCTCAGAGCAAACGAACTAGCATCTACCCCACCCCAGTTTATTATCTGTGTTCTGTTTTTCTTCTCTGCTAATATGTGTGCTGATGGATTCAAGAAGAGGTGTGACTTCTTTTGGTTGACCATTCTATACTGCTGTTCTGTTGAGAGTTCCGATTTCCTTAGTTAAGGGATAAAGCTTCACTGTAACACTGAATTCTCGGTTAGCCATAGAAGTTGTGAACAGGGAACCCTGGCCCAGGCTGCATAGCTGAGTCTAAGTGCGGATGGATAACAGATGGGAAGGGCTCCAGAAGTCCCTGCTGTCCTTGGGTAGATGAACCTGATGCTCGGTTGAATGTTAATTGTATAGGTTGAATCCCACTGCACTAATCTTCAGGGGACCAGTTACATAATTTCGTTGTATTAGAGTAAGGATTTATTAGATGTTGGCCCTTTTGTTTTTCTGTAAGTATAAAATGTCTTGTGAAGTTGCTGTTTATTTTGCCAGTTTGACAACTTGTTACTTAGGGAATCTTCCATTTTTAATGCTTTTGAACTAAGGGCAGAAACAAAAAAAAAAAATCTGTGGTCTGCTGGGGAGATAATTAACTATCTCTCTTTGAGTTTCTTCATTGGGGTAGCTCAGCAATTTGGTAAGATTTTACTGAGTGTTCTACATTCAAAATATGATCAGAGGAAATGAGACGCCAGGTCATGAGGTGATTGCTGGTAATCTGGTTTGTTCTCGGAAACTTAAGATGCATAAATGTCTTTCATTCTGGTGTAAAATGTCTTAAAGAAGGGACATCTTGGCCTTTTTATAGTTTGAGACACTTGGGGTTCCCCCTTTTAAAATTTGATGGTGATATTTCACAGTTATTGATAGTTTTGATATAAATTTGCCCTCCCCCCCCAAAAAAAACTGGTTTGATTATATTATGAGAAAAAAAATCTACCCTGTGCCTAATCAGAAGTATGCTTTCTCATTATGTACATTTTACTGGCCTTTTCCCAAGGTATTTGTAGCTCAACATACCCAAGGGGGCGACTTTCAGTTTGCTTAGAATTTTGGTTGAGGCCATTCTTTTCAGTAGATGGTCCATGAAGGAGGGAAATCTGAAAGAGGGAATTTCAAAGCAACCCTAGCAGCGTCTGAAAGTCCTCTGGTCTTGACAATAAAGACTGGCGGGCGGGCAGGAAGCCTGCAGCTGTGTTGTGGTATTGTTCCTCCATCCCTGGCATCTGAGAGCTTCAGTACAATAGAGGAGAAAGCCTGGAGAGGGAGAGAAAGGCATCAGTAGGAGGGGGGGGGGGCTTTCAGGGTGAACGCCTAACTGAATCCAAGACTAAATTATTTCATTTAAGAACAATTGTTTCTCATAATCTGTTCCAAACTGACATTTTTATAGTGGAAGTTAACTGCTATTGGAAGAGCAGCAGGATCCCTTCTTCAGTTTCAAAACAACTGAGAAAGAAACAAGTAAGACAGCCTGAAGTGTTTTTCCTTCTTTTGCCTTTTGAGCAGTAGTGTTTGTTACTTTGAGGTTCAATACTTTGTATACCTCTGGCTGTGTCTCTCTAGGACAGTTGGCTGTGTACCTGAGCCGTCCCTATGACATGGCATAGGGACACTCTGCCAAGCTTCCTGCTTTTATTTTTTATATTTCAGACGGGGTCTTGTAAGGCATGGATGGCACTAGCTATGTACAGTGGGTGGATTTCCATCTTGTGATCCTCCTGCCTCTGCCTCCCAAATGCGGGGATTACATGTGCTCACCGCCAACTCATTTCAGCTCTTCCTGTCAGATGATGTAAATGTAGCCACAGCCCTTAGTGCTGACCTAACTATGAAGATTTCCTAGGCCTGGTGTGTGCTGTCCAGTGGGGGAGATGGGGATGTGGGAGGATATTTTGTACTCAGAACTAGAGTTTATTGCTCTGTAGCAGAGAGCCCCAGTGCCGGGTTTATGGGCCACTGCTGGTTTGTCCTCTTTTATTTGGCTAGTTGTAGGGCTTTGTTTTTGTTTTTTGACAGGCTCTGTGAAGCCCTGGAACCCCAGACCAGGCTAGCCTTGATTGGCTTGTCTGTACCAACACACCCTGCTGGTAGTTGTGCTTTATTTAATGACACAACTCTTGTCCCAGCCAAAGTCTCCTCTGCTGCTGGAACCTGTTTGACAGCAACTAGAAAAGTCAAATTCCACCAGAGGACAACTCCCTTCATCTTGCCTACCTTGGAGGGTCAGTGGTGTTCTTTCACAGGACCGATGAGAGTATTAGCACATTTTACAAAATCATCTTGTAGTAATGACTAAGCTGGAGGTCAGGGTCTGGCCTTAGGCACTTTTCCATTGTAGATGTGGCTACAGTTTCCCACGTCTGTGGGGCTTCATGGTGGAGGCAGGAGGATTGTCAACATTTGAAGCAAGTATAAGTTGTAGATTAAAATCCTGCCTTGACAAACAAAACAAACCTAGTTCTAACAAAGGAAGGAAAGCAGAGCTGAGTGCCTGTGACCTCAGGAGCAGAGGGTGGGGGAGGGCCCACTCTCCAGAGCACCTGAGCTTGATTCTCAGCTCTGCCCCTGACTGACAGCTACTGTAAGTCCAGCCCCAGGGCATTTACTCTTCTGTCTTTATGAATATTCATATACATGAAAAACAAGTTAAGATAAACTTCAGAAGCAAACAGAAAAGGTTGAGGCTAGAGGATCTTTAGTTCAAGGTCGGCCTGAGATGCTGTTCATTAAGATCTTGTCTGAGGGCCTGGTAAGGTAGCTCAGTGCACTTGGCAAGCCTGATGACCCCACATGGTGAAAAGAACTGACCCCAATAAGTTATTCTTTGACCTCCACTTGCCTGGAGTGGAGTCCATTGCCTTTCTCAAATTAAATAAGTAAACAGAAAGAAGGAAGGAGGGCTGGAGAGATGGTTAAGAACACTGACTGCTCTTCCAGAGGTCCTGAGTTCAAATTCCAGCAACCACATGGTGGCTCACAACCATCTGTTAGGAGATCTGATGCCCTCTTCTGGTGTGTCTGAAGACAACTACAGTAGGTGTTTGTGTGTGTGCCTGTGTGTTTATATAAATAAATAATGTAATCTTAAAAAAAAAGGAAGGAAAGAAGGAAAAAAGACCCTGTATGGGGGGGTGAACCCAAAAATTAAGCCATGTATAGCTTAGAGTTGGTGTACTTTACCTATCAATATAAAGGTCTTCAGTTTGATCCTCAACCTTTCTACCCTACCCCCAAATTTAAAAAGGTTTCCACTTTTATAGATTTTTATAGAGTTTCAAATAGTCGTAGGTTTTTTTTTTTTTTTTTTTTTTTTTTTTTTGAGGTTGCAAGGTGGTGGTGGTGCAAATGCCTTTAATTCCAGCAATAGGGAGGCAGAGGCAGGCAGATCTTTTCAAGTTCAAGACCACCCTAGTCTATGAATCAAGTTTTAGGACAGTCAGGGGAATGCAAAGAAAGCCTGTCTCCAAAAGAAAAATGTTTTTGCAAGTATATTTCTCTGTATGTCTGTGTACCAAGTGCATGCCTGGTGCCCACAGAGGCCAGAAGACTGCATTTGATTTCCTAGAACTGGAATTGGAAACAGTTCTGAAGTACCATGTAGGTTCTGGAACTGATTCTGGGTTTTCTTAAGAGCAGCCAGTAGTCCTCAGAGCTGAGCATCTCCCCAACCCATAGAGCCAAAACATTTTGTTGGATGTTTTACATGTTTTACAAATAGTTTCTTGGGCGTCTATGGCCTGTCTTATAAAATAGCTTGTGAAAAGGTTATATTTCTTAATGTTAGGAGATCAGTTTATCCATAGAAATTTACACACACACACACACACACACACACACACACAGGTGTGGGTGGGGCAGGTGCATACACAAGCTTCCACTTTCCTGCAGAGGAACTTGTCATGTAGACCAAGCTGGCCTTGAACTCAAAATCTCCGTGCCTCAGGCCCCAGAGAGCTGGTGCATTACCATGCCAAGCCTCTAGGCATGCTTCTGTATTTGCTCTTCCTCATTATATGTCTTCACCCCAGCCCCCTACACACAGTCTAGATTACTGGTGTCTTCAAATTAGAAAGGATAAAGGATTCCACCTTTATTCTTTCAAAGTTTTTGGGTTATTATTATTATTATTATTTTTAGAATGAAGTTGAATGTAGTTCACTTGATAAAATGCTCAGCATTCCCAAGGCACAGAGTTCAATTCCCAGAACTGAACAAATTGATCACAGTGGCACTTCAGTCCCAGTGTGGGAGGCGGAGGCAAGAAGATGAGAAATTGTAGATCATCCTTGGCTACACAGTGACTTTTAGGGTATGCTGGGTTACTTGATCCCCTATTTATTAGACAAAGGTATGTGAGATATTATACCTTCCCTCCCACAAACTTTGTGTGTGTATCTGTGTGTCTGGTGCTGAGAATTGAAAAAAGGACCCCAAAACAAGTCAGACAAGTACTTTACTACTGAGTTGCACGACAGCTTCCAAGTTCCCTTTTTGAGATTGTTTTTGTGATTTTTGAGACAGGGTCTCTTTAAGTAGTTCTGCTTGGCTCTGGAAGTTGTATAGGCCAGGCTGGCCTTGAACTTTTTTTTTGGGGGGAGGTGGTATGGAGTGGGGCTTGACAGGGTTTCTTTATGTAGCCTTGATGTCATTGAACAGGCTGGCCTTGAACTTGAACTCAGATCTTCTTGCCTCTGCCTTGAGTGCTGTAATTAAAGACTTCTACTACCATTACCTATTCATTATTTTTAAGAATGTGATTATAATTGGCTGTACCACCATGCACCCATGCCCAACTGGTCTTGAACTTTTGGTGATTCTCTTCCTACAAACCAGCTCTAGCACACCCAGCGAGAGTTCCTCTCCCCATTTTAAAGAAAATTGCCCTGTATCCCTGGTTGCTCTTCATTTCTGTATAAAATCCCTGGATGTCCTGAACTTACTTTGTAGACCAGGCGGGCCTCAGACTCAGATCCACCTGCTTCTTCCTCTCCAGTGCTGGGATTAAGGCATGTGCCACCTTGCCAGGGTATTGCTATGTAACTTAAACTGGGCCAGAACTTTGTTGTGTTTGATTGCTTTTGAGTTCCAGATCCTCCTGCTTCCCTGTCAGAATGCTGGGATTCCAGGTGTGCTCCCTGTTTGTGTTGGGATTGCCAGTGGTTGTTGAACACAGGATGCCAAACAGGCAAGAGTTGTGCCTCCAAGCAGCACTCTTAGCCCAAGTTGTGCCAGCCCACCTATTTAGCCCAGCACCTTGAGTGAGTTTCATTCTGTTCCGCAGACCAGTCCTGTCTGCTTGCCAAGTGTTCTGTGTATAAGATATTACCTATTGCCATTCAAGCACCATTTTATTGTGTCTACCTACTGGCTGCTATGAACAGTGCTGCTGTAGACTTTTTGAGTGGAAGTTAGAGTGAACACTAAAGTGAACACTTTTTGAGAGGTAGAATTGTTGATCTTATGGCAAATGTATGTTTAGCTATTTAAGAAACTATGAAACTGTTTACAGAAGAGCCTATGCCATTGTATAGCCTGTTCCACTCTTACGTTCTCACCAGTGTCCGATATTAATATTTGCTTAAGCTGTAGCCATTGTTGGGGGGTGTGTAGTGGGAATCTCATTCTGTTTTAATTTGAAATTTCTTTTTACCTTCAGTGAATTCCTTCTTTCTTCCGCTGTATGCACACATGCATGGGACATGTGTGAATGTTTGGGCATATGTGTGGAAGCCAGAGTTTAACTTTGGGTATTGTTTCTTGGGAGCCATCCATAAAGTTTATTTATTGATTCAATTTTTATATGTATGAGTGTTTTTTTTTTTTAAAGACTTATTCATTTTAGTTATATGAGCACACCATAGCTGTCTTCAGACATACCAGAAGATCCAGTTGTAGATGGTTGTGAGCCACTATGTGATTGCTGGGAATTGAACTCAGGACCTCTAGAAGAACAGTCAGTGCTCTTAACCACTGAGCCATCTCTTCAGCCCAATGTATGAGTGTTTTGCCTAAGTGCATGCAGTATTGGCAGAAGTTAGAAAAGGCCAGGGCAAATTCCCTAGAATTGGAGCTTCAGATGGTTGTGAGCTACTGTGGGTGCTGGGAAACAGGTTGTCTGCAAGAGCAACAGTGTTCTTAACCCTGAGTCACCTGTCCAGTCCTTCTATTCCTTATTGCCAAATAGCTCTCAGTCCTGTTTGTTCTCAACTTACAGGTAAACAGAAACTGCAATATTTTGTTTTCTGATCATCTTCCAGGATCCATGAAATTAATAGCAGAATATCTAAGAAATCAGTTCATATCTTGATGTGTCCCATGTCCTCTCCATCCATTCTGGTGATCAGATCAGAACTGAGCGGAGAGTAGTCCAGGGGCTGAGCCAAGGAGTTTAGACCAATTACACAAACTCTGGGGCTGGCTAAAGGTTACATGGCAATAAAAAATTAACTGCCCAGACATTGGGGTTAAGAAGTGCTTTGTGAAGAGCTACAGAGATGGTTCAAAGGTTAAGAGGCCTTGCTGCTCTTGGGATGATTTTGGCTCCTGGTGCCCATGTTGCCTTTGACTCCATCCGGTTCTTGGGATCTAACATCGTCTTTTGGCTTCTTGAGGTAGTTGCATGATTGTTCATACTTAACACAGATACACAAATAAGTATAAAACTTAAGGGTCTGAGGGATGGCTCAGCAGTTAAGTACCTTGTTTGACTTTTTTATCTATCTATCTATCTATCTATCTATCTATCTATCTATCTATCTATCTATCTATCTATCTATCTATCTATCATTTCAATCTATCTATATCTATCATCTATCAATCAACCTATCTCTATTTATCTCTATCTCTATCTATCTATATCTCTATATCTATCTCTATCATCTATCAATCAATCTATCTACCTATCATCTCTATCTACCTATCATCTCTGTCTGTCTGTCTGTCTATCTATCTATCTATCTATCTATCTATCTAATCTATCTATCTATCTATCTATCTATCTATCTATCTATATCTATCTATCTATCTATCTATGGCGGTATGTCCATGTAACCTGGTTATCTTGGAACTCTCTCTGTAGACCAGGCTAGCCTTGAACTCAGATGTGCCTGCCTCTGCCTCCCAAGTGCAGCACTATGTCTGGCTCTTATCCTTTAGAGAGCCTTGTAGAGAGTCCCCACATCTGCAACTCCAGTTTTAAGAGATCTATTGCCCTCTAATTTTTGCAGGTATCAGGCATGCACATAGTATATAGTCATACATGTGAGTGAAACACTCATACATACAGAACAGATATTTAAAAGAAAAAAAACTTTAAAAAATGTTATGAGCTGGGCAGTAGTGGTATATACCTTTAATCCCAGCACTCAGGAGGCAAAGGCTAGCCTGGTCTACAGAGCGAATTCCAGGACAGCCAGGGCTACACAGAGAAACCCTGTTTCAGGAAAAAAATGTTCTGCTAAAATTGAGAACTTTAACCAAGATTCATGGTGCCTGCATCATTCCTGTGCGAAAGCACATGTTACAGGAGCACTAGAAGATTGACATAGGTCTGTACTTAGAAAACTTAGTAAAGTTTCAGAAGTGAGTAGCTGGGTGTTAGATGTAGCTTTTGAGTGAGTGGTCAGGTAGCTTTTAATCGACAGTTGGGTGTGTATGATAGGTTCAAGTTCTGGGCTGTGTGTGGATGGTTGGAAAGTTATGCAAGCAAGGCTGGCTCAGTGGTTGATTGGGAGTACCGGTTGTTTTTCCAGAGGACCCAGGTTCAATTTTCACCACCCACATGGCAGTTCCCAACTGTCTCTAATTCTAGTTCCAGGGGATCAGATACTCCACATAGACTCATAGACTCACATGCAAGCAACATACCAGAGAAATAAAAATGTCATTACATTTTTAAGATAAAAATAAGCATAATAGATTGTCCCTTTGTGGGGGTGGTGTAGACCTTAGTATATAGTATAGGCTGGCCTTGAACTTGCCGTGATCTGCCTCAGCATTGAGCGCTATAATTAATTGCAAACATACCACATATCTAAAGGTTGTTCCTTGTTTGCTTGCTTTTTTTTTTTTTTTTTTTTTTTGAGACAGGGTCTTCTTTTGCAATGGATGTTTAGCCTGGAACATATAGACCAAGCTGGCCTCAAACTCAAAGAGATCCACTTACCTCTGCCTCCTGAGTACTGGGATTAAAGGTGTGCACCATCATGCCCTGTCTTACCTGTCTGTGTACATGTGTGCATGTATGCATGCATGTGGAGGTCAGAGGACAACCTTGGCTCTGTGTGTGCACGTGGAGGTCAAAGGCCACCTTGCTTCAAGCAGGGTCCTTTGTTCTTTCAAACTGTACAGACTTGACTAGCTGTTTTCAGCTTCCAGGGACAGTCTGTCTTTGTCTTCCGTCTTCCCACAGGAGTGCAGGGTTACATACACTCAGCTGTACACTTGGCTTCTCAGTAGCTACTGAGGATTTAAAGTCCTTATACCTCATCGCAGATGCCTTTCCTACTTCACCATCTCCCAGCCCAATGGCAATTTTAAGCAGAAGTTATTTTTTATTGCATTTGACTGTTAAAAGTCAGTTTTGATTTTTGGATGGTCTGAAACTTAATCTTTTTATCCCTTTAATAAAACGAATCAATAAGTCTTTGTCTGGCTCAGAATGTAGCCCAGTTAGTGCTTGCCTAACTAGCGGGAAGCCCTGTGATTGATCCTTGGCACTGCAGAAACAGGGCTTGGTGGTACAAGCTTTACTTCCAGCATTCTGAGAGGAGTCAGGAGGGTCAGAAGTTCAAGGTCATCCTCAGGACATAGTGATATAATTTTGAGACCAGCGTGGGCTACATGAGCCATTGTATGAAAGGGGAAAAATAAATCTTTGTCTTTTTTCTCACTTAATATGAATTAAACTGAAGAACATTGAATATGTTTTAGTATGATCTTGTGAAAAAGGTGCTGAAAACCTGTCTAAAACACTGGCTCTCAGTATACCTCCCAAGAGTGAAGTTCTAGTCCTGCTTCTATCACCTCAAAGAATGAAAAAAACCAAAACAAAAAACAAAGCATTGTGTCTTGCCTGTAAATTTAATATTCTCTTAAAATCAAGAAAACAAACACAAGCAGAACCCCCACCAATTTACTTTTTGAGAAAGGGTTGCATGTCCTGTAGGCTGGCCTTAAATTTGGAGACTACTTCCTCCTCCCACGATCTGGCATAACCGCCATGCTGGCTTTGCTAGGGATCAAACCCAAAGTGTCACACTTGCCTCACACTCTGCCCAGCGAGCTGCGTTTCCCGGCTGCAGTGCTTTCCTCTCAATGCTGGAAACGTTCAGTTCTAGGAGTCAGACCGTTGGCACACACTAGGCAGTTGCTCTATCACAGAGGTATATGCTAGCCCATAAAAATTGGCTATATTGGTGGTGAATGTTTTTCTACAAAGAGATGTGTACACTTACCCTCCCCCTGCCTTCCTTCTCTGAAGAGATCTTGCTGTCCATGTTGGTCTTGATATTGTTGCCTACTTGGGTCTCTAGAGCATCTCTGACTAAGGGCTTCCACCACCATGTCTCATGGTTTCTTCTTCACTGTGCTGACTTAGGTTGGCTTCTGAGTGCTTGAAGCATATGCTAATGAGAAAATCAGCATCTCAGCATGCTTGTAACATTGTAATATTCATATTAAGTTATTGTATACTTAAGCTTCTGCTTGTCTCCCTGGATGTCTCTCTCCTCCCAAAGGTGATGGGGACCCTTCTTCTAAAAAATTAGTCATTTTATCTGAATTATTTTTGACATAATGGAATTTTGGCACATTTTTCAGGTTGCATATAAGAAGGATAATTTAAACAAAAAAAAACAGTGGAAATTTCCAGCTTTAAAAAAAAGAGTGGTCTAATAACTGCTTTGCAGGAAGAAATATGAAAAGGAACCGCAGACGTTCTGGATGTCAGCCTGTGAAATTTTCCACTATTTCCCATAATAACATGCAGGCACGCTTATATTCCTGTGCGACTGTGACTGCAGCTGCCTGACTGGAATTTGAAGCTCCTGTCAGTGAGGAATGGCATCTGCCACTTGTATGAGCAGTGCGGAGCTGCACATCCTAGGAACTGTACTTGCTCAATGGTTGCCTGGGGAGATACTGTTGTGAATGCTGAGCTTGGAAATTATTTATACATCTCACGATTCCAAATGATTTTGATTATAGTGGATTTATAATGCATATGATACAACATTTTATAGTTTTATGTAAATTTATATAGAATTTCATTTTGTATAAAATGTGCAGAGAAAAGAAGTAAAACAAAGACTTGGATAGATCCAGGTTTTATTTGGAACAATTTAGGAACTATTCAACATATTAACTTACTCAGGTCCCTGTTAGTGCCATAGACACATAGTGCCATCAGCAGGCTTCATGCTGAGATTGACTAGTCTTTAGACCCAGAGATGAGCAGATCATCCCATTTGTCCAGGTTGTCTGGATCTGTAGGTTGGCAAAGGTAAGTATGGAAGCTCAGATCACAAGGTAGACTGTAACCTTCATCCCTTAGAAGGTAGAGTAGCATTGAGGAAACTAGTCAGGCTTCATGAATTAAATTGTTTACTTTTGGGAGATTGTGTCACTCTACTGCCCAGGTTGGCCTGAAGCCCAAGGCTTAAGGGATTCAACTATCCCACCTTGCTGGCTTTAAGATAAACTCTTTCTTCCCTTCCTTCTCCCCCTCCCCCCTTATGGTTGTTATGAGACAAGGTTTCTCTGTAGCCCTGACTGTCCTGGAATTCACTCTGTACACCTGCCTCTGCCTCCCAAATGCTGGGATTAAAGGGGAGGGAAGCTGAGGTAGGAGAGTTAACATTGCTTTGAGGCCAGCCTTATTTATACAGTACGTTCTAAGACAGCTAGGGTTACATAGTAAAGACCTAGTCTCAAGAGAACACAGGATACAAAGAAAAACAAACAAAATACCCCAAAATAACAATTAACAATACCTTTACCCTGCAAACTGAACTTTAAGAACACATGCACTTCTCCAGTGAAGAACTGAGGGTTTGAGTGATAACAGATGTGCTTCGCACTCTTGAGTTGCTTCCAGTTTAAAATAAAGCCATATTAATGCACAAGCAAACTTTAACTGCTGGAGCAGGTCCTCCTCTACCCTGCTGTCATTGGTTCTCCCTGTTCAGTCTCATCCTTTCCTTGGCTTCTGTGTGTCTTCTGACCTTTTCATGACTTTCCTTTCCAACCCTCTCTGCATTTTCAACCATTTATTCCTTTCTTCTCATCTCAATTCTCTCCTGGCCTGTAGCCTCCCCATCAGCCTCCCCCACCTTGGCTGCTCACTGTCAACTGCTCCTTACCTTTGAAAGCCTTGCTTGTTGAAATAGCCTGCCTTAAAACGGGCTGATCACAGCCACCTCCACAGTTCCTTCAACTTGAGCTCGATCTGTCTGTCCGTCTGTCTGTCTCTTTGTGTGTGTTTGTGGTCAATTCCAGGGCTTCGTATGTACTGGCTAAGTGTTCTGGTATTAAGTTTTATCCCTAAGACTGGTGTTTATATTTTAGTTCAGTTAGTTATGTTAAATTTCACTGAGAAAGTAATACATGAACAAAGAAAGAGGAAGGCTTGGGAAGGGGAAGCATTTTTGTGTCCAGGTAAGTGCCAGGGTGGGAGCCACAGGGCCTTGCCCAGGTGGGCAAGCAGTCCAGCCCTGAGTTAGGTCTTCAACACTTGCACTTTGAGATGCTCTTTCATACAGTTCAGGCTGGCCTCAAACCCATTATCCTCTGGCTCCCACGTTCTGCTGTCTGGCTTGGCATGCTCTACCACACCCAGCAAGACTTCTGCTTTCATTTTTGAATAAAATGGGGAACTGTGCAGATTTAAAGCCATGTTTTTGTTTATTTTATATAAAAAGACCTTTGATTTTTATTTCCCCCTTAGGGCATTTCTTTTTTAAAATTATAAAAGTGATTAATTTCTGTTCTTGTGAAAAACAGAGAAATGCAATGAAAGAAAATAGGATTATAAATAACGTCCTGTACAATAACTTTTTTTTTTTCTGGGGACCGAGAGTTTGCTCAGTAGTTGTAGGCACTTACAGTAGCAAGGTAAAGTGGTGCCCACCATTAATCCTAGCATGCAGGCTGTTGTCTGATAATTTTGAGGCTCGGCTGGTTTATGTAGTTATGGTTTATTTTATCTGGGACATCTATGGCTACCAAAAAAAAAAAATCCTGTTTAAGAAGTCACTTATCCCTTGGGCAGAGGACCCAGGTTTGGTCTCCAACACCCACATCAGGTGGCTCACAATTGCCTGTGACTCAGGTCTAAGGGATCAGTCACCCTCTTCTATCCTCTGTGGGCACTGCCTGTACATAGTGTATAATAAGCCCATGCAGGCACTCATAAGTATGGCTGCCATAGGGTGAGCGTGGCGTGCATGAGTGCCTGCCTGCCTGCCTGCCTGCCTGCCTGCCTGCCTGCCTGCCTGCCTGCGTTAGAAGATAACCTGTTGTGGTCTGTTGTGTAAAATTCTAGGGATTTTATTTAACTCTGTGCCAGGCTTGCTGACAAGCAGTTTGCTCACTGGCCATCTCTCCAGACCCACTGCTTTTTATTTCAGTTCCTTGATGTTGATTTTTTTTTTTTTTTTTGTAAAATCTGGTAGAAGTAAAGCATCTTTTCTTTACATTTGATTTGATTGAGTTTGAGTCTGTGTCCAGAGAAGAACGTTATTCATTATAGACAGTGCAGTACATATTCAAATATCTGTTGTTCATGAATATGTAATGACTTTATGGCTTAAAGAAAGCAAATTATTCTTAGGCATTTGATATTATGGAGATTCAAAGAATTCTGTGTCTGTTAAGTGATGGATGATGTGGGCTGAGTAAGGCTAGCCTTGATCTTGGTCTTCCTGCCTCTATCTCCCTCTAACTTCAGTTGTAAGGCTAGTGGAAAAATGATTACTAGATACATTTTGAAATAACTTTAAGGTACATAATTTCCTTTTGTCTCCTGAGAGGTTTTTATTCCACAAATAAGAACATTGTTTTTCTCTTTAAAGTGAGTCTCCTGAGGTTTGTTTGTAGAACCTGGAGCCAATAATGCACCCTGAGCACCTGCTCTGGCTGGTCACCTTTTCTAACCCTTTCTGTTGGGGAGATTTCTCTCTCATAGTTGTCTCAGTTGCTTTTTTTTTTTTTTTTTAAATAAACTGGATTGTTAGATTTCTTACCCTACACTGTTTAGTAGGGGGGACTTTTTTGTTACAAGGTCTTTTGTGTCCTGGACCTTTCTGTGTAACTGAGGGTTATCTTGAAAACTTTTTTTAAAGGTTTCTTTGTGTGTGTGTGTGTGTGTGTGTGTGTGTGTGTGTGTGTGTGTGCATGCATATGCATGAATGTGCCATACTGTGTTGTTCTCTTCCTCTGTCGTGTGGGCCCTGGGGATTGAGCTCAGGTGGCTAAACTTGGGACAAGTGACTTTTTACCTGCTGAGCTGTCTTCCTGGTCCAGCCTTAAACTTCTCATTTTGCCTCTGATCTGCTGAGATGAAGTTGTAAATGGCACCACCATACTGGGGTCACGAAAGCAAGGACTTTAGCAGCAGTTTGCCATTGATTAGATTCTCAGCTCTGGTTTAGTTTGATTTATCAAAACCCCCTTTCAATCTTTGAGACTGTGCATTGATTCAGTTGTAAGAATATAAAAAAATATATATTTTAAGACTTATTTATTTCTGGCTATGAGTCTTTTGCCTGGATGTATTACATACAATGTGCACGCCTTTTGTGTGTTAGAGGGAGTTAGATGCCTGGGTCGCGTACGGCTAGGTGGGTGCTGGGCATCAAACCTGGGTCCTTCACAAGTGCTGCCTGTGTTTTTAACCTTTGGCGCATCCCTCTAACTCCCTCTTTTTTTTTTTTTTTTTTTTTTTTAGATATTAGTAATATTTGTGTGTGTGTGTATGAGCACAACTGTGTGCACTTATGTCCATGAGGAAACCAGAGGAAGGGGTCTTCCTTTATTGTTCCTCATTCCCTGATGCCTCTCACTGAACCTGAAGGTCCCTGTTCTACTTAGGAAAGCAAATGAAGATAACGAGGCAATTAAACTTTTAAACACTGTCACTAATAAACTACGTTATGATAGGAAAATACACAAGAACTTGATATAAAATCTTATTTTATGTGTCTTCGTTACTGCAAACCTTAGAGTGTTGGCCGCAGTTATGGATGGTTGTGAGAGCCAAACCTGGCTCCTCTGCAAGGGTAACAGATGCTCTCAAACTCTGAGCTGGTCCTCTAGCTTCTGCATGCATATAAAAATCCTTGGCATTTAAATCCTGACACTATGGCCATCATTTTCAGATGAGCACATTGGGCAGTCCATGAGTTGAGGACCCGGATGGGGGAGGCCATGACCTTCTTGTCACGACTATATATTGCTTTAGGTACTAGTGAAACAGAATGGTACATAGACCTCTTGCTTGACATCAGTGGGTGGCATAGCCTTTTCTACCTTTTCTCCTCCACTCCCCCTCTTTTTTGTGTAACACCCTTGACTGTTCTGGAACTCTGTAGACCAGGTACTGAGATCAGATGTGCATGCTGGGCTCCCCTCTCTCTTTGTGCCTGTGTGTTCTAGACAAGACCTCTGTTCTGAACCATATCCCTAGCCTAGCATCTTATGTGTGTGTTTAAAAATCTTTGTTTTTGTTTGTTCATTACTTTTATTAACTAAAGTTTTCCTTTCTCTGAGAAATAAGCGAAAAGTTGGCACAGTGGTTCCAAAACCTGTAATTCTGGAGCTCTGGAGGTGGCATAGGATCAGGAGTATGCACAAGACTGACTCACTATAAAAATTAAGGCTCATATAGGGCTGAAGAGATGGCTCAGCAGTTAACACATGTGCTCTTGCAGTTTCTGTTCCCTCCTGGTAGTTTATAACTATCTGTAGCTCCACTTCCAGAGAATTTGATGCCTCTTCTGACCTTCATGGGCTCCTAAATACATGTGGTGTACATACATATACCCAGTCAGGTACACAGCATGTGCTTACAAAACCTTCTTAAAAATAATTATTTTATGTATATGAGTACACTGTACACTGTAGACACACCAGAAGAGGGCATCAGATCCCATTACAGATGGTTGTGAGCCACCATGTGGGTGCTGGGACTTGAACTCAGGATGTCTGGAAGAGCAGTCAGTGCTCTTAACTGCTGAGCTATCTCTCCAGCCCTACACAAATAAATCTTTTAAAACAGAGGCTAATCTCTTCTAGATGGCAAAGGAGGTTGAAGTTGGGTTAGGGTTTAAATATATTTCTGTAATTAATATGTTTTCAGCCAACAGTTTGCTTGCTTTTGTGTGTGTGTATGTATGTGTGTGTGTGTGTGTGTTTGTGTATGACAATTTGCAAGAGTTGATTCTCTTACTATGTGGGTTTTAGGGATGGAACTCAGTTCAGGCTTGTTAGCAAGTATCTACCCTCTGAGCCATCTTGCCAGCCTTATTTCCTTTATCTGAGCCACTTCTTTCCCTTGGGGCCCCTGATTTGATGGAAGAGACAAAAAATAGGAGATACTTGTTTTTGTGCTTATCAACCAAGGTTTGTATGTGCATGAATTATATACACTCATAGACACATGCACATAAATAAACTATTTAAAAGTGAAAAAGTTTTATTCAGATACATGCAAGTAGCACTCCTCAGAGAAGGCAGGAGTGCTTTTGTCTCTTTATATGGATGCGTACCAGCTGCATGCCTGGTTCTCTGAGGTCAGAAGAGGGCATCATATCCCTTGAAAGGGCTGGTCGTAAGCCATCATGTGGTGCTGGGAATTGAACCTGGATCCTCTACAGTAATCATTGAGTCATTTCTCTAGCCTCGGAATCATATCTTTATCTTTAAATTCTGTGGGTATGTTAAGGAAGTCTCTGTCTTAGGGCTGGAACTGTTTCTAGTAATACAGCGATGAGCTGGGCCAGAGGGCCCACCAATGATACAGCACCAGGCTGGAGGAAGGGGTCAGGGTCAGGGCCCTCTTCCTCTATGGTAATCTTAAGGCCAGTCTGAATCACCTGTGTGTATCTCCAAAAGAGAAAAATTTCTGAGATGCCCTGAGACATCTTCTGACCTCAGAGGGCACCAGGCATTTAATTGCAGAAAGGGCCAGAGTGTGAGAAGGCAAGATAAGGAAACCTAATGAGATAATAGCTGTGGTCTGGAACCTTGATTTGAATACTACCGCAGGGCTCCCTTTATATAAAAGCCGTTCATGCTCTCTGCAGTTGCGGAAGCAGCAGTTGTTGAAGATTATCCCCTTTATCTGTAGACAACATGCTTGTATTGCTTTTCTTCTCTAAAATTAATTTTACACACACACACACACACACACACACACACACACACACACACGGGGGGGGGGGGGAATCCAACTTCCAGGTGTCCTCTAGCCACACTGCTGGTGGTGTGGAAGCTTGTTCTGAGACCTGATCTTGCCTTTTCTGGCTAACTCTATAATGGTCCAAGAAACTCTTTTGTTACTTTAAAAAATATTTTTGTGTACATTATTTTTATGTACATGAGTGTTTTTACCTACATGTATACCATATGTGTGGCTGGTGCCCAAGAAGAAGGTCAGAAGATGTCAGATCCCCTGGGACATGTGGGTTCTAGGCATTCAGCTGCAGTGTATGATTCAGAAGTGTTTACAGAGGATGGTGGCCACAGCTGTAACCTCAGTGCTTGGGAGGCAAAGGCTGGTGGATTTGAGTTGAGGGGAGCCAGAGCTACATAGCGAAACCTCCCTCAAAAAAAAAGTAGCCAAGAGCTTATTTGATTTGTTGCTCGAAGTATTTGTTAAAAGGTGGCCTATGGAGACGAAGATTAAGATGCCTGTTGTCCCCATTGGTTTGGTGTTGACGGAGATTGGAGTGTCATGTGTGCTCTTCTTGGAAAGGAAGAACAGTGGCTCCATGAGAAAGAAGTGGAGTCATTGTACGGTACAAAGTCATGACTAATAGAGATCTGCCAGTGAGTCTGCGTGCCTGGAGCCTGATCTCTTGCCTCTGTGCAGTGCTGTTATTTGACTCACAGCATGGAGTCTCAGTAAGGGGTGGAGGCTTTTGTTTTCTTGAAAATTTATTTTATATGTATGTATGTATGTTTGTCTGTGTACCACATATGCACCTGGTACCCAGGGAGGCCAGAGAAAGTGTTGAAATTAGAGATAGTTGTGAAACAGTATATGGATGCCGGGGCTTAAACCTGGGTCCTGGAACAGCAGAGACAGTGCTTTTACCCTCAGTCCTCCCAATGCCACGACCCTGATACAGCTCCTCATGTCGTGGTAACCCCCAACTGCCAAATTTCATTGCTACTTCACAACTGCAATTTTGCTGCTGTTGGGATTGTAATGTAAATATTTGATATGCAGGATGTCTTATATGTGACTCCAGAGGGGTGGAGACTCAGGTTGAAAATTGCTGTTCTGAGTCATCCTTCTAGCCCCACCAAAATAAGTTTTTATATTAAGTCTTTTTTAAAATTAACTAATTAATAGAAAAACACACCAGAAGAGGGCATCCATTACAGATGGTTGTGAGCCACCATGTGGTTGCTGGGAATTGAACTCAGGACCTCTGGAAGACCAGTGGAAGAGCAGTCAGTGCTCTTAGCTGCTGAGCCACCTCTCCAGCCCTAGTTAATTTTTTTTTTTTTTGGAGACAGGGTAGGCTTGGCTGTACTAGCTCTTGCTCTGTAGACCAGGCCAACTCAGAGATTTGCTCGTCTCTGCTTCCCAAGTGCTGGGATTAAAGGTGTGTGATATCATTGCCCCTGCTGGGAATTGAACTTAAAAACTAAAACCCTCTAACCCAGCATGGTGGAATACATATTCCAGTACTCATGAGGCTTAAACAGGCAGCTAGCTCCAACTCTCCTTGAGTTTCAGGTCTTGCTGATCTCCATAGCTAGTTCCAGGACAGCCAGGGGTCATAGTGAGAGGATGTTTTTAAAAAAAAAAAATTAAGTTACATTTGAGAATACTTGCTAAGTAGTTAATTTTTTGAAATTGCATGATCTGCACAAAGATTTGAAAGGTGTAAAGGAAAAGATGACATGATTTTAGTGTGTATCCCTTTTAGTCTTTTATGTATGTTCTCACCGTATAGCCTAGGCTGGTCTTGGATTCTAAGTTCTCTTAACTGAACCTTCCATTGTGGGACTGCAACTTGTTATGTCCAAGTGTCATGTTTATATAGAACCTATAGAGAAGATTGAGATTATATTGTTTTGTAATATGTTGTGAAACTTTTTGAAACCATTAGTATATCGTGGAATGGGCAAAACTTACTTTGGATAACTTTCTTTGGTAATATTACATTGCTTTCCTTTTTTTCTTGGTGTAAAATTTTTTTCTTAGGTGTGGTGGCACATGCTTTTAGTCCCAGCACTTTGAGGCAGAGGCTATGCAGATCTGTGTGAACTTGGGGCCAGCATGGTCAGTTCCAGGCAGCTTAGGCTATATGGAAAGGTCCTGTCTTAAAAAAACGAGAACAAAAACCTGAATAGTGTCTCATTATGAGGCCCTGAGATTGGCCTACAACTCTCCCAATGTACTAGCTTGCACGTGTGCATGTGTGCCATGACATACATGTCTGTCCTAGCAGTTAATGGGGGAAGATCCCTTTACCCATGGAGTCCCCTTCTCAGCACTTTTGGCTTTGCAAGCTAATGATAAATGGGGTGTGGTGGGGAAGAACGAACAAATACAGTCAAAATGGGGGGGAAAAAGATAAGATCTCAGTTAGCTTCTTTGTATTTAGGTTGATGAAAAACATTAACTGTTCTGGACACATAGCTTTTCAGGAATATTTTGGTAGCCTTGTGAAAAAATTGTGAAATTGTTCAGTATCTGGTGCTGAGTTTCTGCTGACTGTTGTGATAATAAAATGACTCCTCCCGGTTTTCAGGAAGCACTGCTGGAGGGAACTGGGGACACAGCGTCACCAGAACACCAGGGTGTGTGTAAACATCCATGAGTGCACTCTTATGCTTGGGGTCGAAATCAGCCTCCTTTGTGTTTTCTTCTCTAAGTGCATGCTGGATAATAACGTCTCTCCCCACTCCAGTGTCCCCCTGCTCTGTGTGGCTCTTCCTTTTCTCCTTTGATGCAGCATCTACTGCTCGTCTTCCTGTCTCAGACTTCTCAGTGCTGGGATCACCACTGTGCTACCATTCCCGGATTAATTTAAAGAACAGTGAAACAGCACTGATTGTATTGAAAAATTCCAAAACAAAACAAATTACTTATTTTTTCCCCAGTTTAGCAGAAAAAGATTTTTTTTTTTAAAGACCCAATGTATGGCTGTGAAGCTAATTATGTTTTCTCTGAAGAATAATTAGGAAGGTTAAAGTAGAGACTTCTTAAAGGAAATTGTGTCCCCTTGCCACGCTGTGGGTGAGGGTCAAGGTTTTCTGTTTTAAAAATCTGTATGCTCTGGGTTGGTCCTTTTGCTGAGCATGAGGCACTTTTGTGGAAGCGTTGCCATGGCGACTGCCTTCCAAGTGCTGCCTCAAGGTCACTCATCACTCTTAGCACTGAGTACTCAGATTTTGTAGATCAAATAGCATTAATTATTATGTCGACTCACTGGAGCATTTCTAGAAAACCTAACCAGTACTTTGAATGTTGAATTTTAACCTGCTAGATTAGGAGGTTAGTGGCAGATCTGTGAAGCCACATAATAACCTTGTTTTTAAAAACGCTACCTACCTTGCGTGCGTTTAGAACGTCCGACATACCTCCGTTGGTATTTATTCATTCACAAGTGTGATACAGAGATGCCTTAGTATTTATTTCCCCTGGTAAACTGAGCTCTAAGCTGTAGCTTGGTCCATCTGATAATTAGATGATCGCCCATGTTTTTCCAAATTCAATTTTAGAGATGTATTTCCACTTGGCTTCTGTATCATGTCATGTACTCTGTCTCATGCTCCCGATAATTTTTCTTATTCTCCGTTCCTAAATTGTAACCTTTTTATTTTGAATGTTATATGGTTTATAAAGCCGTTTCTTGGTGAAGGAAATCGTGATGAGAAATGTCCCCTTACATTAGTCTATCCTGTGGGTTTTTGTTCTGGGCGAGGAGGAATCTGAGCTTCCATTAGTGCTTGAAGGTGACTTTGAGATCAGAGCTGAGAATGCTTCCTGTACAAAGGAAACAAATAGTAGATGCCATTCACACCCCTGACTGATTACATTCTAACTGTAGGTGCGCTTTCAGAATCAGACAGATTCGTTCTTACAGAGAGTGATCTCTGTTCGAACAGCTGACTCCTGTTCAGCATATAGTCAAGATATTTTACACTGAGCCCTCGGTGAGGAGATCTGTAAATGTTCCATGTAATACCTGCTAATGAGTGTCTCTTTATGGAGCAGTGTGCTCTCCTATGATTATTTTGCTAAAATGGAAAAGTGGCATTGATTTAAATCTGTGTAAGCCGTGAGAGGGCTAAGCGAGTCAAGGCATTTGCTGTCAAGCGTGACTACCTGAGTTTGATCGTGGTGACTGACTGTCATGGGGTTGTCCTGGTCTCCATATGTGTGCCTTCCAAATACTGAATGAATGGATAGATAAGATGCATGGATGGATGAATGAAATTAAAACAAACCAAAACAAGCAAAGTAAATTGTGGTATGGTGTGATAGGATCTAGAAGAAATACTGGACATGCCACGGTCTTGCACTGATCATCTTCTGTCCCTTGGCTTGGAAACCTGCTCAAGTAACAGCACCTCATTTCCCTATAAAGCATGCTGGTCCCCATGCCCACTGTGGCTTTGCAGAGTCATTGGTTTGTATAGTAAAATTTGGATTATCTTCAGTAGTTGAAAAAGTGGTATAGATATAGTACAGAGTGCTAACTCAGTCTCATTTTGTCTTACAGTGATTTTGTTTTCTAGTTATGTTTAGGGGAGAGCAGATAAAGTCTGAGTGTGGTTGACCACGTGGCAAATAGCAGGGCCTTTTCCTTTTTGTTTTTGAGACTTACTGTGTAGTCAGGCTGGCCTTGAATTAAGAGGCAGTCAGTGTTGGGATTACAGGTATGTACCACTTCGCCACACTTTGGAACATATCTTGTGACCAACTTCAGAAACTGAAAATTAGCTATAGAAGTACAGAATCTGCATGTCTAGTATTTAGCCCATGTGTGTGAGTATGCATGCATGTAGATGTGTGTATGTCTATGCTCAACACAGGCATAATAAATGTCTTTCTCTGAGCAAGAGAGAGGTCAAAAGCCCAGCAGCTATTGAATAAGAAATTAAAGCCAATCATGGTGGTGCACACCTTTAATTTTACCACTCAGGAAGTGGAGGCGGGTAATCCTTGTCTAATAATAAGCTTACTTTGAGGCAAGTCTAGGATAGGTGAGACCCTATCATAAAACAATTAAGGGGTAAAAAATAAAATACCTTTCACAGTGTGTGTGTGGTGTGGTGTGTGTGTGTGTATAAAATTTTCTAGGGTGGCTTTGAACTCATGTAGCCCAGGCCAGCCCCAAACTCAGGAGAGTCATGCCTTAACCTCACAGAGGACAGTTATTACAGCCATGTTCCACGCCTGCCTTTCTTCCCTGTGTTCATGCATCACATTTTAAAAACTGCATTGGGTCATTGTGTGCTCATAAGGTTCTTATTTGTGATTTGCATATGTGTACCATATGCATTCAGTGCCCCCAGAATCCAGAAGGTGTCAGATCTCTTGGCACTGCAGTTATAGGTGGTTTGGGGTACCTGTGCTCTAAACTGCAGAGCCATCTCTCCAGCTCTTAGTTTCCTTCCTTCCTAGAAAAAAAGTAAAATTAGAATTTTTATTCATCTCTTTTTTGTGTATGGAGTCCATTGGGTGTATGTGGCAGTCAGAGGAGTTGGTTCTGTTTCCATAATGGTGGGATCCAGATTTAACTCAATTGCCAGAGTTGGTGGCAGTTGCCTTTACTCACTGAGCCATCCCACATACCCGTAACTCCTTTTCTAACTTTGTTGGGGGGCAGCATTGGGTAGGGAACTTAGAGCTGGACTCTCACCGCTCATTCTGTTAGCTCTGTAGCTGAGCCAGTGGAATGGGTTCGGAGATGGCCATCAGGAATGAAGGTGCAAGACAGCAGCTGAGAAATACAAGGGCACTGAACTCAGGAAAGCCTGGTGCATGCTTTAATCACAGCGCTCCGGAGGCTGAGGCAGGAGGAGCACAAGACCAGCTCCTGAATCCTGAGTTCAGGATGCTGTTGCTCCTGGACAAGGCTGCCTGTGAGGAAAGCAGATGGTGATCAGTTACTTAGTGGTTAGCTCTCTTTTTTGCATTTTTTTTTTTTTTTGTGTATAGATATCTTGCCTCCACATATGTCTGTGCAGCACGTGTGGTAGGACCCACTGAGATCAGGAGAGGGCACTAGATCCCCTGGAACTGGAGTTAGAGACAGTTGTGAGCTGCCATGGGGGTGCTGGAAATCGAGCCTGGATCCTCTGGAAGAGCAGCCAATGCTGAGGCCCCTCTCCAGCCCCCAACTTAGTAACTTTTCCTAACTGCTTTTATTTGTTTAAAATGTTATGGCAGGACTTAGAGAATGACTTTTTAAGAATACGAGTAGATATTGGCTGTCATTAACACCATAGCCAGACTGGTTTAAATCTGCTTAGAATACCCTTGTTGAGCTGTGCCACGGAAGACAGATGGGATTTGAGCATATCTGAGAATGGCTTCCTTCGTCAGAATGCTTCCTCAGCCACTGGAGCTGACAGGAGAGTCTTTCCTGATAAGTTAATGTGTTACTACTACAGTCTTATAGTTTTGTAAACATTGTGTTATTGCCATATGACGGAAAGCTTAACTTTTAAATACACATTCTTTTTCTTCCCAGCTTATGTCCTTATCCGTACACTAAAGCCCCACTGGTTTCCATTCTCCTCAGCATTGTTTTGTATGTTCAGCTGATGTGCTTCAGGGGAATTTACAGTTACTACACAGTTGCATTTAGCATCTTTTTTTTTTTTTTTAAAGAAACATGTTTGTGTATGGCAGTCTAAAGATAATTTAGGTCCTACTATGTGGGCTCTAGGGGATCAGCCTTTACGGCAAGCACTTTTATCTGCTGATCCATGCCCTTGAGTATTGTGTCTGTGTGCTTGAGTGCACACACAGGAAGATAATTTTAGGTGTCATGCATAAAAATTCTATTTACTCTCTTTGACATGAGGTCTCTCATTGGCCTGGGACTTAACAGTTATGCTAGACTGGCTGACCAGTGAGCCTTCAGAGATCATCTTGTCTGTGTCTCCTAGTTCCACTAAGTTCACAATATTGTTTCTGGCTGTTGTGTTGTTGGTTATTTAGCCTGGGTACCTGGGATCAAACAGATCCTTGTACTTAGGAGGCAAGAACTTGGAGGAAAGACAGGTAGGCTGGGGACCATGACTGATTCCCACAGCAGACATGGTTGTCCTGCTGTTCTCTGAGTTGGTTTGCCATTTTGCAGTCTGAGTGTGGATGTGCTAGGAACTGAGCTGAGGTTCTGTGGGTCCAACCATTGATTGCTAGGTTGGCACCCGGTGGTTCTCATGGGGAGTTGGTATGGTTTGTGTGCAGTTAAGTGGTTTCCTTTGGTGTGAAGTATTTTCCTTAACTGGGGGTTTCATGACCACTAATAAGATGAATGTCTTAATTTAAAGAAAAAAAGCAAAAACTTTATTGACTGGGCCATGCTCGTAGCCCCATCATTTGTATATTTGAAAATTTAGGTTTTCATTTTTCTTTTTTTCTTGTAATCATATTTCAGAAACTTTTGGGAATGAACAAAATGTGTGTGTGCGGGCAAGTGTGCACTTGTGTGCTGGTCTGGAACTCTAGAGATCCACCTGCCTCTGCTTCCCAAGTGCTGGGATTAAAGGCATACATGCACCACTGCCCCTCAGCTAAGATTCATTTTTATTTTATTTTCTCTGTGTTGATGTTTTGCCTGTATGTATATGTGTGTACTAATTATGCGTCTGGTGTATAGGGAGGTTAGAAGAAGGTGTTGGGCACCCCGGAGCTGGAGACAAATGACTGTGAACTATTGTATAGGGGCCATTCTCTGGAAGAGCAGCTAGTGCTCTGTGGCCCTGAGCCATTAGCTTATGTATGCATGTATGTGTCTAGAGATCATGCCATGGGTGTGCAAGGGATGTCAGATTTATTGAACTGGAGGTACAGGTGGGTTGTGAGCTCTTTCACTTGGGTGCTTGGACCTGAACCTGAACTTGGGTCATGTGGAAGAATAGCAAGTGTTCTTAATCACTGAGCCATCTTTCAGCCTTTACTTCATTTTAATCTGTATTAATGTTGTTGTGATGTTAGGGATTGAGCCAGGTCCTCGTGCTAGACTTGTGCTTGATTATGTGAGCTGTAGCCCTGTGACTGTTACTTACAGTTGTACGTTTGATGCTTGGAGTCATTACAGAGACAGAATCTGGGCATGTCTGTGGATCTCACCTTGATTAGGTTGATGTGGAATGACCCACCCACAGGCTCCAAACACTCAGGATCTTAGACTATTTAGGAGAAGAACTGAGGGCAAACACCCATTGCTCTGTATTTCCACTTCAGTTGGAAGTTGGAAGGCCCCACCTTTCCTTAAGTTGATCTTGTCAGATGTTTATCACAGTAGTAGGAGAAGCAGTAAGGCAAATCCCAGCTGAAGTTTGTTTGTTTGTTTTTTTTTCTTTTTTCTTTTTCTTTTTCTTTCTTTTTCTCTTTGAGACAGTGTCTCTGTGTAGTTCTGACTGTCTTGGAATTCTGTAGACTAGGTTGTCCTCTGACTCAACACTTCTGCCTGACATTGCTTCCTCTGTTGGGATTAAAGGCGTGGCTCACAGTGCCTGGCTTTTTTTTTCCTGAAGGCATCTTAACTGCTGCAGTCAGGCTGGCCTGGAACTCTCGAGAGCCACCATTTGTCTGGAACCAGCAGTAATTTTCCTGCCTCAGCTCCATCTGTGCTGGATTACAGGTGATTAGCATCCTGCCAAACTTCACTTCTCCCCCCCCCCCCCCGTGTGTGTGTGTGTGTGTGTGTGTGTGTGCGCGTGCGCGTGCGCGCACGCCTGCCTGCATGTTTAATGTTTGCTAGAGGTGGAAATTGGGCAGGTACTCTCATTGAACTAGAGTTTGTAGGTCCAGCTAGATTAGCTGTGTAGCTAACCCAGAAATTTTGTCCTATCTTTCCATTGCTCTGGGATTATAGGCTTGTGCTTGGCTTTTTACATGGGTGCACCACTTACACATTTAAAAAAAAATCTGAACAAGAAAAAAATATTTTTTTTTCAGAAACTTAGAAAAATGTGATGTAATCAGATCTTACCTCAAAACAACAAAACATACAACCACGCCAAAAGCGACCAGAAACAAAGTCAGGGGATGCTCTCGGGAATATATCTGAGGTACATGCTTGTCCAGGCAGTGCATATGAGAAGGTACACATGTGTCCCTTGGATGGCTAGGCAACACATCCTGTTAATGGCATGTGGTGGGCAAACTGTTCATACAGCAGTGAAAACAGAAAGAGGCCAAGCCCACAGTGATCCCTAGACATCCTTCCTATTGGGATACTTGGTATTGACTAAGCTCTGGGATACTGGGTACTGACTAAGCTCTGTCATGTAGACTGGTAGGGACCTAAGATAATTGTCACTCAGCCTCCAGTGTCACGGAAAAAGGAAAAACCACAACTCCCCAGAGCAGCATGTTATGTGCTCAGTTCTTGCAAGTCGCTCTCTAACCACAGTCATGAATAGCTCATCCCTGTGTGAACACAGTTGACTTCCATTTCCTAACATGATAAAGAACGCCCTTTTGTTGATTATGAATCTAAATTGTCAGAAAAAGCATGAGGGCTGCCAGGAGGATAGAGTGTAGTCTCAGTCTATGTAGAGACTTTGTTTTACTAAGTGGCTCTTGCTAGGTAGCCATGCTGGCTTTGAACTTGCTGAATTCTCTGCCTGTTTTCAGAGTTGAGCTTATTTGAAGACAGTTAGAACTGCTTTTGGCATTATTTTAATTTTTATATATTATTAGACTTTTTAAATTTGTGTTTGGGTATTATACTGCATGTATGTCTTTTTACCATGTGTGTACCTGGTGCCTTCAGAGGTCAGAAGAGGGGTGTCATATTTCCTGGAACTGGAGTTAACTGGAGTTAACAGTTGTGAGCTCCCATATTGATGCTGTGGATCTAGGTCCTCTAAAAGAGTAGCAAGTGCTCTTGACTGTTGAGCTATCTTCCTCTCTCAGTCTTTTTAAATCTCAGTGAGCTTTGTGTTACATAACTATTGTAAATACAACCTGGGTGTGTGTTAGGCACTTAGGAGGCCAAGGCAGGACTATCATGAGGTCCAGGCCAGTCATAGTTAAGTGGTAGGACAACCTGGGCTTTATAGTGAAAGCTTGTTTTACATTAAACAAGATACAAGACAACTGAAACTCTGGGCAGAGGTAGTGAAGCTCAGAGGTAGGGCAGTGGTCAAGGCCCAAGCTCCACCCCAGTGTGAAACTCAAAACAAAAGACACATTCAAGCTGGGCCTAGTGGTACATACCAGATTCTAGTACCTAACAACGTGAGGCAGGGAAATTTCCATTTTGAGGCTAGATGGAAGACATAATGACATGAAATCTCAGATCTGTAAGGAGTTGGAGGGGAAAAAGTCAAATATATTATATAAATATTTTTTTTAAAAAAAGAGATTATTTATTTTATGTTACTACACTGTTGCTGTCTTCAGACACACCAGAAGAGGGCATCAGATCTCATTACAGATGGTTGTGAGCCACCATGTGGTTGCTGGGATTTGAACTCAGGACCTCTGGAAGAACAGTCAATGTTCTTAACCACTGAGCCATCTCTCCAGCCCCATAAAAAATTTTAAAGTGACAAAAATACATTAAACAAGTAACCAAGAAAGCCACATGGGTGTTCCACCAATAGTTTGATATTTGAAAAAAATAAAATGAGACACAGTCCTTTTATAGATGGCCATTATGGAACATTACAGGCAGATGCAGTTTCCTGATTCAGCTCACTGGGCTCACTGGGCTGTGCAGGCGGAGTGGCATAGACGGGGTGTGCAGTGTGTGTGCTTCCTAGCTCTGTCAGCTGACACTGACAGCTCTACTTGCCACAACTTGTACTTTGAGATTTTTTAAAAGACATGATGAATAACATTTGCATAATGCTGAAAAGTAAAAATTCAGTTGCATGTCAGGATGAATTTTTATGAATTATTTTCTAAATAAAAGTTTTTTTAGGGCTGGAGAGATGGCTCAGTGGTTGAGAGCACTGACTGCTCTTCCAGAGGTCCTGAGTTCAAACCCCAGCAACCACATGGTGGCTCACAACCATCTGTAATGAGATCTGATGTCATCTTCTGGTGTGTTTGAAGACAGCTACAGTGTACTCATATATAATAAATAAGTAAATCTTTAAAAATAAAAAATAAATCTTTAAAAAAAAAAAGTTTTGGATTTGTACTGAGTTAGGCCTTTCCTGGTTTCAGGTGAGGGAACTGAGTCTGTTCTGTAGGAGCTTATGTCTCCCTTTAGGCCTTTGTACTGTGTTCAAGTTACTTTGCTCTCTGGAATTATTTGTATCATTTTAAGTGGTTAAATGGCTTCTGCACATTATCAGGAAGGACCTTCTAGATACAATGTTCACATGAACATTATGCATATTGAATTACATTTCTGTGTAAAAAAAATGAAAATATGTACGTTTCATCTTTATGTACCAGGATCCCAGGGTCTTGCCAAGATAACTGTGGGGAGGTAGAATTCACTCGCTTATTAGTAAATAAACACCCCACCCTCTTTCCTCTCAGCCTCATGCCAGGCTTTGCCTGCAGCTGCAGTGGTAGGCATTGTTCAGGAAGTGACCTTGGCTAGTATTAATCAAATTCAGCACACACAAAAAGATTCTTGCTAACATGCTGACTTGATGTAAAAATTTGTCTCATCCATTTTCCTGTGAAATGAGGCCATCCTGTAAAAAGAAAATTCTTCAAATTAAACATGCACTCTCACACACGCACACACGGGCTTCTGTAAGGCATGCTAAAAAGAACAAACTAGATGTATTTTAAAATTAGGCTTATAACTATAAATATTTATCATGTAGATTTGGAAGTTATTTAGAAAATTATTTGTATCTTTTTTCTTTTCAACTTGAATTTACAATACCATGGACTTTATTTCGTGGTCTGAAACACATATATCAAGTTGCACTATAGAGTTTCTGTGTAATGAAGACAGTATGCTGTACTCTGGGCCTCTGGCCCTTGTGCAGCAACTGAGGCCTTATATATTGGTTACGAATTGTATTTCAGAAATAGCTGCTATGTGACCATCTCTGTTTGGACAGAACCTGCTATGCAGCCAATGGTAGTACCTGTATGCATCTCAAATCTAAACTTATAAAACTTCTAAAATTTAACCAGTTGGTATATAAATTGCCTTATCTATAAATTAGGATTTAGTAGATCATTTTGATAGGAGAGTTTGTACAGCTCTTTCCCCTTTGTCTTGTGTGTTTCAAGGAATAGTGGCTCACACCTGTAATCCCAGGACTGAGGCTGGGGCCAGAGGATTGCTGCTGTATATAGAGATTGTCTTAAACTCCCTTCCACAACCATCCCTAAAAAAGCAAAAACAAAACAAAACAAAACAACAACAAAACCAGGCAAAAGCCAAAACTGAAACAACCCCAAATGGCTCTTGGCCTTCAATGTCCTGCTTCCTTATTGCCCTGGGGAGGAGCACGGAGGAGGGAAATGGGGGCAGGGGAGGGGGGCTGTGCTGTTTTGCCTGCCCTGCCTTCTCCATCTTGGTCCTGCTCACTGTTAGTGCAGAATGCTAGCAGGAGTAGTGAATGGATTAGTGCATTGATTTTTTGCATCTGTAGGAAATTTATATAAAAAGTGATCAGGAGGACAGCCTGCTGAAAGGCTTTGCTTTTGAGTTTGTTCCACGAGGCGGCTTGCACTGGGTCCTGGAGAGTTGGAGAGAAGAACACAGGGAAACAAATGGCTCCTCAGACGGACGCTCTAGCTGTATTTCTGTAGACTCCTCTTGTGAGAAGGATGGCATACTGCACTTGTATCAGTGACTCGAGGGAGCCAGAGCCTAAACTCTTTAATTGATGGGCTTCATTATGGAGTTTCTTCTTAAAGCATTTACAGGGAACTGGATGGGCATCATCTGTCATTTGTAGGTTGTTGGTAGAATTGAAGCCTCATGGAAGAAAATCTTTCCTTAACCTACCCTGATTATTTCTTTGTCTTTATATAATTATTGGTTGGTTTGTTGGATGCTCTAAGATAAAGAAACCCTGACTTGAAGGGGAAAATAGATAATTATCAAATTATTTTTATGCTCAAACACCAGTTTAAAATAAAATTAGTCACCTGAACTTAGCGTGTCCGCTGCCTTTTTTTTTTTTTTTTTTTAAACCTTTCCTTCTTAAGAGGAGGAACAGCAGCAGCAGTCCTGGTAGCCAGGGAGTTAATGCTCCTGCAGCCCGAGGGTCAGCGCTGTCTCTATTTGCTGATTGGCTGCTAAAAGGTGAAATTGAAACCACTGTAAACTTTTGACCCTGTAGCAGTTCCTGTGGAAAGCCTTCTACTGGTGGAGCAGCTTGCCTCCCACCCCCACTCCCACCCCTTTTGCCTGTATTTATTTTGTGTGATCCTGCAGGGCACTACAGTTTTGCAGAAAGGGAGAGAGGGTGGGTGAGGCTTAGAGAGGGAGGGAGGGAGGGAGGGAGGGAGGGAGGGGGGAGCTGTAGAGCAAGCCCCTGCAAGCAGCTTGCTGACAATCCTGCTTCCTCTCTGTAACTAGGTCCCTCCTAACTTAAGCTTAGCCAAAGAGGTGAGGCTGGTTCATAGACCACTCTGCCACTGGGATAATAGTGTGGCCCTTCAACTCTGTATTCTTTTTGAAGTAACATCCCACTGTGTAACTGGGTGGCCTGACTTTGGAATTAAAAGTGTATGCCACCACACCCAGCATTTTTTTTAAATAGAGTTAAAAAAAAAATTATCCTTTTTTGTCCTCCTCTGAGGCTACATGTAGTCAGCGTCTGAGCAAGATGCACGGCTGAGCTAAAAAATGTTCACTTGTAGTTTACCTTCATACATTTCAGTTACGTGTCCTGTGTGTCAGATGCCCAGCATTACATGAGTATAATTGGAGTTGACTTAGTGGGTAAGGAGCTTGCTGCCAAAACCGATGAGCTGCTGGGCTGGGGCCCCACGGTAGAGGAGAGAACAAATATCCGAAAGTTCTTCTTGGACCTCAATGTTTCTGTGCGCACTTGCACATGCACAGGCATGCACACATACATACGAATAAATAAAAAACATTCTTTGCCCTTTTTGGGGGTGTGGTCCTGAGATTGAACCTAGATTTTTATACATGTTGGCAAGTTCTCACATTGAACTATGTTTCAAAGTATATCTATCTATCTATCTATCTATCTATCTATCTATCTATCTAATCTAATCTAATCTAATCTAATCTAATCTAATCTAATCTAATCTATCTGGTGTTCTTAACTGCTGAGCCATCTCTCTGCCCCATAGGTTATTTTTGAGAGAGGATTTGTCTCCATATCCCAGGCTGGCCTTGAACTAACCATTTTCTGCCTTGGTCTTCCCAGTTTGTGGATTGTAAATGCATATGACTGTGCTGGTCTCTTTTGCTTTTCAGTGTGAGGGATTAGCAGGCATTTTGATGTTTGCAGAAATTACCTGATTTCATTAGCTATTATTTTGAATTATGTGTGTGTGTGTCTGAGTGTGAGCGCACTGCTACCTTGAGGCCAGAGATGTAAGATGTAAGTCACAGGTGGCTGAGAGTGACCTGATGTGGTCATTGAAACAAACTCAGGTTTCTTATATGCTGATATGATATGAGTATTAGATACTTGATAATGTGGTTTATTATATGCTCTTAACTACTGAGCCATCCGTCCCAGCCTTCTGTGACTTCCCTCTCCCCCCTCCCCTCCCCCTCTCCCTCCCCCTCCCCTCCCCTCCCCTCCCCTCTCCCTCCCCTCCCACCTTCTCCTTCTTCCTCCATCTCTTTATCTTCTCCGCCCCTTCTCCTCCCTCTCCCTATCTGGCCTGGAATTTACCCTGCAGACCAGGATGGCCTGGAACTAAAAGAGATCCGCCTTCCTCTGCCTCCAAGTGTTGGGGGTAAAGATGCCACCACAGTCCCGGCATGCAGCAGACAGCAGCAAGCATTTAATTGAAAATTTCTTGCACAAGGTCACTTAAGAAAACTGGCTTTTCAAATGTTGTTTTGGGAAGCCAAGGCTGTTGCTTTAATGTATCTTTCAGGTTGTGCTTGTCTGTAATTAAGCTTATATTTGTAAGGAATTAAATAACTGTAGTAAATTTGAGGTCAGGTCGATCTTTCTCATGTGCATCAGAGTGAGTGGTAGTGCACAGTATAGACCCCACTGTCTTCTCTGAAGATCACATTGTGAATGCTGTGCTTAACTTCTTAACAAAAATCACAAGTCTTGCTATGGCAGAAAAGGCAGCTAGTGTGATCCCCCAGAGGAGGCTGTGTGCATGGCGTCTTATCACACCCAAGGGACAGATGGGATAATTTTGGCAGGACTGATGCAAAAGCTTAATTTAAAGAAGAGACAATAACTGCCCCCTTCTTTTGTCCTTAGGATCAAAAGAATTGCTGAACAGTGAACTCCGAGATCGGTAGAACTAAGCTCTTATCCGACCTCATTGGCCGGGCTGTCAGGTAATTCTTGTGTTTCCTTCACTGTAATTTTCCTTTTCACTTGACCTGCCTGGAGACCCTGCTTTCTTTTCGTCTTACAATGGTTGAGTAAGTGGGCCTAGGCTGAGCAAGCACATAGGTGCACAAACACTCAAAGTGGGGCAGGAGGGAAAGCTGCCCCGCCTACTGCTCTGGGACTATTTTAAAGGTTTTAGTTAAAATTGGAATCTGCTTGGCGTGGTGGTGCATGCCTTAGTCCCCAAAGAGGCGGACCAGCCAGGGCTACAAGGTGAACCCTGTCTAAAAAACAAATCTGAATCAGCCCCAGCCCATGTTTGCTATTTTTCTCAGATTGGTTGTGCAGACAAATGACATTTTCCATACCCCTGTTTTAACCTTTAATAACACATCAGAATAGTAAAATGAGAATAGAAAACCTGTCTGACTTCCCAGAAGGCTCTTGTGCTTTATTTTCCTGCAAGTTCTTTGAATCCCACCTTACTTGGGTACATTTACTAAGCAGGCTTTATCTGCTTTGCTGTTTTCCTGACTTTCACTTTTGTTCCACTCTCTCTTTCTAATTTTAGCCTTCTGTAAGTCAAGAGCATGGTGATCTCACACACTTGTTACTGACGTTCTCTTGCTGCTTCTGGTGTCTGCTGTTGATCTGTTGTGTTCCTTTTCCTGTCAGCCATAAAACCAAGCGAGGCTGGGTGACTGGGTACTGCTCAGTGTTTCTGCCACCTGCGGAGAGTGTGTCACATGCTTAAGCTGTGAGCCTATGCCACCAGCCAGGAAGCTATCCCTATATCTGTTCTGCTCTCTTTTGTTTATACTAAAGAATTGACTCAGCTTGTAGGCTCCCTCCTCCAGTCCAGTCAGCCTGGTTCCTTGGCCTTTTGGATGGCGCCACCTACAGTCAGGATGGGTTTTTACCCTGTCATTTGCTGCCCACTTGCCCCCTCTGGAAGAGGGTTCACAGATGCACCCAGAAGTGTTCTGTGCCACCCTAGGCACTGGTGGCTCAGCCCAGTCAAGCTGACAGTCAAGATAAACCCTCACACTATAGTGGGTACAGACATACAGTGTGGGCAGGATAGTTTTAAATATACCATTTAATTTAAAATTCTACTTCTAAAACTTTTCCTGATGGGTTTGTAAGATAGTTCAGCTAGTCACGACACCTGCCGCCTGAGTTTGATCTCATGGTGGGAGGAGATGTCCGAAAACTGTCCTTTGATCCCTAAATACATCATGTTCTCTTTCTCCAAGTAAAGTAAATATCGTTATGAGTTCTGGTTATAGTGAATCAATGTGACCAAAAACTATCACTGGCTACTGACTAAGTTGTAAAAATTACGTTTATCCCTGAAAAGTTGCTTTGATTATGTGCTGCCTTCCTTAAATGCAAGCCCACTGATAGGGAGCTTATAAAGGATGCTGCCTTAAAGCCTTACTTAAGCTGACTTTGTTTGGGGTGTATGGATCATTTAATCTTGCCTGTTGTCCCCTTAGATAGAAGAACTCAGCATAAAGCCAGAAAGCACAGCAGCCAGCTTTGTAGTATGGACACCTACAGGGCAGGGCTGTGGCCCTCCTGTAAGTTCAGAATGGTCACTTTGTGTACTCTACAGATCTCTTTCCTTCTAATTGCTTCTCCCCACTCAAGAAACACAAGGTTGCTCTGAGATGACCAGGTCTTACTATGTTGTCCAGGCTGGAGAAGACAATAGGCCTTGGGCTCACTTCCTTCAGCGAGTTTGGGCACTGTTACTACAGGTGCACACTGCAGTGCAGAATGCCAATATTACTTTTAAAGGAGTTGTTTGTGGGGATAAGTAAGGATACATACATAATTCTTTTTTGTGATTTAGCTCAGGTTTTAGCCCCAGTGTTTGAGAGGTGAACAATTGTAAATTCAAGGTTAGCCAGGTCTCCCTGATGAGTCCCAGGAGAGCCAGGGTCACAGACCTTATAAACAAAAGCCGAACCAAAGCACTCCTCACCCCAAACTTAAACAGATTAGTCCAGTCTTGATTGCCATTGGTGACTTAAGTCCATACTTTCTATTTCTGTCCCTTGTCCACTAGATCGTAGGATGAGGTGAGGCGTGTGCGTGTGTGTGCGTGCGTGTGTGTGCGTGCGTGTGTGTGCGTGTGTGTGTGCGTGTGTGTGTGTGTGTGTGTGTGTGTGTTTTAATATGGTTTCTCTGTGTAGTCCTGGCTGTCCTGGAACTCACACTGGCCTGCCTCTGCCGAGTTCAATGGGCAGCACTGCATGGAAGGGTAGGATGAAGCCTCAGTAGATAAGGTTAGGGCTGTTACTGTCGGCCTCTCATGTTATAAACCAACAAACTGTAATGCAAGAAAACCGAATCCAGCCCGTTCTGAGGGCAGTTGTTGAGCTGCTATGGAGTCAAGCACTTGATATTATGGCTTAGGCGTCCAGCCCAGTCCTTGTTTCCCTGTTATTTTGATGGGTTGGAGTGGATTGTGTTTTCTCTCAAGCTCTTCCTTCTAGCCCACTGTCTGAGGATTAAGTGGATGTAATAGATGGTACGTATGTGCCTGCACTGGCACTCAGATGCCCATGAACTAGTCACACCACCCTTCAAAGCACAAAGCACTAAATTAAGCAACATTCTGTATGTTGAGTGCTATGATGTATGCTTGAGGTATTCTTTGGGATCAAGTACTTGAACTTTTAGATCTTTATTTGTTCCCATGTGTCAGTCCCTGAATGGGAACAGCTCTCCTTCCACTTGCTACTAAAAATGTCCATATTGTATGAATTCTTGGATATTTGTTTATTGTTAGATGTTTATTTAATGTGTTTGGGTGTTTTGCCTGCCTGCAGGTCTGTGCACCATGAACATGCTGCACTACCTTTAGAGGATCTCCTAGAACTAGTTACTTACAGTTAGGAGCTTTCATGAGTGCTTCCTGGGACTTGAACACTCCACCCCCCCAAGTCTTCTGCCAGAGCATCTGTGCTCTTAACCACCTCTGGAGAGCCCCATGGTTAGCTTTAAGATGATGATGATGATGATGACTATGATGATCATTATGATGGGTCTGACATACTTGCCTTTTAAATTTAATGATGGTTTATAAGATTGAACTGTATTCTACTTATTTTTTTCTCAAATCCTCCATCCATCCATCCATCCATCCATCCATCCATCCATCCATCCATCCATCTATCCATCCATCCATTCCTGGCTTTGTGAGGAGTTCTTTTCAGATCTGGGTTTGGTATAAAGTTCCATCTCTGTGATATAGCAGCATATTTGTGCTCAACCCTCCTGTTCTGAGGATCAGGGCCTTACTAGGGAAGCACTCTACTGCTGAGCTGGACCTCTGAGCCTCCACTTAGGTTCCCACCCCTCCTTTTCTTTGACACAGGGTCTCAAAGTTCTCATTGACCCTCAGCTTAATTACCATAGTTGGGCTGACCTTGAACTTCTGCTCTTCCCAGCTTGTGCTGGGATTGCAGGCGTGTGCCATCCATTAGCTCACTCCAGTCTGGCTTGTTACTACAGTTTTAAACTTGGGCTATGATCTTGGTGACTCTTCTATTTAGGGCCAGGTAAGTGGTTTTGTTAACAAATGGAAAAGACACAGCTATTCTTTTAAAAAAAGATTTATATATGAGTACATTATACCTTGGCTAGTCTGGCACTTGCTCTGTAGCTCATAGTGGACTCTTGAGTTTGGGGCAGTTCTGCCTGAGTTTCCCATGTGCTGGGATTACAAGTGTGCAGTTCCCTGGCTGACCGAGCATAGGTTGCATGCTGTACAGAATGCTTTCAAAAGAAAATTAGTATCGAGAATCATGTTTCAGTCCTCAAGTCAGACCAGTGATTAAGGTAGTTTCCTTTAAGTATGACATTTTTGAAATATGTCACGAGTACTTCAGGATTCATGTATTTTTTGATACAGTGTCTTTTGATCTATAATAGCCCAGATTGTTCTCAGACTCAAATTATTTTTACCTTTTTATTCAACTGTGAGATTACTCCTGGAGTGTAAAATTCAGTTTTAGAAGTCTTATATATTTTATGGTTACTACTGTCTTGCCTTCATGTGTGTGTTGTGCACCATATGTGTCTGTTGGGTCCCCTGGAATGGGTTACAAATCACTATGAGCCACCATGTGGGAGACAAGCCCAGGCCATTGGCAAGAGCAACACTGTGCATTTCTGTAGCCTCAGTCACCATTGTTATACACACACACACACACACACACTCCAAATGAATAAACATACAAAACATAATATACTTACATAGTACCTAGTTTTGAAATTAAATGTAATTGGCTTAAACATCAGCCTAACAGTTTAAAGACTGAAATAATGTATAGCTATTATAAATGGTTGTACCCTCTAGATTCCAAACTTTGAATTAGTTTTCCATAATTCTTTGTTTCTAAATCTATTTCCAAAAGAATGTTAGGCTGGGTGAGGTTGAAAACTCTGTTAATCCCTACACTGAGCAGGTAAAGGCAAACAGATCTGAGTCTGTGAGGCTAGCTGGTCTCCATAGCAAGCTCCAGGCCAGTCAGTTTTCCCATCTCAAAAGGGAAAACTGAGATATAGTGCTATGTGGAAGTTAATATCGAAAACCTACACTTCTGACCTTGGGTAGACTTGCTGAGTGTAATCAGTGCATGCAGCTGGTGGACTCAGAATTGCCCTTTTTAGGTCTTTGCTTTGTGGATTAATATGCATCAGACATGAGTGCAAGGCAGCTGACGATGATCAAGGATAGCAGGAGCCGTATTCCTTTTCACATTTTCAAACAACTTTTAAAGCTTTTCATGTACACACATGTTCAACATATGTTTCCAAGCTTTAAATGGATCACTTACCATTAACAATGAGGAACTAAAGTCTTTTTTTTTTAAACTTTATTTATATGAGTACACTATTGTCTTCAGACACACCAGAGGAGGGCATTAGGTCCCATTACAGATGTTTATGGTTGTGAGACACCTGAGGTTGCTGGGAATTGAACTCAGGACCTCTTAACACTGAGCCATCTCTCCAGCCTGGAACTAAATTCTTAATGGGAGTGTATATTAAACACATTGCACATCCACAAGCATCCAAAAATGAACAGTGTAGGATGTTTGATTCTGTGAAATTTTCTGTTTGGCCAGTTTTAAGACCACTGGAGTAAAGGCATAACATCTGCACACAGTGGCCTTGCGGTGTCATCTACAGGCCAGCCCTCCTCTTGTGCCGGTAGCCTGAGATGTGCCAGAATGGAGCAGGGGAATCAGGGACTGGAGCCCTGAGAGCAACTGTAGCTCTGAAACAGCAGAAATTAAATGATTTTTAATTTTGTTCTTAGGGTTTTTAAAATTTGATTGTGATGATAATTAAAATGGAATTTTAGAATAAAATGTGTTGCAGGCTTGTTAAAGAAAGGAATGCTCTCTGGTTGGCATAGGCTTTACATGCCAGAACCTGTTGACTCCTAGTATCATTGGTGTGCAGATCACACTGACTTGCTGCAGGAGCAGGAGCAGGCTCTGATTGCAGAGGACACAGCAACCCACACAGATGTTAGTCTGCTGTCTGTAATTGTAGACTCTGCAGGCTTTGTGTCTTAGGTCTTGGGAAGGAAGTTAAAATTAATTAGTTGTGTGCATGTGTTTTTATCTGGGTTTTTGATAAATTGTTTTATGAAGAAAGAAATGTAAGAATCCTGAGTCTTGGAAACCATTTCATAAGGAAATCATTTTCCTAAGAATGCTGTATAGTGAAGAGACTTTCAGCTTAATCGGGTTGAATTGCCAGTGTCTTTACTCTGTCTTTTTGGGGGAGGGAGCTGCAAGTTCTCTCTCCCCTCCCTCCCTCCCTCCCTCCGTCCCTCCCTCCCTCCCTCCCTCCCTCCCTCCCTCCATCCCTCCCCCCCCCTATCCCTCTCTCTCTCCATTTTCCAAGTGCTGGAATTAAAGGCATGTACCACATTGCTCGACTTGTTTTTGTTTTTGTAAAGAATTAACTGTGAGGGGTCTGGAGAGATTCTCAGTAGCACTGACTCCTCTCAAGTACCTGGGTTAAATTTCCAGTATACATACGGTGACTCACAAACCACTTGTAACTATCGTCCCTCCTAGGACACTGCATGCATATAGTACACAGACATAAATGCATACAAGATGCTCACACATATTTTAAAAAAAACAGTTACAAGCATTGACATGGTTTTTGTTTCGTTGTATTTTGTGTTTTGAGACAGGATCTTATTTTGTGGTCCTTGATGGACTCAATCTGTAGACCAGGCTGGGCTAGAACTCACAGATATATCTGACTTTCTCTATCCTCTGGGTGCTAGGATTAAAATCACAAACCAGAATTCTGGTTTCAAAGATCTGTCTTTAAAAACAACATTAATAGACAGTGGTATTGTTGTAGCAAAAAGCCCATGTCTGCTAAACATGTTTTAGTTTTGCTATTGGAAATGGGTTTTTAATCACTTTTACATTGTAAAAGTGCTGGATTTTCATTCTTAGGAAATGGAGTTGAAATTCAGAGATGGAAACTTGGTAGGGTCGTGCTAGTATTGAAATCAGCTCTGAGACGAGTCTGAGGTTCTCCTCTTCATTTGCCTTATTAGGCTTGTCTGATAAGTCAGTGATTCAGTGTGTGCATGTGCCTGCTGAGTGTGGAAATCAACCTTTTCTGCTAGGCTCTGACTTCACATAGTATCCATGCTGACCAGATATATTTAACTAAGAGGCACTCAGACAGTGAGTGATGTGATCGTCTTTACTCTTTGAGATTTGTAAAAACTGGTATTTTTTTTCACATTTACTATTTCTATGTGTGCTTATGTGCAAGTGCACCTTTTTTTTTTTTAAATTTATTTTATTCATATGAGTACACTGTAGCTGTCTTCAGACACACCAGAAGAGGGTTTCAGATCTCATTACAGATGGTTGTGAGCCACCATGTGGTTGCTGGGATTTGAACTTAGGACCTCTGGAAGAGCAGTCAGCGCTCTTAAAGACTGAGCCATCTCTCCAACCCAAGTACACTCCTTCTTGAACATCAATTCTTTTTTTTTTAATCCTGGGCATCTATTTTTATTATATGATTACTGAGTGTCTTTTTTTCTTGAGTTTCTTGGCCCTCTTAATTCAGTTTAAATTGTAGCCTACATTCTTCATACTGAGTGGGGAACAACTTGTTTATTTACTTTATTGTTTTGAGACAGGGTCTTTCTGTGTAGCTGTGCCTGGCCTGGAACTTGAAATAGTGACCAAGCTGGCCTTGAACTAGCAATAGATCAGTCTGCCTTTGCCCCCTGAGTGCTCAGTGTTTTATTTAGTGTGTTGGCTTGCCTATGCCATGGTATGGGTTCACAGGACAACTTTTTTGAAAGAAAGAGTTGTCCTTTCTGGGAGGCTGTGAGTCCGTTCTTTATTATTGCTTTGTGATTTCTGGAGGTTGAGCTCAAGCCATTAGGCTTGGTGGCCAGTACTTTGTCATGTCACTGTGGTATTGGCCCCTCCCCCAACTTTTAATTCTGAGATTGATCTTATATAGGCCTGAGGCTAGCTAATTAGGCAAGGCTGTCCGGCTAGTAAGCCCCAGGTGTCCCCCCCATCCTGCACTCTGTGTGTGTGTGAGTGTGTGAGTGAGTGTGTGTGTGAGTGTCTGTCTGTCCTGCCCCCCATCCCCTGTCCCAGCATGGGGTCCAGGGAGGTTATGTATATCACTGCCCCTGGCTTTTATGTAGATTGAGGTATTGAGTTCAGGCAAGCATTTTACTGGCTGAGCCATTTGCTCAGACTGAAACACCTTTAAAAACAGATTTATTAATTTTTGCTTTATGCGTGTCTATTATGTGCGGGCCTGGTGCTTGTGGAGGTCAGAGAAGGGTATCAGATCTGCTGTTCTGAGCTGTACTGTGGGTTTTGGGAATTGGACCCAGGTTTCCAGCCCCTAAAATACTTTTTCCTTTTGCTTTGCCTTTTTTTTTTTTTTTTTAAAGACAAGGTTTTTCCATGTAGTCCTGGCTGTTCTGGAACTATCTCTATAGAACAGGGTGGCCTTAAAGCCTCTGCTTCCCAGGTGCTAGGATTAAAGGTACATACCACCATTCCTGGCTTGAAATACTATTAGTTTTTGAGCCATCAGAAGTCTTTAAAAATTTACTTATGTATTTTATGTATTCGAATGGTTTATATACATGTATGCCTGTTTGTCAGAAGAGGGCATCAGATCCCAACATAGATGGTTGTGAGCCACTATGTGGTTGCTGGGAATTGAGCTCAGGACCTCTGGAATTGCAGACAGTGCTCTTAACTACTGAGCCATCTCTCCAGCCTCAAAATAGTATTTTTTCCTTTTTAATTGAAACAGTGACTGACAGTCTATGGTTTTCAGGTTTGTATATTTGGCCGACAATATTTTGAAAGTGAGGTAGCTAAACTAGACTGATAGTCAATGATAAACTTTGAACTTTTATCCTTTAAACATAATAGAGGTGAGTTTGCTTCTGGCACCATAAGTACTCTTCATTATGGAGTGTCTTCTCTGAGGAATGATTGGTGCTATGAATGAATGTGGATTTTAATGCAGATTTCTGTGAGTTCCAGGCCACCCTAGTCTACAGAGCAAGTTCTAGGACAAGCCAGGGCTGCACAGAGAAACCCTGTGGGGGGGGGGGGGAGAAAACAAACAAAAACAAACAAAAAGACTGTATAATGAAATATTATCTATTTGAAAGTAAATATCTAATTTGAAAGGCCAGCTTTATCTAGTGCTTTACACTCACTGAAAAATCGTACATGCGAAAGCTCTGTAGTACAGTGAAGTTGGGTCATGCTTTCCAGTGGTGCAGCCTGGGTGTTTCCTGATAGGATTCAGGTCTGATTGTCAGCTGCAGGAAACTAGAACATACCATTTGAAAATGTGCCTCTTTGAGACAAAGAATATTCAGAGAAACAGTCATGTGGACGTCAGGGTGATATTAGGCCTGGCAGAGCATGGTTCAGGCAGTGTCGTGGGGAGTAGTGGGTAATAGTAGTAATAATGCCTGCAGAGGTAGCCCCTGACTCCCCAGACCCTTACCTTATGGCCCTAGCAGCAGATGTTACAGCCCTCTGTTTTTTTACTGAGAAGCTGAGAAGCTTGGTTACTTGGTTGGAGGTAGTGTGACATATGGCTGAACTATTTGCTTTTGGTGATTGTTTGGTTGGTTATAGAGTATGTTATAGTTTCTTCCATTCATTCAAAGTCTAGTTTCGATGCTAGTGGAAAGCTAGTTAGTTAGTTCCCTATCTGTAAAACAGAACTAATCACACGTGTGTGGTGGGGGTCATCATGAATGATCACCCAGTGTATGTGAGAAGTTCAGTGCCATACTGCTCTGAGTCACCCACTCCCTCACCTTTACTAACTGACCTAGGAAAAGGGAATGACTTAACCAGTGTCTGCTACTTTATCACTGGGTAATCTGCCTGCTCTCATTTTGGTACAGTAAAGTTTTTCTCAGGCCTTAAAATAACTTGCTTAAACAAAACACTGACATAGATATTTTTTCATTTAATCTTTTTAAAAATGTTTGTGTGCTTGTGCATGCACATGTGCCTCAGTTTACAAATGGAGTACAGAAAACATCTGTTCTTTGCTTCCAGCTTGTGGGTCCCAGGATAGATCTCTGGTTGCCAGGAACAGAGGCAAGCACCCCTGCCTCCTGAGCTGGCTCTATTTCTTCCTTTTGCTCAGTGTGTTCTTGTGCGTGCTTCAGGCTAGTTTGCAAGTCTTTTCTTCTATCCGAAACACACCAGAAACCTGGGATAACAAAGGAAGTTGGTTAATGTTCAGCCGTATACCAACATTTCAGTGTTTTTCAGGGAGCCAGTGTCAGTCCTTGGCATTCAGCTGCATTAAGTTGGCACTATTCCACTGATGCTTATTTCTTGCTGTATGCGTGGTGAGCTTGGCTGTGACCCAGAGGCACTGGCCTGTATTTCACAGCAAGGTCAGACCTGCTGTGGAGAGTGCAGATCAAACCATGTGCAGCTTGAGCCCATGTAACACAAGGGCAAGAAGGTACTATGTAGTTAGAATTCTGGACTAAGTTAAGTAAAAATAGGTATGTAAATGCTCAGTGTGGCTCAGTTTAAAAATAATCTTTGAACTGATTGGTAACACAGATTTGCTGTAGTTCTGTCTTTGAAAGAACCACCCTTGACTGTTCAACACTGTGTTGCATGATGCTGTAGTCTAACACCCTAGAGGGTTCCAAAGGTGTGTGTGACCACAGATGTGACAGCGAATGCTTGAGGTCCCAGTATGAAGCAGAGACATTGGGGCAGAGGATTGGAGCTCAGGGCCAGCCACAACTATGGGTTCCAGGTCAGTCTGGGCAATGAGGCCCTGTCTCAAAACAAACATGACCTACATATTTTAAGTATGATCATGTGGTTTTTTTCTCCCCTTAAACTGGCCTTTCTGGTATTGTGCCACCTAGTGGCACACCTGCAGACTGGCTGGCTGAAATTCTAGATGCAACATTGGAGATTTGGGATTCTTTAAACCAGTGATTGTCATGTTCAAGCAAGAGTTTACCACACATGAAAGCCTTAGTAAATGAGGCCTAATAGAACCCTCAAAAAAAAAAAAAAAAAAACCTTGTACTTATCGTCTTAGTGTTTGAAACTTAACCATGATACATTCTTTTCTAGGAGTCAGCATGTAAATAAAGGTGGTGGAATGTGTGGCTTATGGCCGCCCTGTCGTAGAGTGTGTCTGGCTTTACACCTGTGCCTTAAGTAGAATGCAGGGTAGTTTACGGTCATGTTTATATAGTCTGAGAAGTGCTGCCTAGAGAAAGAGCCAGGGGACTGGAGGATGAGTTCTGTTCCCAAATGCCCACATGGTAGATCATAACTGCCTCTTAACTCCGGCTCCACGGGATTGAGAGCCTTTTGTGGCTTTGTGGGGGGGGGCTGTATTCACATGGTACATATGTATATACATGTAGGCAAAACACTCATACACAGAAAATAAAAATAAATCTTACAGCTTAGTCTGGGCTCACTATTTGAAGAGTTCTTACCAAATCACTGGGTAATCTTTTTATCTGTTCTATTTGGATATAAATAAAATTCTGAATTGTTTTAAGATTGAAGTCCTGATAGTCTGTGATGTTGACACAGGCTCATACTGGCCTGGAGCTTGCTGTATAGTCCCGGCTCACCCAGAATCCTTAATGTTCCTGACTTAGCCTTCTGAGTGCTGGAGTTAGATGCCAGTACCACTCTGCCTGCCCAGCATAGTTAAGAGTTCATCTGAGCTCTGAGCATATGCAAACGCACTCAGTCATAACAGGACCACAGGATAATAGCCCTTTTATTGAAAATGCGTGTTTTAGTGCTTTAGTCTTGTCACCTCTTCTTTTATAGTTGCTGATCTGTGTTCAGGATGAGTGGACAAGGTGAAACCTCCTTGGATCCGCTGGCCACCGAGTCTCGGAAACGCAAATTGCCTTGTGATGCTCCAGGACAAGGGTAGGTGATTGTCTCCAATTCCAGATGGAAGGACTGGGGTTGATGTTTCTCAAGGTCAATGGCTAATCAAAAAGGTGGTACTGAGTTTAGTTTATTTCCACATGAAACTAATGTGTAGTACAGGGCAGATCTGCTCAAAGCTTTCTTGACAGAGGTGTGATTGTGGCTGTGCTTTTCTCCGTCTTGCAGTCTTGTCTACAGTGGTGAAAAGTGGAGGCGGGAGCAGGAGAGCAAGTACATAGAGGAGCTGGCCGAGCTGATATCTGCAAACCTCAGTGACATTGACACCTTCAACGTCAAGCCAGACAAGTGTGCCATCTTAAAGGAGACAGTGAGACAGATACGCCAAATAAAAGAACAAGGTAATACAAAGTCAGAAAAGCACTCAAATGTTGGACTTCTAATATGTATGCCCCCCCCCCCCCCCATTTTGGATCAGGGAGATTGAGTAGGGCGTTACTGGTGGTAAGACTTTATCAAAGTCCCATGAGTTGACCAGCTTTGGTTTTAAAGAAACAGTTAACAGAATTGGCAGAAGATGATGTTCCTCAGCATGCAGACCGCTGGTGGGAGGGAAGCTAGCATGTGAGGTCTTCTACCTTCCTGGGAAACCATGAGGTTGTGGTGGTATTCTCTTATCTGCCAGTGAGTGTTCTGCATGTATATGTACATACTACCTAACTCTGTGTGTGTGTGTGTGTGTGTGTGTGTGTGTGTGTAAGTAAAAGGGCTGAGGTAGTGCTTCTCAACAGGATGCTTCCTTTTATCTATTCAGGAAAAACTATTTCCAGTGATGATGATGTTCAAAAAGCTGATGTGTCTTCTACAGGGCAGGGTGTCATTGATAAAGACTCTTTAGGACCGCTTTTACTACAGGTGGGTGTGAGGATTGTAGCCGTCCAAAGCACGCTGTGCTTTGGCTATTTTACTATGTGATTCATGGGGGGGGATCGGAAATGAGGAAATAGTTTTGACCCCCGTGGAGCAGAGCTCAGTATTATAGCAATCATAAAATACCCACCTGACACTGTCTGTAATTCTGTATATGCACTATATACTGTGTGAAAATACAACACGTACACAGAAACAAAGAAGGTCTGTGAGATAGAGTAGCTCAGTAACACCCAGAGGTGCCACTTAGTGTATTTTAGTTCAGACCCTTCTATGAATTTTCCCACGATTGCTTACACAGAACACTACAGTTTTCCCTTTTCTTTGTTGTGCTTGGAGTTCAACCCAGGGCCTCACATATGCTAGGTGACCATAGCAGGCAAGCATGTTACCACGGAGTGACATTCTCCACCCTCAGCTCTGTATTCTTGGAGAATTTATTCATGGTGCTGGGGAGGGAAGCCCAGGGCCTCATGCATGCTAGGCATGTGCTCTGTGACAGAGATGCACCCCAGCTTGTGAGGCAATTTCAAACATTAAACATGTGCGTGTTTTTAAAGTAATTGCCTTGGGAAGAGCTGATTAACCATGGCGCAGTGTCTACTTCAGGCCGGCGAGCGCTTCAGCAAGTTTACTTGACAACTGGTCTTTCTTTCAGTGAGTCATTTCAACTACTTTGTGTTCATTCATTTTAAAGTCTTGTTCAGGAACAGATGGTAATTCTTATAGCTTAACCTGATATCAGTGGAAAATTGGGGAGCACTAAATAAGAATGATTTTTAATTTTTTTTTCTTTTCTCTGTTTTTTGAGACAAGGTTGCAAACCATACAGGCATTTTTTTTTTTTTTTTGCCCAGGCTTTGAACTTGTAGTATAGGTTAGGGTGACCTTAACTCCTGCCTCCACTTCCTAAATATTGGGGTTAAAGCTGTGTGATGTGTCTTTCCCTACGTGCCTTTTCTTTTGATTATTTTTATGCCCTGAAATAATCATGCTAATGTTAATAGAGCCAATGGTTGGCAGTTAACTCTAATTGTTGGGTTAGTGTCCCCCACCCCCTCACATTTTACTTACAAACAAGGCTGAAGTCTTCCTCTGCTAAGGCTGCAGTGACAGAGTATCACAGAGTAGGTGACTCAGACAGCTAAAGCCTAGTTAGCCTGTTTCTTCAGTTTTGAAGACTGGAGTCCAAGATCAGTGTGTTGGCAGGACTGCTTTCTCCCAAGTCCTCTTTCTTTGGCTCACTACTGTGTCTTAATATGGCCTTTTCCCTGAGCATGCCTCCCTGGTGTATTTTTAATCTGCCCTTATAAGGACACCAGTTATATTGGATTGGGTCTTTTAATACTATTGACCCTTTAAATGCTCTATTTGCAAGCATAACCCTAATCTGAACCCTAACCCCCAAACCCTAGCAAAAATCGGGGAAGGGGTTTAATGCTTTTGGGAGAATATGGTTTTCATAAAAGTGTTAATACATCCCACTGCAGGCACTGGATGGTTTTCTGTTTGTGGTGAATCGAGATGGAAACATTGTATTTGTGTCAGAAAATGTCATCCAGTATCTGCAGTACAAGCAGGAAGACCTGGTCAACACAAGTGTCTACAGCATCTTACATGAGCAAGACCGGAAGGATTTCCTCAAACACTTACCAAAATCCACAGGTGCGCTCTTTTTTTGTATTTTGTTTGAGAGGAAGACAGGGTCCTACTGTGTGGTCCAGGCTAGCTTTGACTCTCTGATTCTTTTTTTTTTTTTTTTTTTTTTTGTCTCTTCTCTTCTGTGCTGGGATTCCAGGTGTGTGCTGCCATACCTGGCTACAGGGATACATAGAAATGTGTTTTCTGAATATATGTAATTTTTCCTTAGTTATTTCTTAAGAGATTGAATGTGCTTTTAAGAAGCCAGAAAATGAGACTTAATAAGTGATTGCCAGCATCATTTTCAGTTTGATCTCAAAAGTTTTCCAGGGGGCCCAAATGTTCAGTGGGACTTCTGATGAGACTGAAGATGTCTTGATATTGTCATTCTGAAATGTTATATGTAGGTGTCACCACATGGGAGTTGTGTGGTAAGAAAAGATAGCTGGACTCTGTACTTCTGTTTCTACCTAAGGTCTCATGTATTGCCCAGGGTGCTCTCCAGTCCTCTTTTCTGTCACCAGTAGCTGGCCCAGAAGCTTGCCCTGCCACACTCGTTTATAGCATGGGCTCTTAAAGATTTTATATATATACCCTTGCATGTATGCATGTATGTGAATGTATGCCATGTGTCACTGCAGTGTCACGGGGGCCAGAAAAGGACATTAGATTACTGGAGCTGGATTTGAAACTGCTCACAAGCTGCCTGATATGGGTGTTCAGAGCCAACTAAGTGCTCTTAACCAGTGAGCTGCCCTTCCAGCCCCTTTAAAACATTGTTTGTATATGATGAATGCTTGCGTGTATATACATATATGTGCATCATGTGTGTGTCCAAGGCCAGCAGAGTGCATTCGATTACTTGGAGCTTGAGTTCTGTATGACTGTGCTCCATGTGGGTTCTGGGAACTGAATCCAGGTCCTTGGCAAAGAGCAAGGCCCAACCCTAGCTTGAATTCTTTGATAGTTTTTGATAGAGTTTTACCTGGCTTATAAAGAATAATTTCAATTTGTTTTCAAATTTTAATTTGTTTTCCAAAGTTAATGGAGTTTCTTGGACTAATGAGAACCAGAGACAAAAAAGCCATACCTTTAATTGTCGTATGTTGATGAAAACACATGATATTTTGGAAGACATGAATGCCAGTCCGGAAACGCGCCAGAGATATGAAACAATGCAGTGCTTTGCCTTGTCTCAGCCTCGAGCTATGCTGGAAGAAGGGGAAGGTGAGAGTTTGGTCCACTGTGCTGGTCCTAACCCTTCCTACTGATGTTGTGTCCCTGGTCGCTGTTAGTCAGAGCTAAAAGCCATGTTAATCCAACCTGGTAACCTTTCATTGTAGACTTGCAGTGCTGTATGATTTGTGTGGCTCGACGTGTGAATACAGAACGGCCGTTCTCATCCCAACCTGAGAGCTTTATCACCAGGCACGACCTTTCAGGTAAGACCAGCCAGTGTGCCTTCACTTGGAAACTATTCTTATTCTTCTGGCTCTGCGTCTGCACCTGTGGACTGCTGGTTCTGTGAGTTCACAGTGAATGCACTTTTCACTCTTCTTCCACCTGGGGCTCTAAGCATGAAGCAGAGGTCACCAGCAAGCACCTCTGCGTGCCCAGATAGATCTATTTCAGCCCAGCCTGGGGTCCTCTTTCTCTGCCCTGTGAGCTCTGAGATTACAGGCTTGTGCCTAGTTCTCCTCCTGTGTGCTCAGAATGAATTTGGCTCTCTACAGCCCTACAGTGTACATTTCTGTTTGTTATTTGAGCTGTCAGAATCAGCCTCTTCTTGAGCTCTTGCTCTCACTTTCTATGTCTCTCTGATTTGGCAATCTTATTTTCTCTAAGTAACACTAAGTATAGCTAAGTAACTTCCTTTAAGACTGAGAGCAGCCTCCAACTGCTAGTCCACTAAGCTGCAGCGGGCTCTTCTGGGCAGGGTTAGAATCTTCTGTTTTTATCTTTAATAGGAAAGGTTGTCAATATAGATACAAACTCACTTAGATATTCCATGAGGCCTGGCTTTGAAGACATAATCCGAAGGTGTATCCAGAGGTTCTTCAGTCTGAATGATGGGCAGTCATGGTCCCAGAAGCGCCACTATCAAGAAGGTAGGCATTTGGAGTTGATTTTGGTGCTGATGTTGATGATGTTGTGAAGCACTCACTGTGTGGTCAGTCCTTGCTCTGCTATTTGGTGGTGGTGGGAGAGGGGGTGGTTTTTGAGGATAGTTGTTCTATACTTTTGTGTATGTCCACATGATTTAACACAATTTTGTACTTGAAGCGTGATTCCTTCTTGTCTGTTCCTGTTTGCATCAGTCTAGTCTCAGGTCCTGTAACAGTATGCTTTTTCCCAATAGCTTATATTCATGGCCACGCAGAGACCCCAGTGTATCGTTTCTCATTGGCTGATGGAACTATTGTAAGTGCGCAGACAAAAAGCAAGCTGTTCCGAAATCCTGTAACAAACGATCGTCATGGCTTCGTCTCGACCCACATTCTTCACAGGTGATGACACTGAAGCACCCTTGGCCCAGGATGCTTTGCGGTTGATGTGCAGGGAGAAAAGGCAGGGAAGCTGTTGGATTTTGTGAAGTGAATTTAAGTTCTTTAAGGTTATATTTTTATTTCTTCCTGGGTAAGGCCTGGGTGTGTGTGTGGGGTGAAGGTGAGGTTGGTGGTATGTTGGAGAGTGGTGGGTACCTTGTTACCTTTCATTTCTAGTGTTATGTTTACATTGCTTCTAGGGACTGGATTTCGAATAAAGCATAAATGTGACTACTAGGCACTAAGAGGTAGTAACTACTAATGTTATTAATGGTAAACAAACTGCATAGGAAGAGGTTCATTCATCGACTGTCTTGAGGAATTGGCCCATGCTCACAGGCTAAGCCCCAGGCAAGTCAGCAGGTGAGCTCTGAGAGGCTCCAGATCACATGGCTGTGAGAGCCACTCAGTGCTGATGTCACTCATTTAGATCTTCTGGCTCATTTAGTACTGTTAGGGATGCAGCTCAGCTGGTGAAATGCAGCCTTCCTTGATGATGCCCCAGGTACAGTTCCTAGTACAGCATAAAGTGGGCACAGTAGTGGACTCCTGTGTTTTCTGGGACTTGGGAGGTAGAGGCAAGAAAAATTTTGGCTTCATAGTGACTTCAAAGCTACCATAGGCTATATGAGACCCATCTCAAAACAAACAACAAACAAATAAAAACCAACCAACCAACCAAACCCAAACAAACAAATTCAATAATTAAGATCTGTTGCTGTGACCTGTTATCCTAGCTACATGGGAGGCTGAGGCAGCAGGATCTCAAGTTCTGGGTCTGATTAAGTTAATGAATGAGTTCAAGGCCAGCCTCAGTAACTTTGTAAGATGAGACTCTGTTTCAGAATAAACAATGGGCTTTGGAATATAGCTCAGTACTTTTTTTCTTACAACTTTATTTAAAAAAGAAGAGAGATATATGTATAGATTTTAAAGAACATTTTGGAGGGTCTGGAGAGATGGCTCAGTTGTTAAGAACACTGGCTGCTCTTCCAGAGGTCCTGAGTTTAATTCACAGCAACCACATGGTGGCTCACAACCATCTATAATGAGATCTGGTGCCTCTTCTGGTGTGTCTGAAGACAGCTACAGTGTACTCATATATTAAATACATAATATTTTTTAAAAAGCATTTTGGAATAAAACTATATTTTTGTCAGTATTTGATTTTTTTAAAGGTTTGATAGTATGCATTGAAATCTTACTAGTTACCATAAAGATAAATTTAAAGTACATGTAAAACTAAATGTAACATGAAAATAGTCAAAGTTTTCTTGGTGTGTATAGATTGAACATAATGATTTTTAAATACCAAAAATTGCCACAAGGCTACCTTCTTAGCTCTTGAGTTATTAGTGATTTAAGGTCTAGGTGTACCCCACTCTGAGTGGGTTAGAGTTCAGTATTAGAGAAAGTAGGAGCCAGAGAAATGGCTCAGTTATTTAGAACACCTGTTCTTGCACAGGATCAGGTTCATAGCACCCATATGGCGACTCATAACTATCCATAACTCTAGTTCCAGGGGTCCAGTGCCGCCTTCTGACCTCTGCACACAGTAGGTGTGCATGTGGTGACCATACACACATACAGACAAAATACCAATACACATAAAACTGAATCTATAAAAAAGAAGGCAGTGTTGCTGGGCTGACTTGGTGATTACCACTTGTTATTGGAGTGGTGTTTACTGTGTGCTCCTAGGTGGTTCTGTCCTTCTCTTCCTTCCTTTGTATGCCTTCCTGTTATGCACTGCTGCAGCTTTAAAGTAAAATTCTGTGTTTGTTTGCAGAGAACAGAATGGATATAGACCAAATCCAAATTCGGTGGGACAAGGCATTCGACCTTCTGCAGCAGGGTGTGGCATGAACATGTCTCCAAATCAGAATTTACAGATGTTGGGCAGCCGGACCTATGGCGTAGCAGACCCCAGCAACACAGGGCAGATGGGTGGAGCTAGGTATGGGGCTCCTAGTAGTGTATCCTCGCTGACCCAAGGACAAAGCCTACAGTCACCATCTTCCTACCAGAGCAACAGCTATGGGCTCAGCATGAGCAGCCCCCCACACGGCAGTCCTGGTCTTGGCCCCAACCAGCAGAACATCATGATTTCTCCTCGTAATCGTGGAAGCCCAAAGATGGCCTCACACCAGTTTTCTCCTGCTGCAGGTATCACAGTTGCATTTTCTTTCACTTCTGTTTTCTTTCCACACCATTGTCTTTGTAATAGGAGCTTAGAGGTAGTGTCTTCTTAGTATCTGACAATCTCTCCCGATCTCACTTCCTATGCAGGTGTACACTCTCCCATGGGATCTTCTGGCAATACAGGGAGTCACAGTTTTTCCAGCAGCTCCCTCAGTGCCTTGCAAGCCATCAGTGAAGGTGTGGGAACCTCTCTTTTATCTACTCTGTCTTCACCAGGCCCCAAATTGGATAACTCTCCCAATATGAATATAAGCCAGCCAAGTAAAGCGAGTAGTCAGGATTCTAAGAGTCCCCTAGGCTTATACTGTGAACAGAACCCAGTGGAGAGTTCGGCATGTCAGTCAAACAGCAGAGATCACCCCGGTGACAAGGAAACCAAGGAGAGCAGTGGGGAGGCGGCAGAGACTCCCAGGGGACCCTTGGAAAGCAAAGGCCACAAGAAACTGTTACAGTTACTTACATGCTCTTCCGATGACCGAGGCCATTCCTCCTTGGCTAACTCTCCCCTGGATTCAAATTGCAAAGACTCTTCAATTAGTGTCACCAGCCCCTCTGGAGTGTCCTCCTCCACATCAGGAGCAGTGTCTTCCACTTCCAATGTGCATGGGTCTCTGTTGCAAGAGAAACACCGCATTTTGCACAAGCTGCTGCAGAATGGCAACTCGCCGGCAGAGGTCGCCAAGATCACTGCAGAAGCCACCGGGAAAGACACCAGCAGCACTGCTTCCTGTGGCGAAGGCAGTGTCAGGCAGGAGCAGCTGAGTCCTAAGAAGAAGGAGAATAATGCCCTTCTTAGATACCTGCTGGACAGGGATGACCCCAGTGATGTGCTTGCCAAAGAGCTGCAGCCCCAAGCGGACGGAGGGGACAATAAACTGAGTCAATGCAGCTGCTCCGCCAATCCCAGTTCTGGCCAAGAGAAAGACCCCAAGATTAAGACAGAGACAAGTGAGGAGGTAAGGTCCTCTCTGTCCCAGCCCATCATTTGTCTCTTCAGTTTTGTGTTACATTATGGACATTATATACTGCTATACATTACAGTTGGTTATAACAATTACCATTGGTTATAACAAAACTACAAATTGGTAATTTTTTATTGAAGGATAGCCTTGAGGTTTCTTTCAATATAGTTATTGTGTATATGTGAAAGAGTGTCTGTGTATTTGAGAGTGTATTTTTGTATACCAGAGAGAGAGATTGTGTGTGTGTGTGTGGGTGTGTGTGTGTGTTGGTGTGTGAGGTGATTGTGCATTCGTGCCTTCTGTTGTGGACTGAAGGTTGAAATCAAGGTGTAGGTTTGCTCAGCAAGCATCTTTACATGCCATCTTACTGGCCCTATATAAGTTTTTAGTGGCGAGTTGAGGTATTTTTATTGAAGTGGTTACATTGGAATGAGCAGATTAGGTTGTTAAGAACATGGTAGATGTTATTAGGAAAAGTTTGAATTTAGCAGCATAATTTTTCCCCTAAAGAGTGAAAGTTCATGCATATGAACACGTTCTACAAAAGCATCTTGCTAACCCCGAGTAAGCATTCTTCTAGGGAGAATGAGAAAGACAGACTAGTATTTCATAGGGCACAGGCCTCCTCTTACCATATCTGTTAGCAGGAGCCCTCTCTATGTGCCTGTGAATGCCTTGTCAAAACACCACTTACCAATGCATTATCAGAAGGTACACATAGGGAGGTTTCTGCCAGCTAAGGATGAATCCTTCCTAGCCACCTGTCGTGGGAAACAGTGGCAGAGCAAAAAGTGCTGCTCGGTCTCTAGAGCCCAGTGGTCTGTCGTAGTGGCTAAACCTACAGTGGAGGTGGAGATGGGGGAAAGTCACAAACAGCCTTTGGCCTGGGCATTGTTATCTTAGGTAATGGCTTAGTGTTTGCTGCTGGTTTTTGTTTGTTTGTTTGTTTGTTTGCTTGCTTTGTTCTTGATTTGTTTTCTTTGGAGGAGAGAGTCTCTCTGTCTCTGGTTGTCATGGAACTCAGGATGCTGGGATTCAGAGTACACACTACTACACCCGACTTCACTGTTGTGCTTTACTGGCTCCTGTTTGGTGTGTTTTTGCTGATGGCTTAATGTATCTGGTGTTACATGCAAAATCATTATTTTAAAAGGTTCATTCTCAGGTATCGGGAGACCTGGATAATCTGGATGCTATTCTTGGAGATTTGACTAGTTCTGACTTCTACAACAATGCTACAAATGGCAGTCATCCAGGGGCCAAACAGCAGATGTTTGCAGGACCAAGTTCTCTGGGTAAGGAAGAACCAGGGTTTTTCTTCTTTGAGTGGTGAGGTTGGGTGGGGATTTGAGACATGGCCTTCGTGAGGACCTCAGGCTGGTCAGAGACTACCCACTGAACTCCACGTCCCGTTTCTGGGATGCAGACATGCCTCACTCAAATTTCTCAGCACAGTGCATGTTTCCTTACACCAAGACCTGGGAGCAGAAGTGCTTATAACTTTAGAATGTAAACTTCCTTTCAGGGCTTTTCACCCATTGATATTGTCTGTGTTAGTTATTTTCCTGCCTTCCTCTTGCTTTTTCAAAATTACATTTAATTAATAGTGTGTGCATTGCGTGCATACGCTTTGCTACAGCATTGGACCGTCAAAGGGCATCTTGAAGAAGTGGCTCTCCCCTCCTGTGTGGGTCATGGGATGGGCGGGACTTAGTCCGTCAGGTTGGCAGCAGGTACTTTGGCTGTTAGCTGTCTAACTGGTCTCTCTCAGGTTTCCCTTCTAATTAATGTGCCAGTAACCATGATACTTAGAGAATCCATACTTGGGCCTTGGGGTAGACTTTTTCTTAAACATGGAGAATTGGATTAAACACTTGTCATTTAACCCTTTGAGGTACTTCTCCTAATTGTTTTGGTCTTTACAGAAACTCTTCCTTATTGTAGGATGCTTACTAGGTGTTCTATCAAGGGTGTGTTGTGTTAGCTAAAGAATAATTTATAGTCGTTTCATGCTGGTTACTTATGATCTCCTTTCTTTCTCCCCCTTTGTTTCCTTTTTTAAAGATTTGTTTATTTGAGGTATATGAGGACACTGTAGCTGTCTTCAGAAACACCAGAAGAGGGCATCAGGTCCCATTACAGATGGTTGTGAGCCACCATATGGTTGCTGGGAATTGAACTCTGGACCTCTGTAGTCAATGCTCTTAACCACTGAGCCATCTCTCCAGCCTTTTGTTTCTTTTTATCTTTTTCATCAGACCCTTCCCATTCTTTTGAGAAAGGATAACCCTGGCCTTGAACTCACAGAGATACATCTGCCTCTGCCTCCTGAGCTCTGGAACTAAGGCATGATCACAAAGCCTAGAAGTTACTGGCTTTTCCTTTCCTTTTCTTTTTGCAACAGGGTCTCATTATTTTCAGTTGTTTCCTAAACTGACTAGTCACATAAGTCAAAGAGGTTGAGAAGAAATAAATTTATTTCGTATTTGATTAGAAGGCAGCTTAGCTTTTTAATCTTTATTGTAAAATTGTAGGTAGAGATTATACTTCATAAGTACATACATGGAAGACTCTCTAGGAATTAAATACATCGCTTCATTTTCTCTTTCCATCTTCCTCCCTCCTTTGTGGTGCCAGGGATCCGCATCCAGAGTAGTGTGCATGTTCAGCATGGTCTAGGGAGCCTCCGTGCTCAGTCTGTGCCTTGGCATTCTGAGGTAAACGTCGGACATGGCCATATTGGGCTATAGCCGAATGCTAGCACTTTGGCCAACATACAGATTACTGTTTGTATTTTATTTGGAATTTGGGCTTTTCTCTCTTTCTTTTCTTTTGACATATTTATTTTGTAAGAGAAAATGGCAGTGTTTGTTTTTATGAGAAAGACTTTGTGTGGGGCTTAGTAGTGTTTGTTTCTTGATTATTTAAATATTGAGTCAGCATACTAATGCGGTAAGCTTCTGTGTTTTCAACAGGTTTGCGAAGTCCACAGCCTGTGCAGTCTGTACGTCCTCCATATAACCGAGCAGTGTCTCTAGATAGCCCTGTGTCTGCTGGCTCAGGTCCACCAGTGAAGAATGTCAATGCTTTCCCTGTGTTACCAAAACAGCCCGCACTGGCTGGGAATCCAAGAATGGTGGATGGTCAGGAGAGTTACGGTGCCAATATGGGTAGGTGATGTCTAAGTGTAATCGTTTCCTTGAACTACATTTAAAATACCAAAAACACTTAAAACATTGAAATCAAGTAACAACTTTATATTTTAATTTATTATTAGTATATTATTAATATATTATTCCTTCCATGGTGCCTCTTCAATATCTCTTGGTTCAGGCCACCTTTCTAACCTGTAACAACTGTTTGGGAGTAGAGGCTTCTAGATACTGTCTTTGTCTTTAGCCGGCCCCACTCTCAGGATGACAGTTCCAGCTATGGTAGTATATAACGTTCCTCCTAGTGCGAGAAGGGCTTTTGTGTATGTGTCGGGTAAGACTTTGAGCTTTACCTATTTTAGGCGGACCAAACAGAAACATTCCTGTGAATCCAACTTCTTCCTCAGGTGACTGGACTTTGGCTAACTCAAGGGCCAGCAGAATGGAGCCTCTGCCTTCGAGTCCCCTGGGAAGAGCTGGAGGAGACTACAGTGCTGCCTTACCAAGACCTGCCGTGGCGGGCTCAGTGCCCACCTTGCCACTTCGTTCTAATAGACTACCAGGCTCAAGACCAACATTGCAGCAGCAGCAGCAGCAGCAGCAGCAGCAGATGCTTCAAATGAGTAGGCTGTCCCTTTCAATAAAAAATGAAAATTGTTTCTTTCGGGCATGGCATATGGTGGGGTTGAATACCAAGTTTCTCTTTGTAGTCTTGGCTAACCTTGAACTCACTCTGTAGACCAGGCTGGCCTTGAACTCAGATCACCTGCCTCTGCCTTGTGAGTGCTGGGATTAAAGGTGTGCACCACCACCTTGGCTGAAACTTTTGTTTTGCTCCCCCAGGAACTGGTGAGATTCCCATGGGAATGGGGGTCAGTCCCTATAGCCCAGCAGTGCCAGCAAACCAACCGGCTTCCTGGCCAGAGGGCATGCTGTCTGTGGAACAAGGTCCTCACAGATCTCAGAATCGGTAGGGTTTTATTCTGTGATGTGGGAAGGCTTACATTGGACTTAAGAGTCTGAGCAGGAACAACTCTGGAAGCACATGGGAGACTTTTGTGTTTGTCATCTGCTGGGGCAGTGAGAAGGGGGAGAGGAGGCAGAACTACAGTTCAGCCTTCAGGACTTCCAAAAAGGCCTCTTAACAGTGATCTCCCTAGGAGATGTAAGCATTAGTTGCAGTTTGGAAAGACGTGTTCTCATGGTTTATAAGTGGTACTCAGATACTGTTCCTCACTTTTTTTTTTTTTTTTGGAAAAAAAGTAAAAATTAAAAATGTGCAGGAGTGTTTGCCTTCTTGTCTATGTATCATGTGTCCATGGAGGCCAGAGGAGGGCGTCAGATCGCCCGTGACTGGAGTTACATGTTGAGCCTTCTTGTGGGTGCTGGGAACTGAACCCATAACTGCTAAGCCATGACCTCATCCCCTAAAGATTAACTTTTTGAATAAAGTCTTCTACAACATTTCAGTAGGATGGATGGGAGTGAATTGGTGAACTGTTACACTATCTTTTTTTTTTTTTTAAACAAAAGAAGACTGGGAGTTTATTCTACATATTATCTTTTTTTATATATATAAAGGATTTATTTATTTATTACATATAAGTACAATAGCTATCTTCGGACACACCAGAAGAGGGCATCAGATCTCATTACAGATGGTTGTGAGCACCATGTGGTTGCTGGGATTTGAACTCAGTACCACTGGAAGAGCAGTCGGTGCTCTTAACCACTGAGTCATCTCTCCAGCTCTGAATTTTATCTTTTAATCAACTACCACTGAGAAACATCCCTGCCCTTTTTAAAAATTCTGTGTTTATGCAGAGGCCACAGGTCAGCTGAAACATACTTTCACTTCAGCATCAGTGTGGGCAGAATATAACTCTCAGCATTTAGCACGCAACAGGAGAGATTGGTGCTGGGAGTTTAAGGCTAGACTAATAGACTAAGTTACAAAGCAAGACTCTCTCAGAAAACAAAAGCCTAAACAAACCCAACACCAACAGAAGAACAGTGTTTGGTTTTTTTTTTTTTTTTTTTTTTTTTTTTTTTTTTTGTTGTCCTGGGTGTTGAATATAGGTCTTCATCAACTCCAACCCAGCAGCTGACTCAAGTCTCTCCCTAGGCCTCTTCTTAGAAATTCTCTGGACGATCTGCTTGGGCCACCTTCTAATCCCGAAGGCCAGAGTGATGAGAGAGCTCTGCTGGACCAACTTCACACTCTCCTGAGCAACACAGATGCCACAGGCTTGGAGGAGATTGACAGGGCCCTGGGGATTCCTGAACTTGTGAATCAGGTGAGTTGCAGTTAGCAGGGGAACGGCAAGGCGTGGCAGTGAGTAGTCAGTATGTTCGTGGGGACAGACACAGCTTAAAACAAGACTGTGTACCTTTATGTTACTTGTGAGAGTATTTGTACCTTATTTTACTACAGCCAAAGAAAACATCTTAATGAAACCACCAGTTTAAAGAATGCTGCTTACTTACGTTTTTAGTTTAACTTTATTTTAGATATATTATTTTATGTTTTTGTGTATTTGCCTATATGTACATCTGTGCACTATGTGTGTTGTAGTGCCTACAGAGGCCTTCAGAGGGGTTTAGGTTCTTTGGGACTGAAGTTACAGACAGCTGAGAGCCACCATATGAATTCTAGGAACAGACCCTAGTTCTCTAGAAGAGCATCCATTTCTCCAGTCCTAATGAAATGATAATTACCTAATTTAAAAAAATTTTAGATTTATTAATTTGACTATATTATTTGAGTGCTTTACTTACACACACACACACACACACACACACACACACTCATGTATAGCATGTGTGCTTGGTATCTCTAGATGTTAGAAGAGGGTATTGGTTCACTTGGGGCTGGATTTAAAGCTGGTTCAGAACTCAAATGTGGGTTCTGGGAACTGAACCTGGGTCCTCATCAGGAGCACTTTCTTAGCCCTACCAAGTGCTACTTTCATAACTCAGTCTTCAGTTCATAGCTAAATTGTTAGGTGTGCCAGGTATGCCGGAGAGGGGGGGGACAGGCCGTGTGTAAACGAGGTTTACAGCAGCAAATCAGAGCACTGTCGTCTCTTGCCTACCTGTATACTAATCTCATGAAAATACACTTTCACAATTTTATTTTGTTTTTCAAGAAAGACAGCTTTTCTTTGTGTAACCTTCTGGCTATCTTGGAACTCTGTAGACTAGGCTAGCCCTGAATTCAGATTCACCTGCCTTGCCTCTCCAGTGGGGAATTAAAAGGGTGTGCCACCACGTTCAGCATCACAGATACTTTTGAAATTTAAAAAAAAAGATTTATTTATTATATATAAGTACACTGTAGCTGTCTTCAGACACGCCAGAAGAAATGTTTTAGATGGTTACTTCTGTTCACATTGTATTGGACAGTGTCCAGCTCCCTGCCCAGCAATAACCCAAGGGTAGGCCTGCGTGCTAGGGAACTAGACATACTGCCACGAGCATGCTGTGGAAGTTAGAAGAGGGCTTTGGATCTCTTAAACATGGAGCTACAGGCAGTTGTCAGATGTGGGTGCTCTGTAAGAGCAGCCAGCATTCCTAAACGTGGAGCTCCACGTTTTCAAAGGCATCTGGGGAAACCCTGGGCAGTTCCCATATCCAGCTTCAGAGGTGCCAGTTACCCTGACATGGAAGAGCAGTTGGATTTGTGGGGTGTGTGTGTCTGTGTCTGTCTGTGCTTGTTGTGTTTGTGTTTGTTGTCTGTCTGTCTCTGTGTGTATCTGTCTGTCTGAGTGACAGCTTATCCTGTTGCTGAAGATAATGCTGCGTTTGCTCTGACATTCCTCTTCCCACTTGCTGGGTCTAGGCCTCTGATGAGTGAGTCACCACATGTAGGGTGCTGCTATCTGTAACAGCGCTCTGGGAGTCAGAAGCTGCTGGATTGTGTGTGAGTTCAAGGCAAGCCTAGTGTTTATAGCAAGCTCCAACCCATCCAGAGTTATATAGCAAAACCCTACCTCAAAAACCCAAACAACAACAAACACACGTTCTGACAAATGGAAAGAATATATAAAAGCAGCCTTAAAATCCTCTGTGAGTAGCAAAGGGGTATTGTTAGTAACTCCTGGATACACGTGAACACACCCAGGACTGTGTGCGCATGTTTATAAGGGTGACAGTGACAGTCACCATCATTGTCAGCTATCAAGGTCTCATCCTGCGATCCTCACTCTGAGTATCAGGCTGTCCCTCAGCCTTTGTGGGATCTGCAGCTGCAGTCTCATCTTAGGTGGATGCTGTCTCTTTCTGCCCTAGGAGAAAGGTGAAAAGCCAAGATTGACCCGGGATTATATGTGTCTGGTGTCCCACCTGCTCTGGAAGTCAGAAAGACACAGGATTCTAGGACTTAAGGGCAGGGCAGCATATGTTCATTCCACCAAAGGAGAGTAAGGACCATTACTTAAGTCTTTGGTCAAATTAAGCAAGCTTTATTTTCTTCCAGACTGGGCAATTTCTCTAAAGCAGGGTTTGAGAAAATAGCATTAGACATAGGAGAAGGTGGGGTTTATGTGAGCCTCAAAACTTTGTCTAGGGGGTTTTCAAGGGTTTTTTGTTCCGTAGGAACTTGGCAGAACATTCAAAATTATTTGGCAGAGCATTTTATTAGGGTAAAGGTTAGGGTATAGAGTGTAGAACATGTCAAATTCCAGAAAACGGGTCAAGACATGGTCAACCCAAGTTTTACAGAAAACAGGAGTGAACTTACTTTGGCCTTGTAATGAGTAGCTTGGTCCATCACATCCGGACCTTGTCTCAGAAAGGGAAATGGCACTCGCTCTTCTTCTGGATGAGTAGTTTCAGTTTTTCCTCTGTTAGCACCATGTGTGGCTTAGGCAGATGACCACACAAATAACAGCGTGATTATTTATTAATGTGATAGGCAGAGAGATTACAGTCTCTTACTGTACTGTGCAAGTTTGATTACCTTGTGTCTGTCGGCCACCCATAGTTTCCAATGTGGTTTTGATTTTGTTGGTGTGTAAGTGTGTTCAGGATCCTCTGGTGTGATGGCTCAGGCTGAGCTGTTTGGTGTCATGGTGGTGTAGAGCTCACCCCTGGAGTCAGGACGATTTTTAGAAATCTTATTCCACTGTGTGGGAGCAGGGATTGAACTCAGGTTGTTGGGTGCGGCAGCAGGTGCTTTTACTTGTGGAGCCACCTGGACAGCCCATAATTTGTCAGTTTGATTTTCTTTTACTGATAATGTTTGGAAACCAGCGAATGTAATTACCTACATTCATTATTACATTTCAACCAGAGCATCCTCCATCTCCCCCGTCCTTCTGAGTCTTGGTGGTCCCCGTTCTGAACGGGGTAGTGAGTTCTGAACCCACACAGGAGTACACAGACTTAAGTCAAAGAGCGGAAGTACATTAAAGTCATTTATAACACTTATACTACACTAATTCTCCATAAATGACTGACGAGAAGGTAGGAATAGGCGAGAAGGATATTGCAGAATTCGTAGTTTGTCCTAGCATGGAGAAAACTCATCACTCAGCTTCTTCAGCCTACTTACATTGCCAGTAAGAATGAATGGCGTAAGATTGACAGCTGAGTGGACTCCTGGTCAAATTATTCCCCACTGTAGCATCCGAAGGCTCCGTCTGCGAGCACTCAGTTCATGGTCACAGACGGCTCCTCTCTGATCCCGTGTACTGCCCAATGCTTAGGATGCCCTTCAGCCTGTCAGTGTTCTCATCTGACCGTGTCTTCACCTTTCCACATGCTAGAGAGTCCTCTGCTTTCCCAGAGGTCCTTGTAGTGGGAAGGAAGCTTGGTTCTAGGAATAAGAGTCACAGTGTGAAGCTCCTTTATCCATGCTTCTGATATGAACTTACTCATTCTTGTGAGTGGGAGGGGTGGGGGTTAGAGTTCAGGACAACCGAAAAGATTTGGGGGAAAAGGGTTGAGGTTGGATGCTATATAATTGAGATAGGTTTTTTGCCTCAAAAACATACCTGTTCAAAAGTAGCCCAGAAAAAAAATGTCTAGGCTGGACATTGTGGTGCACACCTTTAGTACCAACTTTTGGGGAGGCTAGGCAAGTAGATCTCAGAGTTTGAGGCTACCTGGTCTACAAAATGAGTTAATTCCTTAACAGACAGGGCTACACAGAGAGACTCCAAACAAAACAAAACAACCTAACAACACAAAGCAAGTATGCACATAAAACTTTGTAGTCACCAAAGCCCCAAATTCTACCAAGCCATGGTGAAATACACCAACCTGAGAATGTGTTTGTTGCCCATTGCAATATTCATTTATCTTTGATTGGTTTGAGAAATGTGTGGTTCTTACTGTATAGAGCCTGGTTTTGAGCCAGTAGTATTTCTTCAGGTATTAAATGCATTGTAGCTAAAGGCTGAGTGTGTGTGTGTGAGTGTGAGTCTGCTGTGTGCAAGAACTGTGCTCCCCCAGAGAGGGTGTGTCTTGTTTCTGTGCAGATTTAGGCAGTGACCCTGATTTGCCTCTGGGTTCTGAGGCATTGGTGTTCACAAATACTGATTTACTGATTTACTGATTTTCTTTGTAACCTTTGCTTTTGGTGATTTCTCAGATGCAGCTAACCATCACTTCTGTTTGGTGTTTAAGGGACAAGCTTTGGAGTCCAAACAGGATGTTTTCCAAGGCCAGGAAGCAGCAGTAATGATGGATCAGAAGGCTGCACTGTATGGACAGACGTACCCAGCTCAGGGTCCTCCGCTGCAAGGAGGCTTTAACCTTCAGGGACAGTCACCATCTTTTAACTCTATGATGAGTCAGATAAGCCAGCAAGGCAGCTTTCCTCTCCAAGGCATGCATCCTAGAGCCAGCATCGTGAGACCAAGGACAAGCACCCCGAAGCAGCTGAGAATGCAGCTTCAGCAGAGGCTGCAGGGCCAGCAGGTGAGCCAGTTAGCCGTGTGTTTGCCCAGGCTCTCGGGACTTTCAGGCTGTGCTCCATGGCCCTGGCTAACTAAAGGAACTGGGATTCCTTTTGCTTTCACTTGTAAGGTTTTGTTTGTGCAGACAGCTCCTTGCTAAGGAGTGTGTATTACACTCAGTGTTTTTCTGTGTACTCTTTGGTAGAACATTAGCAGTGGCAAAATGGCTCAGTGGGTAAATGTACTTTCCAGGCAAGCCAATTTAATTCTTAGAGCCTTGTTTAGCGCACACCTTTAATCCTAGCTCTTGGGAGGCAGAAGCATGGGTCTCTGAGTTCCATTGGGCCAGCTTGATCTATCTACAGAGTGACTTAGGACTGCACAGTGGGCTGTTTCACATAGAACAGAACAGCTGGAGGAACAGCATGTCTTGTAGGCCCTTGGAAGGCATTTCCAACCTGCTTTTTGTTTTAAAGACAAGATCTTGATAACTATAATCTTCCTGCCTCAACCTCTCCTACAGGGACTGCAGGCATGTGCTAGCACCCCTGTTGACTCAGTATTTTAATGGAAACCACTTCTTGGTAATTTTTAAAGCTTTTAGTACATTGGGGCTGGAGCCATGCTCAGCAGTTAAGAACATTTGTTTTTTTGGAGGACCTAGGTTTAGTTCCTGGCACCTATGTTGGGCAACTCAGTCTAACTTCAGTTCCAGGGGAGCCACACCCTCTTCTGACCTGGAAAATTTCACTTATGTGCAAACCCATATGCATACACATTCAAAATAAGAATAAATATTTTAAATATTTCTTCCCTTTGCTTTTCTTAATCCACAGTCGCTTTAAAGCGCAGTCGTAGCGGTGCATAGCATCCACACGTAGCAGCTGTAGTGCTGGTGACAGTAAGTTACCGAGGAGAGCCCAGTAAGCCAGAGCCAGGTCGTGGCTGCTTCTGAAGTGGGTTCAGAACTAGGGAAGCTGTGTGCCCATGCGCACGGTACTAGTTTATATCTAATTACTCCTTTCTATTAAATGCTCACTATCATCTGATCAGGTCAGGGTTGTTTCTTTGATCATCTGACCCATCCCAGGAGGATCTCTGACTGAGCTGGTTGAGCTCTGGCTGCTGTGTTGTTCAAGCTGCAGTTGTTCCTGGTGGAATACTGCCGCCCGGTCTTTTCTTTTGCGACAGGGTTTCTCCATGGAGCCCTGACTGGCCTCCAATTTATTTTTTCTTTCTTTTTTTTAAGGTTTACTGTATTTTAATAGCATTTGTGCAGTTTATGCCTATACACACATGTGCCTGCAGAGGCCAGAGGTGTGGGGTCCACCAGAACTAGAGGTAGTGGTGACCGTGAGCCACTATCTAGGTGCCGGGGAAGGAGCCCTGGGCCTCTTGGTGTGCATGCTCTCCACTGCTGAGCCATCTTCCTTCTGCAGAATGGAAACAAACCAATTCAGTGTAAATGTGGCATCCTAGCTCTGTGGGTTTGGGGAGACCATCTTTGGGTGGTGGTAAAGTTTGTAAAGCCGATTGGGGCTCACTAACATGCTCCACTTGATCCTACTAACATAACTCTGTTCAGTTTTTAAATCAGAGCCGGCAGGCACTTGAGATGAAAATGGAAAACTCCACTGGTGGTGCTGTGATGAGACCAATGCTGCAGCCCCAGGTATGTTTGTTTCTAGCAGGAGGGTCCAGTCCAGGCTGGGCTCCTGCCAGGCAGGTCCTTAGCCCATGCTTATTAAAATAATTCATGTGCATGCTTGAGGCCCATGGAGACCACAAAAGGATGTGTGATCTCCTGGACCTGGAGTTACAGAAAGTTGAGCAACCACGTGGGTGTGGGAACTGAACCCAGGACCTCTGAAGAGCAGCCAGTTCTGAGCCATGTCTCCAGCCCCTGTACTTGCTCTTTCAGTCTTATTCTGCCTTGTTAGTGATCAGGGGCTGGAGGGAAGGAGCTATTTCATTAAAACCATCAGTAAACTCACCCAAACTGGTTCCCTTTGTGATGAGCCTCTGTAAGATAACCGCTGTGCTCTTTGGGGATGTGAAAGTGCTTTTGACCCTGGGGCACACACTTGCTGGGCAGCATTTGGAAGTCGTGGGTGTAAAGAACAATTTTTGTGATTTCCCTCTAGATACAAAGAAGACACTTGTGAGTGTTCTTTCTGGTTGATAGTCATGTATTGCAGGGCCCTCTATGAACTGAAGTTGATTGTGTTAACCTCTTGGCTACCAGCAGGCTTTCTTCAATGCCCAAATGGCTGCCCAGCAGAAACGAGAGCTGATGAACCATCACCTGCAGCAGCAGAGGATGGCCATGATGATGTCACAGCCACAGCCTCAGGCCTTCAGCCCTCCCCCCAACGTTACCGCCTCCCCCAGCATGGACGGGGTTTTGGCAGGCTCAGCAATGCCACAAGCCCCTCCGCAACAGTTTCCATATCCAACAAATTACGGTAAATCTGGCAGATTATTGTTTATCCCAAAGTAATGTCATTGAAGCCACAAGCTTCACTAGGTCTGTTGTGTGTGAAAACAAAATGCCGTTCGCTCCATCTTGTTTGCTAGGAAAACTGGCAGAGCTGCAGGGAGCTGGAGTGTGTTACGGTAATGGAGAGTGTGTGTTCTCTCACAGTTAGACATGTTTTTAGCCCCAGCAGTCTCCCACCCCCCTTATTTGAAAAAGATCACATAAACCTTCCTCTTGCCTGCTCTTCATGTCCCAGCATCAAAGGATGCTGTGTTATCTCTGGACACTTTAGCCTAAAGGATAGATCCCAGATATGGGCTTCTCCATCTCTTTTCCCTAGGTGACTAAGCAGGCCTTTGGGGAGATTCTGGGATAGACTGTGTTAGACACAGATGTTGTGAGAGGGCAGCCCTGCCCACCACTGTGCTCTAGACAGCATTTTCCTTACAAATGATGACTGTCATCTTGGTGAGAAGCAACAACAGAGCAGCTACGTGTAGCCTTTCCTGTTCTTTCCTCCCCATGTGGTGATTCTAGGATGCTGAGAGCCCAAGGATGCAGCATTTGAACACTGATTTTTGTTCATTTCTTCAAGGAATGGGACAACCACCAGAGCCTGCCTTTGGTCGAGGCTCTAGTCCTCCCAGTGCAATGATGTCATCAAGAATGGGGCCTTCCCAGAATGCTATGGTGCAGCACCCTCAGACTGCACCCATGTATCAGTCCTCAGAGATGAAGGGGTGGCCATCAGGGAACCTGGCCAGGAACGGGTAAGTATGGGACTCACTTTTACACGCTAGTACTGGAGCCAGGAGCCCCTCCTTGCTGGGTGGAGGAATCACGTGCTTGGCTCTCAGGAGGCATATGGCTTGTTTTGAGGTTGCTTTATATTGTGCCATGTCTGTGAGCATACTGAAGTTGTGAAAATAGAAGGCAGGCTGTCAAGTTTTTCTCAGGCTGGCCATGTTGGCACATGCCTTTAATCCCAGCACTCGGGCGACAAAGGCAGGAGGCTCTCTTGAGTTCAAGGCCAGCCTGGCTTACATAGGGAGCTCCAGACCAATCAGAGGTACATAGAGAGACACTGTCTCAAACAGCAATAACAAAGATGTTTTTCTCTGGTGTTTTCTGCTTAGGTAGAGGGACATTTGATAAAACTATGACAGTCTGTGTGTCCTGTGATCTGAATTGGTTTGGAAGCCACATTATCCTTTCTTTGCAGCTCTTTTCCCCAGCAGCAGTTTGCCCCCCAGGGGAACCCTGCAGCATACAACATGGTGCACATGAACAGCAGCGGTGGTCACTTGGGACAGATGACCATGACCCCCATGCCCATGTCTGGCATGCCCATGGGTCCTGATCAGGTATGAGCATCTGTCTATTCTTTGTTTAGACCCAGAACCCTAACAGTGTTGTGGAGATCTAAACAGGGGTCTGGATATACAACTTACACAAACTACTACAGTGTTTTGAAAGCATTTGGTTTGAAGGTCCTGAGCCGTTCGATATGTGTTGAAGTGGATTCTAAGAGTCTAACAGCCAGCGGTGCATGGCAGAGTTACAGACAGTGGGCGGTTTTTTGCTCTGCTGACCCTGTGTTTTTCTGTTAACAGAAATACTGCTGACATCTCCCTAGTGGGACCGAGAAGGAAATCACTGTACAGATGACACTGCACAGGATCATCGGGACATAACGTCATTGTCTGGGCATCCAGCTTGGAAACAAGGCCAGCGTGACCACCACCAGGGTGTTCCAAGTGCTGTCATTTGAGCGGAACTGGGTCTCAAGCTGAAGCGCACTGTCTACCTGATGCCCCCTGCCTCTGTGTGGCATGGTGTTCTGCCTCATGAGGAGGTGATTCTGGAGAGTGTGGTGTTCGTACTCACCACTCTCTCGTGTCCCATCCTTCTGCCTCGCCAGCCAAAGTCCTCACGTAAATCTCGATGGCTGGGGTTTCTGTCTTGCAGCACTGGACGAGGAGCTCAGTCTGCCTTCGAGTGTGTCGTCAGCAAGTAGTTCTGTGTCGCTCTCCTGTCCAGTGCATCAGTGTTTCTATGCTCGTGTCCTTCACAGGTGTCGTCCCCAGTGTCTGTTGTCCTAGGTGTCCTCCTGATCCCCCATAATTCTCAAGGATTTGTCAGTGATGTTAAATGGCTTTGCAGAGGGAAAATGAGATGGTAATATTGAGTTTTCCCACCCGGATGTGCAGCCAAGTGCACTTTACTGAGGAAGTCACGGAGAAATGCAATATTCTTGAGGGCGTGAGGAATGGTGAACCACATTCCTGGTTTTTGTCTGCACTAATCTGTTAGGACAAGAACAGGATTATTTTTTGTCTGTTTGTTGTTTCTTTTAAGTACTGGCGTCACCCTTTGCCTATATGGTAGAGCAATAATGCTTTGAAATAAACTTGTGAAACCCAAGGCCAGGTACTACACTCTGAATCAGAAGCTGGGGTGCTTCTGTGAATACACTTCTTTTTGTAAATAGTATCTTTTAAAATATTGTATTATGTGAAAATATATGTACATACCTTTTTTTTTTTTTTTTTAAGGTCACAGGAGCTCATTTTTACAGCGTTTGTGAAACTAAATATTTAACATTGTGGATTTCTGTAAGCTCCGTGCGGTGAAGCTGCAGGCTGAGGAGATGTCAGGAATGTCCAGCCTGGGGGACAGGGCAGCCTGCAGCTCCCCCTTGCTTTACAGGCCTCACTCCTTAATCTCTTAATCTAAAGGCTTTTTAAAGTGATCATTTGTTTAGATGTAGGCATTTAAATTTTTAAGAAAATTTCTTTACCAGAGAACTACGCACTTTGTTAATTTTCGGGAAAAGAATAGATATGGGGAAATGAGCTTTAAAACAAAAACAAAAACAAAAAAAAACCACCAAGAGTTTAAAAAACAAAACCGAAGCAAATTGATTTAAAAAAGAATCTTGTGTTTTTTTAAGCAGTCCATAGATTAAAGGATAATAATTTTGGAAAACTTGAGTATGCAGCCCATTTGTCACTTTAGGAGTGATTTCTCTTACGAGGACCTGAGCCCCACATTTAGATCCAAGGCCTTGGGCCCTTGCTGTGTGTGGTCTGGTGTCTGCTCAGCTCTCCTGTTCAGCTCCTGGGGTCTCTCACTACCTCTCTGCATCAGGGTGCCGAGCTCAGAACCAGGCCTGCCTGCCAGTGCCTCTGAGTCAGAGTGACACCTCAGCACGTGCCAGCCCCCTTCTTCCTCCCGCCACCTCTCTGCCTCCGGTTGGCACCTGTCCTAGTCAGTTTGGAGTAGGGAAACCAAGTATAATGCCCTTTATTTGGGTTTCTTAGGTTCAAACAGTCAGATGACATTAGGTTATTAGAACATCTGTAGCTTTCAAGTCTCTGCCAGCCCTGGTGTCATTTTCCATCTCCCGGAAGGGAGCACGACTCTCTGACCTCTGTGAATGAAGCTCACACTTCCAGAGCCCCTGCTTCCAGCGTGCTTAGGTCATGGTGGGCTTGCCCTGCGATTGACCCCCTGTCGTCCCAGGCTCTGCTGTGTGCTGAGCTTTTCAGGTGACATCTTAGCTGGCTGGGCTGAGCCTTCCTGGCTTAGGTGTAGGCCACAGTGGTGCTCCTCCTGACTTGGAAAGACATTTAAAATCCAGCTCCAGATTAACTGGTTGGCACCCCCTTTTTGTATGGGGGAAAAAAAGTTTATTATGTTTTTATATTTTCTACTGATTTTTATTGGTGCCAGTTCGAAATTCTAATTTCCTTTTAATAGCCTTTGGGATGATTTGCTGTTGTTACCGGAACTGCCCTTTAATCTTTTTTGGGTCACTCTTTGTACACTTTCTGCCTACCTCGCCTTCCCTCCTCCCTGGCACCTCTGTAGACCTGGTGTCTGGGGCAAACAGTACAGAAGCATTCTTTTCATCTGCTTTTACAATGTGGGGGCATTTCCAGTACCTACTTTTTTTTTTTTCTTTTTTTTTTTTTTTTTTGCTGAATCCAAAGATATATAAATAAAAAGTGTATTTTATGAAGATCAGAGTGATATTAAGGAAACATGTCTCCCAAAAATAAAAAAGCCGTGCCACTGTCATTAGTATTAGAACACAATCTCTCTCAACTGTGCCCGTCGGCAGTGGTCCTCAGTTCATCATAAGTCGGGTCAGAGGCAGTGGGCACCATGGCAGATAATTGGCTTTATTCTGGGGTAGATGCAGCTGGACCACGCAGAGGGTTGCCAGTTGACAACACGCCAGTCCAGCCCCTTTTCTATCTGCGGTGGCTGTGGGTTCTGTTCCAAAGTGCAAACCTGTAGGCTAGCTGAAATCTGGCCCTGCCATGAAGCGGCAGGGGTTTTTACCTCCAGTGCAGGTGATTAAAAACAGGGCGGCGTTTTGTTTTTCTTTGCCTCCTCCCTTTTTCTCTTCCTTTGAAAATACGGAGTTTTAAAGAAGAAATGTCACTCCAAGAGCAGTAAATTCTCAGGAACTGACCGACACCACTGAGAACACATTTGGGGTTAATCACGTTTATATTAAGTGTCACTTAAGATGATGTCATTCTTTACACTGCAAGGAATCGAAACCACGTTGGTGACTCAGTTGGAATGAGCTTTGGATGCCTTGCCGACTGTCTGGATGCTTTTGTAAATAAAGGTTTCTATTTAAACTTCAGCCTGAGCATGCTTTTCCTCTCCTCTCCACACCCAGGTCGGGGTGAAAGTGGGATAAGAAATAAGGCTCAGTGTCTGGTTTTCCTGGACCTGAGAAGGCATGTGAGAACTATGGGACCCTTTAGATGACTGGCTCTCGGCCTTCCTATTGCTGCAACCGGTTACATTCCTCAGACTCTGCTCATCCCCAGCCACAAAACTATTTTTGTTGCTACTTCTAACTTCTGATGACCTTAGGCAACCCCTGTGAAAGGGTTGTTAGTGCCCCAGGGTGAAAACCGCTGGTTTAGAGAAATGTGAGGACCCTCTGCTGAGGTTGGGTTGACCTGCCTCCAACCACCTGCCTTCTGGCAGCCACATGGAACAAAGGGCCAGCGGAGTAGAATGGTTTGCTGTTGAGAAACAGACTTTACAGATGGATGCCCCCGGGCTGGCGAGACTTACCTGGAGATCCCTTGAAGCACGGCTGGGTTTAATATTAATGTATAACTCTTTGCTTCTCCAAACCCTCTCCGTTGACGCTTGACAACATCTCGAATGCTTCAAGAAAAAGTAATAATAATAATAATAGTATAACGCAGCAAAAAAAGTTCCAAGATAGTCTTTTACAAAAATTGAGATTTTTTTTTTCATACCAATAGCTTGTCATTGGCTGGGGGTGTGAACACTGGAAGATGGTGCTTATACTACAAAATTTCTTTACAAATACAATGTCATTAAACCACAGGACACACATCAGCTTGGGGTTTCAGTACCTTAAAAAAACATCAGTTCTGGGATGGATAACAAAGGGATGAATCCTGGGCAGGAACAGAAATGTCTGGAAGCTCAAGGGATTATCCTTGACACTAGCCACAGAGCGTTTATTGACACCACGACTCTTGAAAAGAGTATTAGTGAGATTCCCCTACAGGTTCCTGTGTGGGTTACATGTGAGCAGTCACATATGTACAGTGAAGGCAGCTTCTGAGGCAGCCGGGTCATCCAGCAGGTGAATGGCAGGTACTGTTCTTGTGCTATAGACTCATTGATACTGCGCTGTTCACAGCACCATGGACTTCCGTGCTTTCTCCAAAGAATAAGGTTAAAACAAGCTTGTTTCCCTAAGCAATTGGGGGAGGGATTGCCGGGGGAGGGAGGGGGTGGGTAAATCCCAGCAATTTTCATCTCTGGAAGAAATGTCCATGGAAATTAGTTCCTTTGACTTTGTGAGCCTCTGAAAGGGTGAGCGGAGACTCCGGGTGTAGGAACGCATCCTGTGCGGCCGGTGAGGTTCCATCCAAAGCAAAGCAGGGCAACCAATGAGAGCCTCAGGAAGTGTAGGCGTTGTCTTCTAGGATTTCCTGTCCCAAGAGCTGGCCCTGCCTCCTGTCAGGTCTCCGGGGTCCAGCACTGGTCTTCTGGGGATTGGGTGGTTTTTGCATGGCCTGGGCAGCCACAGGAGGGAGGTTTCTCTCTCTGGCCGATTAGCCTTCCCAGCCTTCCCATAGCTGGCCCCTGCAGAACAAAGTGCACTCTCAGGCTTTGGTTACCATGCTGTCTGGGTTTTTTAAAAGTCAGCCCCACACTGCAGGTGTTGCTTCAAGGATGTGGCTGATGCAAAGGAGTACTTATGCCAAGAGGAAAGGAATCGCTCCACCCACTTGACTCACTTAGCCACTCAGTGGCTGCTTTTTAAGGATCTGGGTAGAACTGTGGCTAAGGGTTTGAGATGCACATTCTGGAACCTGGCCCGTTATTATTGTCCTCACACAGGCTCAAATGATGACAAGGGACCTGGGTAGGCAGGTTGGGCGACTGCATCAAGGGGAGCTTCCAGTCTTAGCGCCATTATTAAATCGAATTCTCATTTGCATTTTTCAGAGGATCTGGCAAAGCTGTATCTGGACCCCTTGGGGAACAATGTGGCTCCCTGCTTTAGACATGGGGTGAGCTGCAGGTTGCTGCTGTCTGCATGTGGCCTGTGACAGCCATTCTGCTGAGAAGGGCACACACTTCTGCAGCCACGTCCTTCAAGGTATCCGTCAGCTGTGGTGCCTAAGCACCTGTCAGCTCTCTGTCTCGGGGTCAGGCTTACAGATTGTTACAGAGAACAGCAAATCTATTATGATCAGGCATTAATCTGAAACTTGAAATGCATTTGGATGATTTTACAGGAAAAGCAGCTATGATTCCCATATTAGTGGGGGAGAAGAGGGTAATAAAGATAGGGCATGCGTGAAGGCCATGGGCAGGAAACACTAAGGCTTGGGTAGAGTTTGGTTGTAGAGCTCTTGCCTAGCACGAGCTACTCCTGGCTTCAATGCCAGTACAGAAAAACAGACGATAGTGTAACAAGACTAGCTAGTTAGAACCAGCTCTGCTTGTCTGCAAACTGGTTCTTCAACTCACAGTGATTTGGAAGAAGGTCTCTTCATTTCTGGCCATTTTCGACGCTGAAACTGCCTAAATGTTCAGATGCCAAAAGGGAGATGCATGTTAAACACCACCCAGGAAATCATGCTGCCTCCCTCCAAAAGAACTATGCAAAGTGGTATCTGAGAGGACATCTGTCACTTATGGTCGTTATACCCCCAGACGGACAGTTTCTCAGGTTCAACCATTAACCAGGACAGGTCAAGATGGGGAAACTCAGCCCAAACTTTAGGAACAAAGCCAAATACCTGTATTGCTCATAGCTTCCTCCGTCTCTGAGCCCTAAGTGAGAGAGGAACAGAGTAAGAAGAGTTTAGGGTGAATGGCACAAGCATCAGCAAGCCCTGGGGTCGCTAAGGAAGACACAGCTAAGAACCGCCTCCAGTTTGCCGGTGCCAATGCCAGAATGTTGCTAGGGCTCATTGCTCAGAGTGGATGATGGCCTTTAGTCCGCTAGGTGGACTTGTAGATTGCCCCCAGCTGAGCCCCGTCAGTCATAGTATACATTGAGCCTTCGTTCAAAGTTGTCTTAGTGACGGGGAAGGGGAGGCACAGGTGTGGGTGTTAGTGCCACATATGGTTCCTTGCTGGTGGGTGAGGGACCCCCTGTGAATTCCTGAGGATTTGGTGGTATGACCACAGCCCATGGGGAAAGCAATCCAGTGATGACGTCACTCCTAAGCTGAGGAGAGAGTCACGTCGGGGCTGTGGTGAGAATTCCCACACATTATCATTTGGCATTGGCTTGGCCCAGTACTTACACAGGATTGCACAACTGTCACAAAGTAGCACTTGAGAGTCAGGTGGTTTTTTTTCTCTGCAGCCACTCTGATACCGTTTGTTCAAGTCCCCCAACCCACCTCCCCCACCCCTATTGCAAAGCAGACTGGCACTCCTGGGTCTGTCTCCTCAACTTCCCACTTCCTGATAGGAACTGGAAGCCTCTTAGCACAGACAGGTAGAGGCTCCCTAGGCTGTCTGTGTCCACAGCGTTTGTAGCTCCCGCTACACTTGTTGAGGCTAATAAGCACATGACATCCTCCTATTGTTTTTCATCTTAAAACATCTGGCCAGGTGTGGTGGTGCAGGCCTTTGAGCCCAGCACTTGGGAGGCAGGGGCAGGTGGCTCTCTGTGAATTCAAGGCCAGCCTGGTCTACAGAACGAGTTACAGGACTACACAAAGATCCCATCTTGAAAACAAAACCAAAAACTTCATGTAACTTAGAAGTGAGTGCTGGTTTTACCCCAATCACCCCAAAACTCAGGGGCAGCTTGTGCCACCTCCTTTTCTGTTACCATGAATCATATGTGAGCTATCCCACTGTACCTCAAGTCTTGTCATTCTCTCTCTTACTGAGCCCCGGGCTCAGTCTCCCTGGATAACCATGTTTCATGCCACTATTTACTGGATCCAGCCTCATCCTCTACTTAGCAATCACTGTCTTTTTAAAATATCGACTTTCACTGCCCAAATGTAAACCCTCCCATCAACCCACAACAAACCAATCAAGTTTAAACTTTCCTTTGTGGCCCATAGCGCCTGCCCTTCTCCACACTGGGCGGCTTGTGCTCCTTCCACTTCCCGGCACATGGGTTTCCTCAGTGATCCACAGTTCGTTCCTCTACAGTGGCCACACCCTGATCTATCTCAGCATATCGCATATCCTGGCTCACTCCGTTCAAGCCAGATGCCCCCCTGGATGGGTGCTTGCCCCGAGCAGCTCCACACCTTGCTCATACATTTGCTGCCCAGGAACTCAGAAGACTTGTGAAGAATGAAAGAGCCAAAGGGAGGAAGACGAAAAAGAGAGGTCTGTACCCTGTATAGATTGTATGGGTTCTCAGCTCCCGGAGGCGCAGCTTCTCTGTACCCTTCCCTGAGATTCTGGGTTCATCTATGGGGCAGACACGACTCACGCTTTCCTTTGCCGGCTCCACGTGAACCAACTCACCCAGGTCCATGTTGCGGGTCCGGGGGTTGCACTGCTTGTAGCCTTTACAGCTCCTTAGCTCCATGAGCTGCACATGCAGCTGGTTGAGAACGTCCCTGTCCAGTGTGTTGACTGCATTCATCAGCTGACGGGAAAAGGGTAGCTGTCACCAGCGAGTGTCCTGGGAGCCCTACCTACATCTCCTCTAACCAGGGCACTTAGCTCAGGCAGGCTGGGAGTGGAGGTGCTTTGGGGGTACTAGCAATACCAAACCTTTATTTCTGCAAGAGCCACGGGAGATGGGGAGTTAAATGATGGCTCAGATTCTCTGCTGGGTCTGCTCAGTGGAGATGGAAATTCGGGAGAAGACACAAACCACGCCCATGCGCTTAACCTTGAGCTTCTGCAGCTGCCCATTGCGTATCTTGCATGGCTGGATTTGACCGGTCTAAGCCTTGGGTTCAACCGAACACTTTTGTTCAGGGACCCCTTGGGGCTTTGTCCAGTCTGGCACCACTGATGGTCACTAAGTGACGTTGTCTACCACCGTCTTTGGTAAAGTATGGGCTAAGCTATCAGAGAAGGAAGACCGGCTGTCTGTGGGACTTGTACCATGGCTGGTGACATCCTGATGTCACACTGCATGGAGCTGCGCCAGGCTTTTTGAATGAGGTTGAATGGTTGGATGTTACAGTGGTCACCCTCACGGTGCAAAGAGTTCTACTGTTTTTACTGCTTGGGGTTGTCTTGTGCTGCTCTGAGTAATTTCCATCAATATCTCTACTGAGGTGGTTTACAGTAGGGAGACACCGCACAGAGCTTGCCTTGGGTGCGTGCTGGGTGAATGTTAGGGTTGCTTGTCTCCATGGCAACCTAGAGGGTCCAGAATTTAGCCTGTTCCTGTAGCTCTGATTGCCTAAGGGTCTATGGAAGTACCCACTTAGCCCTGTCTGTAGTCAGTATGTGCCTGAGGGAGAGAAGAGCAGTACTGTAGATCAGACACAGCGCAATGGAGGGAGACACATAGTCCCAGACTCCATGTGGCTTCAGAACTCAGTCTTCTAGGCTTACGGACCTTGTGGGACTCATCTATTCTGCAGGTGTATGCCTGTCTAGCTGGTAGTACCTATGTGTCTCATGCTCCTGTCTCCCCATCTCTCTGACAGTGCTGGGTACCTGGTAAGGGTCTGTGCTGAGGTCAAAGTATTCTATGAAGCCAGTCGCAAATTCACAGAAGAGGAAGTTGTGGGTCTCGTTGATGGTCCTCAAGCACCAGTACGTGTTATTGTTGGCGCTGGTGCAGGCGCAGAAGGGCCCCACTGCGGAGGGAAGGCAGCATGTTCTGAGTGTGCCAGCACAGACAGTCTGTCAGGCAGCCTCCCTGAGATGGGTTCTCAAATGCCGAGCAACAGGCACAGGTCTCTAAGACACCTCCAGCAGTGTGGCCCTCTAGAGCCTGGTAGGTGGCCATGCCCAGCCTTCCGCGCCCCGCCCACTCCTGCTTGCCCACGCCCTGCCTGCCCGTTTGCTCACGCGTCCAGAGCGGCGCCGTCTGCCAGTGGTGGTTGTCGTGGGTGAAGCACGTGAGGCCCGGCATGCTGCACGTATCGTTGTTCTGAAGACGCTTGAGCAACTTGCGAAGTTTCTTCTTGCGTTTCTGCTCCCGCAACAGCCATACCTTGTCCTTCTCCTGCAGACCCTTCCTGAGGGCACGGAGGACCGCACATGCTTGGGACCTCTTAGGGGTCAATGACCTCAGCCTTGTGGTTCACCCCAGGGGTTGGGCAGAGTCACCAAGGGCTCCAAGTCCCTCTGTTGTTGTCCAAGCTACAGCTAGGACCAGACCCCAGGGCCTTTCTCCTCCTGAAGCTTCCTTCAGCCCCACCCCACCCCCCAGCAGCACAGAAATGGGTGCCCAGTGCTTAGTGTGGCTGCAGCACCCTATCTAGTCACAGCCTTGGTATGGACCTGGGGCCAGCCCCTCCAAGGATTGCACAGACCTCACCTTCCAGGGGAAACCCAGCCCAGCCTTCTTAATCTTCCTTGTATGTTTTAATCCAGGCAGGTAGCCATGGCACCTTCCCCCTTTGGCCTATCCCTGTCCTTACCTGAAAGGATGCAGACTGGAGCCTTTGTGCTTGAGGCGGCCTTTGTGCTGGCTGTGGTAACTGCAACAGACCCCCACCACCCCAGTCCCCACAAGTCAGAGTCTTGCTGGATACCCCAGCAGGCGTGCAGTGAGGTTCACTGCTCTTGCCCACTGTACCTTCTCCTGGGAGGGATGGAGGGCACTGTAACCTCCTGATGGCCAGCTCTGTGCTTGTCTTAGATATCTCAGGTCAGACTTTACAAGGACAGGGTGGGAATAATTTAGCCCGAAGGCTGGGTCTGCCTTCAGTTGATGTCAGCCATGGCCTCTGAAGGCCGGTTTACATCACAATATGTACCTCATGCTTTGGGGCCTGGCACCTTACAAGGCCCGAGTCAGCAAAGGTGTTCAGAACTGTGTGGCTCCTTCAGTTTATATCAAGGACAATTCTTGCTCTGGGTTCCCTTGTCACATGTGTTAGTTATGTGACACTGAACAGCGACTGCAGAGAGACCCCATGTCTCTCCGTGTGGGAAGTTCTCTCAGGCAAGGAACCCGAGTGACAACCCAGCAGTTCCCAAAGGCAGCAAGCAGAAGCCTGTGTCCCTGCGAACTGTGCAAGGCAAGGTCCTGACGACCCTGTTAGATGCCCAAATGCAGCTCAGTCTGGCCCCCAAGGGGCGGTCCCTGGGTTTTGCGGATGAAAGTTATTAATGGCTCTTTATCTTGACAAGCAAAGATACAATTAAAAAGCAAGAGAGGGGTCAGGGTGGAGAGGGGCGTGTGTCTGCAGGACCCACTGGTGCTCAGGGCTTGAGTGGGTGGGCCCGTGTTGCTCCCTCACCTGATTTTATGACAGTCACATTCTTCTGGCCGCTTTTTCTTCAGGTGACCCCTGACTTCTCGAAGGTTCTTAATTTTGTTCTGCAGGGTTTCGATCTGAGGGAGGGAACAGGAGAAGCCTAGAAACCACATGGCAACTGCGGGTGGGATGGGAGCCTCCCTGAAGGTCTAGACTGCCCCCCCTCCCGCCATTGGAGCTGCAGGATGCTGTAGCAAAGAGCAGCTCTGTGGGGTATCTTGCAGTTCTAAATAAAGTATGCTGCACTGTCTTTAGCCAGCCAGCCAGCTCTGGGCTGGACCTTTGGCTGGCTGCTAGATCCTATGACTCAGATTCCTATTCTGGGATCATGGATTCTGGGGGACCAATCTTGCTTTTTTTTCCCCTTGCCAGCCCCCCCCCCCCCGCCCTTCTTGTGGATGCTTGCCACTAGCCTGTGCTGCCCCCTAGTGGCCACACCTCATGGTCGATGTGCAATTTGTGGTCTTTCCAAGCTTGCAGGGACTTGTACAGGTCCAAGTCACACTGCACTGTATCATTCTCAAGGATGTAGCACCTGCTCAAGAGAAAGGGTCATGAGTGTCCCTGAGGGGTGACAAGGGGCCTAGCCTGCCCGCTTACCCCCCAGCCTCCAGCCAGACTCTCACCGATGGGTCACTTTAATAGGATTGGGGGCAGAATAATCTGGAAGGCCACCAGTACCACTGAAACTTCCACCATCTTTGTCATCCTGGTCTTCGGGGGTCCCTGGCCAGTGACGCTTGGTAAGGTTGCGGGGCTGGGGCACATTATCCAAGCCTACGTGGTATATCTCACCGTCCACCTCAATAGCCACGGAACGAATGGAGCGGTTCCGGGCATAGCTGGCCTTGTACTCTGTGGGTCACAGAAGGGATAAGTCAGAGAGACTGGGACAGGCCAGCCAGGTATCAGACACGAGTCTCAGTGTTGTCCAAGTGTGGGCTTGGGAGATCTATCCAGGGTCATGGGATGGTCGTTACACTGGGCAGGCTGAAGAAGTAACTTGGATTTTCAGGAGAGCTGGTGAGCTGGCTTTGCAGGTGATGATGCTTCCAACACCCGAGTTTGATCCCTGTGGCCCGTTGTGGTAGAAGGAGAGAGCTAACTCCTGCAAGATGTCCCGACTGCCACACGTGGATTTGGGGAGCATGGAAGTCTGCCAGTGTGGACTCTGAATGGGACAGTCAGTGTGGTCTGATGACCTAACCTTCCTCCTTTGACACTAAGGCCCAGCCACACCACCTGGCTTCCTGTCTGGCCCTAACTGTCTGCTTCTCCCACCATTAGAGTGGTCATGTGAGAGAGGTTGGAGAACACGTCGACCTCCTCATCTCCACCCTCTCTAGACCAGAGGGCTCCACCTGGAAATTGATGCCAAGCCTACAGGGCCCAGTTGCCCCTTGTGCTGCTTGGCCCCTGTTCACACTGCCTCCTAGTGGCCTGTTCTAACACTGCTGCCCTCTCGGGTTGTAGCTTGGGAGGAGGGTTTGTGTCCCTTGCTCCTAGGACGGCCCCCAGGCCTGGAGCGAGCATCTGTGGAATTGTTTGAAAGTTCACATGGCCCGAGCCTGGCTGCTCCTCCTGCACCGTTTGTCTGTGACACTTACTTTTCTTAAAGAGCTTACGGCGTCCGGTCAGGCCCAGTTTGTAGTCCCCTGCCCCGTCACAGCTGCAGGCCTCGCTGCTCTGGCTGTCATACTTGGGCACCAGGTTGGAGAGGGCTCTGCCACCGCCGCCGCCACCAAACCGCATGGGGCCTTTACATTTGTGCAGCTTCAGTGTCCCGGAAGGGTCCTCTACACACTGCCACTTCTGTGGGGATACAACAGGGCATCGGGTGTCACAACCCCGCCCCCATCCTGTTTGTCACACCCACCTCTCCTCTCTCTCTGCCACCCCCAACTGCTTGCTTCTCTTTCCTGTCCAGACTTAGCTGGACCGTCCACCTCGTTCACAATACAGCCCCTGGTGGAGTTGCTCCTGTCTGCCTAAAGCCGTGTCTCCATGGTGGATGATCAGGGCCACGTTATTCCAACTTAAAACCTTCCAAGGCCCCAGCTTCAGAATCTGAGCTGCTAATACCTGCTCTGGTCGACCCGACATGCTCTTGGATTTCCCCACCTGCTGGTTCTGCTACTCCTCAGCCCCTCAACTCTTTCAGTACTCGTGGGTGCTTTCAGTGACACTCAAACCTCAGCATGAAGTAGGAATGTCTTGATCCCTACTTGGAGAGAAAGCACTGAGAGGAAGAAAACCCTGCTCCAGAAACAGCCTGGGGGAACCGGGGGTGTGCAGGCGCTGCAATCTGTAGCCCAGTGCCCCTGCTTTTCGAGGTCTTGTTCACCCTCCCTCTCCCCACCAATCCACTCATCCAGCAGCCAGAGTTTACTGTCACAGCTCCTTGTTGCCTCACACCCCTTGGTGGGGGGCAGAGGGGACTGCTCTAGATGCCACCCCTCCCCCGTTCTCTCCCTGGATACTACCTGGGTTACACATTTACTTAGTGTCTCTCTTGTGATCGATGTTCTTAAAAAAAAACAAAAAAAAAAAAAACCTTGGGCTGGAGAGATGGCTCAGTGGTTAAGCGCACTGACTGCTATTCCAGAGGTCCTGAGTTCAAATCCCAGCAACCACATGGTGGCTCACAACCATCTGTAATGGGATCTGATACATCTTCAACAGTGTACTCATAAAAGAATAATTAAATCTTTAAAAAAAAACTTGAAAGCTATCTCTTAATTCCTTTATAAATGAACAGCCAGCCACAAAGAGTATTCCACCACAGTGCAGGAAGGCAGAGAAATGCAAGGTCACACACCCAGAGGACACTGCTACCCTGACAGGGACCAGAGCCTGCCATGTAACCATGGGAACCACATCCCAGAAGGCTTGGAAGATTCAGCCATCTCCTTACCTGCCCCAGCTGCTCGCATGCTGTCTGGTACTCAGCTCGCTGACACAGGTCCTTCACGCGCTGGTACTTGGGCAGGAAGTTCTCCTCCTGGGCATTCACTTTGTCACCCTCCCTCTTGTGGAGCAGTTTGCTGAGGGAGATGCGGGGCTGGTTGGGCTGGGTGGAGTCCTGGGGTGACTTGTCCTAGCCTAGGCTGCAGCCCTATCTAGCTCTACGGAGACCTGCTGTGGCAGACAGGTGTCTGCTTGAGGGCACCTGGGTTTTAATGGGAAGTCTATAGAAGCTGTTTGTCCCAGATGGCATGAGATAGAATTGTACAAGTTCTGCCGAGTAGGTTGAAAGGGGACACGTGGCCTCTGGATTCAAATTCTACATCAGTCACCCAGTCGTGACGGGGGATTTGGATACAGCCTCCGAGTCACCTGGAACTATCCCGCCTCCTAGAGTCTTGTAGCCGCTCCCTCCAGGGCTGTCCCTGCTCAGTACTCACCCCCTCTCCACCAGGAAGGAGTCTCGCCAGACCCTCAGCTTCTTTTTCAAGTGGAACCTAGAAAACAAGCAGGGTCCAGCTTCCTGTCTGCAGGGCCCCAGTGTCCCCACCCTGCCCACAGGTTCTCTACACCCTGGGCCAGGTGGAAGTCATTGAGTGACACTGGAAAGGTCTCCAGGGTCAGGGCCACTTCTCCAAGATGTGGTCTGAATGCCTCTCTGTGGTTGAAGTCACCTATACGTGGGCATTTGTGTGCATGTGTGTCCCAGGCTACAAATGCTGACAGCATTTCCAGTTCTGGGCTAGTGAGTGTCTGCAGGGGGCGATTTCTCCTGATCTATCAGGGTAGGGGCTGTGTAGCTGGAGCCTGTGTATATAAAGTATGCTGTCGGCCCCATTTTACAAATGGGTACACTGAGCATCGGAAAGGCTCACAGAAAGATATCATCCAGGGGGCAATTTCACTGTCGACCACAAGGGGTCGCTCCTGCCTTTCTGGTTCCTCATAGCTCCACCTTTTGGCCTTGTATCATTTTAGCTTCGGAAGGTCCTTAGCTTCGAATGGGAGGACAGAATCCCAGACAGGGCTGGTCCTTCATTCTCTTATGAGTTAGCTTGGGGCACCTAGATCCTGATACCAGTACCCTTCCCAGTTCCTTCACCCTGGCTAGGGAGCCTCCTCCCCCGGGCCTGTCCTGTTCTCACCGGTTCACGGGCCGCTCTGAGTCTAGTAGTTTGAGGATGGACTTCCCATCCATGTCTGCAGGGATGTCCAGTCCAGCGATATCCAGTATGGTGGGGGCCAGGTCAATGTTGAGGACGATGTGGGGGTTCCTGGGGGACAGGGGGAGTGGAAACTTGACCACCTGGGTGGTAGCTTAGCTTGGGACAGAGGCATCTGGAGGTGAAGAGGGAGAGCAGCCTGTGGGGGGTCGGGGGGAGCTTCCGTCCTGACCCTCTGACCGTTATGGTGGCCAGTTCCAGCTGGACTATCTGCCGGGCCACTGTCAAGGTCACCTGTCCTAATGCTACCTCCTCTGCCTCTCGGGTACACGCACACCCTCTTGTTGATTCTTGCTAGCTGGGCATGCAGTCTGGCCTCTAACCCAGAATGATCTTCCTCTGGGCACCTGTGTGACGCCTTTAGCTCTTAACAATGAATCAGGTGACAAGCCCCATAGGCCTGGGGACCCCGCTCCCGGGATCACATTGCGGGGATCCGCTCAGTAGCCTTCCGTGTGAGAGTGACCCAGCAAAGATCATCGCTAACTAGCACAGTGGCTGAGGGATGGGTTGGTGCTCCAACTGTTCTGTGGACAGATGTTCAGCCCTGTCTCACTGGAGTCCTTGCTGGCTTTGTAGACGGGCCATGCTGAAGGCTGCTGTACAAGCCCCAGTCCTCCCTCTGCAGATACCTGGCTGGACCTTGATTCCCCCGGTCCCCCGCCTGCTACAGGGACATGGTGGCCATGATTCCCAGCCTTTCTTTTATCTCTGACCCCTATAAGCATTTCTGCCTCAGGTGGCCATCTCAAAGGCGAGGCCACGGAGAACAGCTGAGGGCCAGGGCCCATGGGGCCCTGGAAGGCAGAAGGCTTGCTCAGTGGCTGCTGCCAGGGCACAGAACCCCACCTCGCTGTTCTTCACGGGAGTTCATAGCTCCTGGCTACTGCCTCAGAAGAAGGGAGGGGCGTGGCTTAAACCTGTGCTGAGCTTCAGACAAAGCAGAATCCAGGGTCTCCCTGTGAGCCCGGGTCCTGGGGTACGGGTAGAGGAGACACACTTACAGAGAGCCAGCTTCCACGTTGGGGCCCCTCACATAGAACGGGACTCTGATGTCAAACTCATAGGGCATGGACTTGCCCTTCACCAGGCCAAACTGGCCAATGTGGTAGCCGTGGTCGGCGGTGTAGACGATGTAGGTGTTGTCCAGCTCACCCGTCTCCACTAGCATGTCATAGATCTGAAAGAGAGGCCAACGGTGAGGTGGCCGGCCTAGTGTGAGGGGCAAAGAACCGGAGACCTCCAGTCTCAGTGGACCCATCCCCTTCTCATCCATGCCTTGGGGCAAATCCGATTCTGTGCAAGGGCCCTGGGACTGGACTGTTTGTGAGGCCACTCCCCTCAGCTGTTCCTTACACTTGTTAATATCTGTCCCTTGTCTGTGGATAGTTCCCATGGGGTGGGGGGTCTTGATGTATGAGGGTCTCGTTATTTTTCTCTCTGACCGCTGGTAGCTGTGTCCCACTTGGGCTGACCCTTAATAAATGACCTTGGATGAATGAATGAATGAAGGAAGGAAGGAAGCTAGACGTGGCTAGGTTAGGAATTGATAACCTGAAATAACAGTCCTGTGTGAGGGTCTGCGACCGTCCAGTGTGGCTACCGAGCATGCTGTCTAGTGTGGCCAAGAAATGGAATTTGAATTTTAGAGTATTTTGATTTAAATTTAAATAGCTATGGATCCATGTTGAGTCAGCTGTTAGCCCACACAGTGGAATATGAGTCCTTAATATATGAGGTGTGTGTGTGTGTGTGTGTGTGTGTGTGTGTGTGTGTGAAGGTCAGAGGACAACTTTTGGGAGTCAGATTTCCCTACCCTCTGGGTCCTGGGGATTCTGACACAGGCTTCACTGTGGCTGAGCCTTGAAAACTGTGCTTTGATGGAAAAGTCAGTCCCCGAAGGCCAGATTTTTAGATCCATTTGCATGAAATGTCCAGAGTATCAGGAAGGGCTTAGTACCTGCAGAGACTGGGGGTGGCGGCTAAGAAAAGGGGTCTTTTTCCCCTGGGGGAGGATGATGATGAAGATGCCCCAACTTGACAGTGGTAATGGTTACACAGCTCTGAGTGGATGTCAGTCAGTGAGTGCTGTGCACGTGGCCTAGTGATGTCACTGAGCGCTGTGCACGTGGCCTAGTGATGTCAGTGAGCGCTGTGCACGTGGCCTAGTGATGTCAGTGAGTGCTGTGCACGTGGCCTAGTGATGTCACTGAGCGCTGTGCACGTGGCCTAGTGATGTCAGTGAGTGCTGTGCACATGGCCTAGTGATGTCACTGAGCGCTGTGCACGTGGCTTAGTGGATGTCAGTGAGCGCTTGCCCAGTGAGAACGAGGCCCTGAGTTCAATCCCCAGCAGCACATAAACTGTGTGGCACATATCTGTAATCTTAGAGTGTGGGAGGTGGAGGCAGGAGGATCAGGAAGGAATTCAAGGTCATCCTTAGCTATATGGTGAGTGTTAGGCCAGTCTGGGCTACAGGAGACTCTCAGTCTTAAAAACAAAACAAAACAACACCCATTGCGTTGTACACTTTGACTAAGTGTAAGAGTCATAGCTCAATAAAGCTACTAAAATTTTAAGTGGGTTTTTTTCCCTCAGAAAAGCATCAGGCTACTGTGGTTCATCAAGCAGCATAGGCTCATGGGAGAAGTTTAGGAGTCGGAGGCCTTCCCTCTGGATTGCTCCAAGCCCCTTTCCCAGGCTGACATGCTGACATAGCGCTTGGCTCTTTGACTTAGGTTTTCAGGTTAGGACAGGGCGAGGGGCGGGGACAGGGCGAGGGGCGGGGACAGGGCGAGGGGCGGGGCCTACCGTCTCCATGGAGTCGTCCACAGACATGAGGGTCTGTAGGCGTTTGCGCTGTAGCATGTTGGTGAATTCCATGTGAATGGGCTTCATGGGTCCCGTGTAGCGCATGATCCAATGCTTGTCTGGGTTGGGTGCATAGTTGTAACTCGGTGTGCTGGTGGCAAACACAGGCAGTCAGAAAAATGCCCTGGACAGCTCACTCGCTGGAGTCAGTGGGGGCTGGGCGAGTGGGCTGGCCTAAGGTGTAAACCGGAGGAGCCACCTTTTAGGAGGCAGTGGAGCCTTAACTGGACGTTGAGTCCCCAAGTACAGAATGCCAGCAGCTTGTCATGAGCCTTTCTTTGAGAACTTTCTGGAGTTCATTCATTAACCCTTCCAAAGAGGCTCCAGCTGAGAGGCTTCTCAGGCCCAGAGCTTGATGCCAGGTTTCCATCCCTCCCTGCACTTCACCTTCTCTATTTCCCAGCCCCAGGGCACAGGCATGGCTGTCACTCTGGTGAAGGGAGAATTGTGGGTAGGTGAGCTCTTTGCACTAAGTCTTGGTTTGAGAAAGCAAAGAACAGGTGTGAAATTAAGTATGTTACAGCCGTGCACGCAGGGCCCACACACTCTGTGAATATCCACTTTTGGGACACAAGACACGCTTTTGATTCTTTGCCACAATTATTCTTCCCGTTGTGATTTGATTGCTCTGTGAGCTAAGTCGGGAAGGTCAGGAGTTCAAGGCTTGCTTGAACCCAGTGAGACCTTCTCTGGGGGGAGGAAAAGAAAACCCAACTCAACCCAAACCAAACCAAAAAGCCCAAACTGTAAATCCAAACCTAACCCACTGGAACCTAACCCATCGCTCCACCACCTGCTGGGTCTCAAAACATGGGTGCCCAGTCCCCTCGGATCCCATCCCTACCCCAGTAAGCTGAAATTACAGCCACGGGTTGTTTTTTGTTTGAGACAGACAGGCTCATCAGAGTGGAGTTGGAGGGGGATGGGAGGCTGTGTGAGGCAGAGGAGGGGCGGGTTTTCTTGTCAGAACAGCCAGTGCCCTCCAAGGCACCGGCTCGGGCACTGGCCCTGCCTTGGGACCCCAGCGCTCTGTCACATGTCAAAGGGTCTTGTACAGAGATGGCCCCATGGCATCTTGCAGCAGTCTGACAGGAAATGGCTACTGTGTGCTTCTGAGGAAGCCGGGGCCTCAAGGCTCCCCAGCTCCTGCAGCCCACACATCTTTTGATTATGAGAAATGCCCGTGTCCTGTGTGGCCGGCCCAGGGCATGACCTGTGTGTAGAACATTCTTGGGAACAAGCCTCCTTGTCTCAGGGAGCTAGAAGGGGCTGCTGGGGCTGCCCAGGTGGTGGACTATGAGAAAGTCTCTCCCCGTGACCCAGCTTAGACTCCAGGATGCAATGGCTACCCCTGAATTCCCTAGGAGTTCTATCTGGGAGCCCTTGCGTGGAGGGTGGCTCAGGTAGCCATGAGAACCGGCGAGTGACTCCCACCAGCCTTTTACTCTGGGAGACTAAGGAACCAGAAGCTAGAGAGCTAGGTCCTAACTCAGGACCTGGGCCAGCCAGCTAGTCACCTGGCCCAGGCTAGGCTCCTCAGACATCTGAAGAATGTCTGCATGTCCCTAAAGAGCCTTCAGTTGGCCACCCTGTATCCTCACACAAGGTGATGCCCAGAGGTGACTTCCTTCATAGCAGCCCGTGACGCCATCACACATCTTGGGAGGGCTTGCTCCCGGATGTCTCGAACGGGAAGATGTGGTGAGGGCTGGCAGGTGTATGTGTACGTATCTGTGCAGCTCTGGGAGCTTTCGTACCTGCACACTTAGTCATGTGTGATTCTGTATCTTGGTGCTTTCATGTGCCTCCGCATATTTGAATGTTTGCACGTGGTTGTTCTGCTGGTGTGTGTCTGTGTTTACCTGTGTTTGTCTCTGTGTGAGTTCTTTTGTGCCCGTTGTGTGTGTCTGCATGTATACGGTGTGCCTATAGATTTACTGTAACATACTATGTAACATACATGTATCTGGACGTGTCCATGTATGTGTCTGAACATGTATGATTGTGTGCCTGTGTGTACTGTGTGTCCCATCTTTCTATGTGTCTATATTTCAGCGTCTGAATGCATGTCTGCATGTGTGTGGCATGGTGGTGGGGAGGAGGGTCCTGGGAGGACTGAGGGAAGTGAGCAGGGCTGGTGGCGTGGCTCAGGAATGCTTGTCACAGCACGGGAAGTCTGTTCCGGGAGCAGGGATAAGGCTGGCGTGGAGAGGGTGGGAGATGCATGCGTGAAGAGCCCTGCACACTGCACACCACCATCCGTGCAGACCTCTGCCCCCTTCACTTCTCCTCGTCATAGTTACCCTCCTGCAGAACTGTTCAGAGTCGCTGTCTTCCAGGGATAGAGCCTCTCAGAGCCATGGTGGCCTGCAGAGTCTGGGCAAGCAAGTCCCTTGCTAGTCATTGTCAGAGTCTGTGATTTCACTTCAAAGGGACGGCGCAGAAGCAGGCAGTGTCAAATAGCACACCCCTCTGGTAGCACTGCTGGCCCCCCTCCATGGGAAAGAGGGTGGAGGGTCACAGCGGGAGGGGGGAGAGGGTAGCAGGTGAGGGGGCTGGGCAGACAGGCGCTGTTTGTACAGAGGCTGCATGGGGTTCTCAGGGTAAGGGTAGCCTGCTGCCCCCCAAATGGGGTTCATTATCTCCTGTCAGCTCCTCCCTGAAGCCCGGGGATCATAAGGCTAACATACCCTGTAATCTCTCCAAGTGCGGCTCACGGTCAGAAAATAATTAGATCTGGGCTGGGGGAGGGTGGCGCATTCTGACCATAATGAAAATTAAACACCCTGGATATTAAGGCGGAGTCCCAATTATCCTGTCCTTGCTAACCCTAGAATGTCGACGCAAGGGCTGCTGAGTGTCACTGCTAAGCCCGAGGAAGTCTAAGGCAGAGAAAAGCCAGAATACTTTCCAGAAAGTTGTACTAGCTAATTGGGTGCAGGACTTGGGGCCTGGGTGGTGAGGTGGGTTCTGTGGCGTCACAGCTGGGTGACCTCTATGTTTTCTCATCTTTAAGATGGCGACACTAAGTGAGACAGCATCAGAGGTGATCCTAATGACCCTCTTCTTGGTTTACATGCTCCTCTGTAGGTAGAAGGGGTAGTGGCTTCCATCTTTGCCTCTTTCCCTTTCTGTAGCGCAGTAAGGAGAGGCCCACACAGCAAGAACTAAGATCGGGGTAAGGACCTCAGCTCACCCTGAACCCCAGGCTCCTAGCACAGGGTTATGAGCTGATGTTTGCTTGCTCTTTAACGGTGCCAAACCTGGGGGTCATTTGCTATGTGGCAACAGAGAACCGATACACCAGGTTCACCCTGAAGACCTAAGGATGGCCGCGACCAGCTGGCGGGGCTGTGGACCCTGTGATGGTGTTTGTTGGCACCTGGGCTGGACTTACAGACATGTAGGAACTGTGAGGGTTTTTCCAGAGAGATCTGACCGAAGGGGTAGGAACCTGCCGGAATGTGGGGAATACCATCCTATAGACTGGGGTCCTGGACTGATAAAAGTACCAGCGTTTATCTCTGTGGCCTGACCGCAGATGCCATATGACCAGCTGCCTCCTGCTCCGGCCACCATACCCTCCCAGCCATCATGGGCTGGTCCCTCAAACTGGGAACAAATTCAGTCTTTCCTAAGCCCCACCTCTCAGGAGTACCGGGAAGAACCGGTTTAAATACAGGATATGAACATAGGCTCATTGGCTGACGTGTGGATCCTCAGAGTGTGAAGACACAGATCCCAACCAGGAAGCACCTGCTTATGGGCTAGGGCCAGGCTGGCTGGTCTGTGTCCTGGAGCCACAACTGATAAACAGCGGACTCCAGGGATCTTTGTGTGCCTTACCGACTGAGCCATCTCTCCGGGTAGCTTCCCCTTCCACTGCTCTTGATGTCTATTGGTTTTTTGAGACAGGGTCTCTTGTAGCCCAGGCTAGCCTCAACTGTCTACATAGCTGAGGCTGGCCTTGCACTCTTGACCCTCCTGTGTTGACCTCCTGGCATAGTAGCTTTTGGATCCTCAACTATATTACTAATATCCCATTGTCCCTAAGCCTTGACCCTCCCATCCCCAGTGGAGGTGACTCTGCCACGTTGAGTGTGAGGCTTACATGTGTTGGGATGCATTGGGGAAGAGGCGCGAGTACTGGGGTGCTGAGTCCTCGGGGCCGTGGGGAGCTGCGTGGCTGATGACCATGAGCACAGGTCTGTGCGGGTACATCTTCTTGGATGCTCGGAAGAAGTTCACACTGTCATTGGTGATGAGATCCGTGAGGTAATCCTGGGGTGGGAGAGATGGGAGGATAGTGAGGACTGGGAGATTTACACTGAGTGCTCCCTAGGTGCCACACACAGTGCTAAGCAACAGGGACAGAGGTATGACTATGGTTTGGTCACTGCCCTTAAGGAGGTGAGGGCAGGACAGACAGCAGAGAAGCAAGCACAGCACACGGCTGCCATGACAGTCAGTGTTCATTGTCACCTCTGTGGAGGGGATTATCCTCATTGCTTTAAATGAGGTGGGAAAACTTGCCCACCGTGGGTGGCACCATTCCCTTGGCTGGGATCCTGGCCTGAACAGATGGAGAGGGGAGCCAAACAGCGGTGGCATACGGTCATTGCTTTTGTCAGGGTACCATAGCAACAGAAAAGAAAGGAGACATGAGGCCTGGAGGAGGAAAATAGAGTAGGAGAGTCTAGAGCATGGTGGGAGGGGCTGCAATTGGTCCTTGTTCCGAACCAGACAGAAAAGAATAAAGACAACAGCTTATGGTCTGCTGAGAATGGCCACAGTAACAATCCCTTCTTAGAAACGAAAGCATAAAGAAATTAAGTTGTTCTGTGTCACTGCTGAATGTTGGGAGTTCAGACTCCAGAAACTGGGCCTGGGGACATCATTTAGCTGGAGCAGTGAGGGGGACCTCTTTCGGGAGGTGGCATCTGAGTTAACTCTAGCACTAGAGAGATGGAAAAACCTGAGAAGTGGTTCTGCAGGATGCTCTGGACCACACACACATCTAATTAGGGGCAAGCGTCCTCTCCAAGGCCAGGGTGAGCTAAGAGCAGGGTCCCCCTGGCCTTGGCTCGGGCGGCGGTGGGGGTGGGGTGCACAGCTTACCGTGGAGTAGTCGGATCCGTGTTTCTCCTTCACCCCATTCCGGCAGAGTGTGTAGTTATAAAAGCGGGAGTTTTTAAGGAGTCCGACCCATTCCTTCCAGCCGGGCGGCACGTACGAGCCGTTGTACTCGTTGAGGTATTTTCCGAAGAAAGCTGGAAGAGATCAGGGGTCAGAGGTGAGTGAGGGACAGCCAGGCTTGGCCTGGGCATCCCTCAGTGATGCTGACTAACTTGAGTGTTCACAGCCAGGGACCAACACACTCCTCTGCCCTTTGGCAAGAGGGGGGAGCCCAGGGCCCCTCCTCACAGACGTCTGCATGCACGGGTTAAAAATGTACAGTAGGTCTACAGGGAAGAAAGAAGGGACTTGAAATACGGCTATAGAAATACTGAAATAATTTACAGTAGATAATATGTCCTTTGAAATTAAGATAGCAAGCCGGGCGCTGGTGATACATGCCAGCACTCAGGAGGCAGAGGCAGGGGATTGTCTGAGTTCAAGGCCAGCCCGGACTACATGAGCTAGTTCTAGGACATCCAGGGCTACAGCCTGTCCTAAAAAAATGAACAAACAAGTCAGTGGTTATGACGGATGATAGAGTCCTGGGTTCTGGTTCCTGACCCATGAGCACAGTGGGAGCGGACGGGTTGTCTCTTCAGTGAGAAGAGAGCTTTTTAAACCTTTTAAAATGTTTTTAAAAGCAGCGGTTTGGGTGAGAGTGGCCACCATAGGTTACTATGTTTGCCTGCTTAGTTCCCAGTTGGCAAACTGTTTGGGAAGATTAGAAGGTGTGCCCCTGTCAGTCAGAGGAGGTGTTGCTGCTGGAAGTGGGCTTTGAGGTTTCAAAAGCCCATGCCAGGCCAGGTCTCATCTATACCTGCTACCTAAGGATTAAGATGTAACTCTCAGCTCCTTCTCCAGCACCATGTCTGCCTGCACGCTGCCACGTTCCCCACCATGTTGATAATGAACTGAACCTCCAAAACTGTAAGCCAGCCCCAGTTAGATGCTTTCTTTTGTAAGAGTTGCCTTGGTCACGGTATCTTGTCACAGCAATAGGACAGTGACTCAGACACCCCTTGTTCAGGCTTATGGCTCTGGAGTTTGTATTCCCCAGTCCCAGATAAACTGACAGCACCCCAAAAGTTTTTGGGATGGGGGCAGGGGTAACTGAGGTTCTTGAAAATAGCTGGGGTGTGTCAACTGGCCCATTACTTTGGAATTCCTTTGGCATTCTCTGTCAAACTTGAACATGGTCTCCAATTAGCAGTTTGAAACATGAGTATTTACTCCAAAGAAGAGCATGCAGTTGCTCATCAAAAGGCACAGAGGGCGACCTGGCAGTGGTGCACACAGGAAGCAAACAGAAGCAAGTTCATTCTCGGGAAGACGTGTGGGTGAAATGGAATATATTTATATAATAAAACGAACGACACAGGCTTGTGCTACATTTAAGAGTGTGGGTGCACGTTAATAGTATGAGACATAGACCCGCTAGAGATACATTCTGTAAGACTCTCTACAGAGCTAGAGATGGGGCAGAGATTAGAGCACAAATACTGTTCTTACGCAGAACCCAAGTTTGGTTCCTACCGTCAACTCTGGGCAATGGTCTGTAAACTCTAAATAAATCTTAAGATGTCCATTCCAGAGATATTTTTAAACGATCTAATTTAAAGAAATTCAAAAGCTGGGCAGAAGAAATCCACAGTCCTGGTGGGTGCTGTGTGCAGGGAAGAGATGAGGTGGGAGGGGCCTGGGGGCTTTTTAACAGCACGGTGCTGCTCTATTTCTTGTAGAAACATAGAGCTCCTACCAGTGGCCTTGGTGGCGCGGCTGGATTTCCGTGTCATTGGTCAACACTGATGCTGTCATTAACAAACCACAGCAATCCACACTTAATCAGGAGGGGAGACCCAGAGCTTCTCCCCAGGGGATGAATGAACAGACTATTCTTACAGAGGTCATACCCCAGCCCTCTACTGCCAGAAAGGGACACTGAGGTCCTGAGTCACTCCACCAAGACCAAGGTCAGCACGGGACCTTGACTGTCTGTGGTAGGAGGGTGGAACACACTGATCGGAACTGTGCCCTGTGACCGTGTAGTAACCAGTGGACACTGAGGTCACACTCAAGATAAGAGACAGAGATACAGAAGGAATTGTTTACAGGGGAAGGCAGGAGGGGGCTGAACTCCTGTGGGTCCAGAGGATGTGCTGAGCCCTTTCAGTTGAGACCTTCAGCTGTGTGTGTGTGTGTGTGTGTGTGTGTGTAAACTTTACCTGGAGCTTGGAACATGACCAGGAAGCCCAAATGCCGTCAGGAAGAACCCAGGCCTTTCCACAGTGGTTTCTCAGATCCAGTTTGGCTCCTGGCACTGTTACCTTTTTGTTCTGGCTCAGAACTTCAACCAGGAAGAAAGTAAATAGGACACCCCCCCCCGGCCCTGGAATACTGGGAAAGATGGGGGTGGGGTGGTGGAAAGATGCTAGATAGTGAGAACATGCTGCTTATCCAGAGGACCCGGGTTTGGTTCTCAGCACCCAAGCTGGGTGGCTCACAATTGCAGGTAACTACTGATCCAGGAGATCTGGCGCCCTCTTATGGCCATGGTGGGCAATTACACACAGCATGTCCTCACATTTACATATATATGTAAATAAAATTTTAAAATATATTACAATTAAAAATATAATTAAAATGTAAAAAGTATATATGTACGGGGATGGAAAAGTTTCCCTTTCACCACTGAAGCACAAATAAGAAAACAGAGCCGGTTGTCAATAAAAACCACAGCGACAGCATATGCAATTGCTGATGTGTATTAACAGCCCCAGGGCATGAATGTCTACCACACCACTCAACAGCCTTTATCAGACACTCACAGTGTTGGTTGGTCACACTCCCTGGGGTGGTGTTAGGATTTGAGTCTAAAATGTGTCCCTATAGATTCAGATGTTTGAACTTGACCCCCAGTAGGTGGCGCTGTTTTAGAAGGTTGTATAACCATGGGAACAGGCAGCCTGGCTAGCTGCTGGGGACAGGCTTGAAGGGATGTATTCACAGCCTTTGCCATGCCCTAAATGGAACCCAGGACCACAACTTGCTCAGGAAGTATAATTTAGCTCCTCACTGTGCAGATAAGAGTGCCAGAGAAAACTGGCTGAACCCCCACAGTGACACTGGGTTCCTTCCCAGCTCTTCTGGGCTCCCAGCTGGGGATCCCCAAAGACTGAGGCCAAGATCTTTGTGCGGGTGTGCTCCAAATGTTGACAACTCTAAGCGCTTGGCCAGGCCAGCTGGTTCAGGGAGCAGTGATCTTCCCTGCCCATTCCTCCTCGGTACCAGGGATATCAGAGTTCTCTCGCCTGCTTTTCCCCCCAGTTTTCCTGGACCCTTATGAAACCCAGAAAGACATTATTATCCAGGCTCCACAAAGCTCCAGAAATCAGGGCTTCAGTCAGAGGCTTTTAGTGCCAAATTAGATTTTGCTCTCATCTGATTAGATTCCCGAGGGCAGTTTTTAAAATGGTTATTTCGGCACCAGTAGAGGTGGGAGAAACAGATTAGCGTGGGCCGGGGGCTGGGAGTTGTAGCCAAGAGAGAGAGAGAGAGAGAGAGAGAGAGAGAGAGAGAGCGCGCAGGCTGGAGTGAGAGCCAAGACGAGACACACAGCCTGATCATGGCTGGAAAACTTGTACTCTCAGAGTGACGGTGGCTGAGATAGCCCATGAAGAAGGGGGCTGGGGGCTGGTGCTGGGGAGAACAGTTTGGCAGCTATGGCAGGTCAGGAAAGTCCAGAGACAATGTGAAAGCTGACGCCTGTCCCCAGGAAGCAGGGTTGGACTGATATCCCCGGAAAGGGTAGGCAACAAGCTGGTCCTGTGAGCCAGGTCCAGGCCCTACACTTACGGCGTGGAAGGGACGTGCACGCTGTCTGACTGCGGCCTGCAGTTCTCGGCTCTGGAGAAGGTGCATAAACACCACCACCATAGTTTATTCACAAATGCCCTCCGCCTGCCACCTCAAGGCATAAACTGATTGTGTAAAGGGCAAACTGTGTGGCCATCAGGATCAAGGGTCAAACGAGTCCCTTCCTGCACGGTCTGCAGGTGACACATTGCTACACAAGCCATTCAGTTCCTGAGTGGACCGCAGGGTGGGCAGCGGCGTTGCCTCAGGCATCCAATGACAGAGCAGTCACATCTTTTTTTTTTTTTTTTTTTTTTTTTAAATAAAGTAGAGAGTCACCAGGGAGAGCTTGGTGACAGAGCCAAAACTGACGAGCATACGTGACATAGGGAACCCAGCGACAGCTTACGGATGGTAGGGTCTGTGGAGGTGTGCAAACTGTAGGCCTCGTCCCAAAGGAAGTGACAATCCCCGGTAAAGCCCTAAAAACTCCAAACAGGCCAGGTAAGACAGCCCAGTGGGTAAAAGCACTTGCTGGCAAGTCTGACAGCTGAGTTCAATCCCTGGGATCCATGTGGTCGGAGACAGGAGAGACTCCTGAAAGTTGTCCTCTGACCCCTACACATGTTCATGTGTGTCTACATAAAAATGTCTAAAAAACCCATAACTTCAAATCCATTACCTCCCAAATCCCCGAGTTACAGGAACTCACGCAGCTGTGTGCCCTTGGCAGATCTTTTATTCTTTCTTTACTTTCTGAAATAGGGTCTTGCTATGTAGCCCAGGTTGACTTAGAACACTTGATCCTCCTGCCTCAGCCTCCCGAGTGCTGGGATTACAGGTCTGAGATGCTGTGCTTGGCTCTTTAGATCTCTTGATACCTCAGCCTCTCTGTCTATAATGGAGATAATCGTGTTCCTCTCTAGGTGCCTGTTAACAGTGGCTCCTTGGGTGTGTGGGTGATTCCAGGGCCCTGTGGATAGCAGAAACCCGTTCCAATCCCCGATCACCACAAGACACGGTTTTTCCAGACCACAGACCCACACGCAGAGTCTAAGACACTTGAGCCGGTCTCCAGGTTATGTCCAGTTCGACATAACGCTACATGGATGGTTGTTACGTTCTCTAGTCTGGAATATCATGACAAGAAAACTAATCTAGATGCACCCGGCACGTACGTGCTTGGTTCTGAACACTTTGGATCCTTGGTGGTTTGATTTGGAGGTGGAACTCGTAGAGACGGAGGCTGGCTGTTTGACTGTTCATGTGCATAGCTTAAAACCATGATACACGTTCCTGAAGTTTCAATACCGTCATAATAAACATTTGTGCCTCGTCCTAATGGCGTATTGCCTGTTAGCACCTGGTAACTGCTGCCAGATGCGGGGAAACCTTCCTCTGTCAGGGATTGGCCCCCAAGTCCGTCCCTCTGACCTGTCCATTGCTTAACATTTGGAGCAGGCAGCTCGTGTGGCAAGCGCCTCCCCTTCTGGCTCTCTCGCTCCACTTGTCTGCATTAAGGGCTGCTGGGGAGCCATTCGCCGCCTGACAGGAGGCCCAAGCCCTTCTGTTATCTCTCCTAGCTCTGAAACAAACTCAAATTGCCTCATAACTGTGTATTTGTGGTCTGAAAAAGCTGTGTCTTGCAGTGATCGGGGACAGAGATGAGCTGGCTGGAAGCCTGGAACTGGAGAGCCTAGGAGGCATTGCTGTGGGTATGAGGGCAATGGAGGACACAAACGGGAATCTCAGGACAAACGTGCTGTGTGTGGAGTATGCATGCACTTAAGTATGTGTGTGTATGCATTCATGTATGTGTGTGAGAGTGTATGCATGGATGCACACATGTATGTGTGTGTGGATGCATGTTTCCTTTTTACCATGTGGTGCAGAAAGCATGGGACAGAATGGATAAGAGCAAGCCTGCAGAGTGAGCACATGCACACCTTGGACCTGCTAGCTCCTTGCAGAACACCAGACAGAGAGCATTACCCCTCTGTTCCCTTTGGCAGTGATGACTAAATACTAGGGTTTACTGCTGTGCAAGAGGCCAGGCACCCACAGAAGCTGAGATGGTGACAGACACAGCCTGTGGTCTGCTGCAGACCTGCCTGGAGGGCTAGCTCAGCCTGCAGACCTGTGTGGAGGGCTAGCTCAGCCTGCAGGCCTGTCTGGAGGGCTAGCTCAGCCTGCAGGCCTGCCTGGAGGGCTAGCTCAGCCTGCAGACCTGTGTGGAGGGCTAGCTCAGCCTGCAGACCTGTGTGGAGGGCTAGCTCAGCCTGCAGGCCTGCCTGGAGGGCTAGCTCAGCTTGCAGACCTGTCTGGAGGGCTAGCTCAGCCTGCAGGCCTGTCTGGAGGGCTAGCTCAGCCTGCAGCACACAGACTGTTCTTCCCTCCCTGGTCCCTGGCCATCTGGGTAGAGCTGTCAACAGGGCTGTTTCAAGGACAACAGCAGTTTTGGCACAGGCTCACCCTACACCACCTCCACCCACACTGAACATTCAACAAAACTGATAAATAAACCACCAAGGAGTCAAAGTGTTCTGGAGCAGACCTGCTGAATCACACTGTGTGAGGTTGACATTTCATTAAATACTTATTTTCGTGGGCAGGGTCCCTCCCATACTGTGAAGCCAATTCACTCCCACATCCACAGTTTTCTCTTTCTTTGCCTCCTTTCTTGTAGCCCTGAAAGAGCCATAGGCCTCAACTCGGGTGCCTCAGCCCTCAGGGTTTCTATTGTCAGCCAATGTGTCCTGCCGTGTCTCAAGGAGCCTGGCAAGTCACACTCCACCTGTGGTTCACACTGTGAGGTCAGAGATTTTAAAAGTGGAAAAGGGGGTTCTGTCCTAAGAAGCGATCAGGAAACCAATTGTTTAGGAGCTGTACCCAAGTCCCCAGAGCCCTGTGGTGGCTCTCCTGAGCCTGTGTCAGCCCACTGGGCAAGAAAGTCCAAAAAGAGAGAAGTTTAGGGACTAGGGGTTTAACTCATTGGTAGAATGATTGTCTCAAATGCATACAGAAACTTTCAGAGGGAAGGAGGGAGTGTGGGAGACATACACACACACACACACACACACACACACACACACACACATAGAACACATACTCACTTTACCCCCACCCCACCTCGTACTTCATCCCCACCTCTTGTCTCCACATAGAATCAATCATCCACAAATAGCCAGAGGATCCTCTGAATCAAGACCAGTGGCTTGTGCTTGGCTCACAGGGTTCCGACCGCTAGCATCTTAAACACCTGATGCAAGACGCCCCTGCCTTCCCCCTCTGCCTCTGCACCCAGGGGTCACTTCTTCCCACAGCCTCTCGGAGACCACCCCACCAAGGCACCCGCTTTCCTGTATGTTTCTCCACCAAGGACACAGGTCCAGAGGGCACAAACCTGTCTGCACACTGTGGCCCCAGCCCAGCACCTGCCAAGACTGGGTATGTGATGAGACAGCGGCTGACAGGGTTGATGTGACTGAGGTGTTCAGGCTCCATGGGCTGGCCATGCTGCACAAGGGCAGGCACCTTATTCCAAAGGCTTGCTATGGACTGGAAGGATGGCTCAGTGGGCAAAGACATCTGTTGCCAACCCCGATAGCCTGAGTTCAATCTCCAGAGCCCACGTGGTGGAGGGAGCAGATTGGCATCAGTAGGCATGGCTCTACCTTCCTGGGGACACTGATGAAGTTTTGTCTGTCACACGTGGCCATGCGTCCCTGGTGCTGTTAGGCAGAGATGAGGGGGACTCCCAACGCATCGCCCAAAACTCACGCTGGTCTACAGCCTGGACTGGTGGGGCCCGAGAGGCTGAAGGGCCTAGTTTTCACTCAGAGCATGCAGGCCCAGCTAGCCTCAGGCAAGAGCCCTCCAGTCTGCCTTGGTGACTGTGCCTTCTGATGCGTGTGTGTGTGTGTGTGTGTGTGTGTGTGTGTGACAGAGTGAGAGAGAGAGAGAGAGAGAGAGAGAGAGAGAGAGAGAGAGAGAGAGAGAGCACTTGTCTTGAAGAACTGAAAACATTTGTCTGAAACCAGATGTGACTGGTCTTGGCCCAGAGACTCCAGGGACAAGGGAGGAACTGTCAGGCTGCCTGCCCAGAGACGCACATCTATCTATCAGCAGACACTGGTGATGGAGGGCCCAGCCAATGACAATAAACAACATTCCCCGGGGAACCGGGAAGGTCATTGACAAACGAGGCGGAACACGGAAAGTCCAGCCTGCCAAAACCAGACTGCTCGGCTTCACACGAAAGGACTCCGCGTGAACAGGCCGTCACCCCACACTGCAGCTTCTCACTCCAGCTGTCGCTGCCTCTATGCATGTTTTGCTGGTTTCACGGACTCGCTGGTCTCGTGCACTTATTGCCCTACAAACTGACGAACTTGATGCTCAGCAGGTGTTTCAGTATGGCCTCCCATCCACCCTCAGCCTGATCCTCACCCAGCACTGTGGTCAGAAGGGCCAGCCACACCTTGAAGCTCGTTGGCAGGCCCCAAGCTAGCTCCACAGCCTGGCAGCCCCGTCTACAGCACAGGTCCAGGTTAGGACCCTCCTTGTCATCCCCATTAGCTTCTCTGTCTGGGGGTGGCTGGAGTTTCCTCCTTAACCCTCCTGCCTCCTCCCTCTGACCTCCAGTGCTTCCTCCCTCTGACTTTCGGTCCTTCCTCCATAAGACACTTTCTTAGCGCCACACTTTGCAAAACCCATCACCAGCTCCGTGGCACACTTGAACAAAACCCGGAGTCCGAGTCAGCCCACTGACCCTGTGTAGCAGTCTCCTACTGGTTACTGGACTTGTTCCCCAGCTCTTCCCTCAGCCTGACAATGCCCCGTCCTGCCCCAGGTCCTTTGCCCTGGCATTTCTCCTGGGAAGACCTTCTCTACTGGACATGCTTTGGGACAATTCTTCAGCTTTGCCAGAAGTGTGCTAGGTCACACTCCCAGTGGCCTCTCTTAAATGACTTAGCTTCTTCATGGTATTGTCAGCAATTTACAATTTTTGTTTCTGCTTTTACCTCGGTGACTGAACTCGAGTATAAGCTGAGGATGCAGGAAAAGGCTCCTGTGTTCCATTTCTTCTGCATCCTGTGTCTGGATGACAGCCCCGTGAGCAAGCCCTCAAACCTGTGGGGTATCTATGGGCAGCAGAGGGGTAAGAGACCTGACAGCTACCAGGCTGTGACCTAGGCTGACCCCATATTGAAATACTCTCTTAGCCTCTGAAGCGATTATTCACATGTGCCACTGCAAACAAGGGAGGGGTTCTTTTCTTTCAAGATTAAAAAAAAAAAGGATGATTTTATTTGTATGTATATGTATGTATTTGTGTAAATATGTATGTATGTGTGTGTCTGTGTATATGTATGTATGCTTTATGTATATGCATATGTATTTGTGTATACAGGTATTTGTATATGTGTGTGTATATATAAGTATATAAATATGTGTATATATGTATTTGTGAATGCATATATGAATGTATGCATGTATATGTGTTATGTATATATGCCTGTATGTATGTGTCTGTATATATATGTATGTATATATTACGTGTGTATGTGTATTTGTGTATACAGATATTTGTATGTATATATATGTATGTATGTGTATACATATGTGTGTATGCATGCATATGTACATGAATGTAGTGTTGTGATGGTCAGATCCTCTGGAGCTGACTTACAGGCCTGACCTTGGTCCTGGGACCTGAACTCTCTCTTGTCCCTGTAACTACACGGAGCCATCTCTCCAGCTCTAGGAAGTTTCCTAATCTGCTATTTGGAGCCAGAATTCAGACAGTCTGTGAGCTCGGGCGGAAGAATTCACGTGTGTTTATTTTGACCTCTAACTAGCTTTCCCTATTATCCTCAGGGAAGGCTACACACTCCAATGACAGGACCTGGATTAAGACACCCGTGAAACTAGGAACATCCAACTGTTCCAGGACAGTCACCATGGATATTTGAAACATCACTCCTGGTACCAGACCTGCCCACCATCAGTGATGGAGCCTGGACACAAACACATGTTATAAGACACATAGATGTAACTGGCTTCCTCTGTGACTCTGGGCATCTTCTTCCACGACTTCAAGTGGCTTATGGAGTGTGTGTGATTTCTGATGAAGGAAGCACACCTCCCCCCTTCCTCTGCTTCCTATAGGAGCCATTTTAGATAATGGCCTCACGTGTGTGTTAACAAATACCAACCAGAAGGTGAGTCGGCCCAGGAGTGGGGATGGATCTGGAAAGTTCTCACCAGCAGGGGAGTGGGTGAAGTGTGTTTTATTCAGAAGCAAGCACTAAGGTCCCAGGGTAGGAATGACTGGCCGGGCAGCCTGCTCGTGAGTAGAAGAGCGAGAAGCAGGAGACGTGAACAGGTGAGGCCACCAGAGGAGCAGTGGGCTTATCTGAGGTGTTCAGAACAGCCAGGGAAGAGTTTCCATTGGAGTGTGGCTTTTTAGGCACCCTCTGTTGTCCTCTTTGGGGAGCAGGGATGGTTGGCTAATCACCAGGGGAGAGAAGGGCCGGGCTGAGCCCATCCCTTTCTAGGCTCCTTTTTTCTACCTGCTTGTCCCTAATGGGATAGTTGCTATGGAGAGAGCTTGGGTTGTGGATGACCCCAGGGCATCAGGCCAAGGCTGGGCAGTGGGTGCAAGGGACCTGGAGGAGGGGTCGCTTGAGTTTCTAACTGAATGCAGGCTTCAGTCTCCCCTGCCAGACTCAGGCAGCTGTAGCAAGTAACAGTCCATTCATTTCTGAAAACCTCTTTATCTGGGAGGCTAGCATCAGGGAGGGGCTCTATGGCCTGTTGAGTTACTATCAGGATAAACTGGCCTTGAACTCTCAAACCTGCCTCAGTTTTCTGAGTGTTTGGACTATAGGTGTGCCCCCCCCCCCACTTTTATACAGCAATGGGGATTAAATCCAGGACTCTCTGCGTGCTAGGCAAGTGCTCTCCCAACTGAGCAATATTGCCAGCCCTTTCCTTTTAAGATGTGTATGTATACCTGTGGTGTGTGTGTGTGTGTGTGTGTGTGTGTGTGTGCCCTGTGCTATGTATAGGATATGTGTGTGCATTCCTCTGTGGTGTGGGATGTGTGAGTGGTGTAGTGTGTGTGTGTATGTGTGTGTGTATGTGTATTGTTGTGTGTGTGCATTCTTGTGTGGTGTGTGGTGTAGTGTGTATGTGTTATGATACATGTGGTATGTGTGTGTGGTGTGGGGTTTATTTGTGTGCATTCCTGTGTGGTATGTGTGTGTGTTAATAGGTTGATGTCAGGTGTCTTCCTGATTACACTCCACCTTACATACTGAGGTAGGGTCTCTCACAAACCCAGACCTCAGCAGCTCTTCTGGCTTGCTTCCGGGAGTTTATCTTCTACTTCGGAATGGGTTACAGATGGACTCATGTATCTTGCCTTTCATAGGGCACTGGGGATCTGGCCTGGTCTTGTTGGCTTTCCCCACTCAGCTGCCTTCCCAGCCCTCTGTCCTCTCTTGTGCAGACTTGTACAGACAGGTGGGGTAGAGGAGGGGCAGAAAATCCACAGCAAGATCAGAGGACCCATCAACCCATCAACCACAGGTCAGCGTCCCAAATTTCCTCCCAAAAGAATTCACAGTTGAAAGAAAATTTCCTATGCTAGTCTCCTCCCAAAGTGGAAAGAACACTAGAACGGCAACCTTCAAGGAAAACAAAAGCTGGGAGATTTATAACAAAGGGAGGCTTCAACCGGAAATGTCTCCAGCACATCCGTCAAGGAGACATGGGGTGGCAGTCAGGTGCCAGCAAGGAGACAGATTCCCTGGGAGGCCGCTGGTTCCCAGCGCAGGCTGGTGGGTGCGTGGTATTTGCAATTCAAATACTGGTTGCCGCTGCCTTCAGGGACAGGATTTTCAGAAATAAGAACTCTCTTGGAAAAGTTTTGCATTCAATTATAACATCTTTCCTGTCAGATTGAATGCCGGGAAATTGAGCATATTATAACTCTGCCAAAAGCCCAAAACCAACCAACCCACCACTACCACCAACAACAAAAAATCCCCCACACACACACACACACACACACACACACACACACAAACCCTCTTCCTTATTTATATAGAAAATAGACTCAGATTCGATACTCAGAACAATAGGCATAAAATAATCCACACGGATGAATGGCTTGGTGGGAAGTGTAGGAGCCATGTGCACTGAAGAGAATCCACCACATGCTTCAGGAAGCATCCTGTATCACTGCGTTCATGGATGTGACCCATAGGGGGCGCTGTGCTTCCTCGAGGAAAAGGCTTGCAATTAGGTGGAGCCTAACATCCCCTCCCTCCCTCGTGCTTGGTGTGAGTTAGCCTCCTGTTTGCAGAGTTGAAACCCAGTGGGCAGGCATGGAGGCACACAGCTATGGTCCCAGCACTGGGGAGGTAAGTTCAAGGGCAGCCTGGTTATGTAAGAAGACCTTGTTTCAAACATCAAACAAACAGTAGAGGTAGTAGGCTTTGGGCACTGAAGCCTTTCTTCTGTCCCACGTCTACTGAAGTCAGGCCTGAGGTGGCTCTGCAAGGGAAGACAGTGACCAGCGGGGGTGGGGGTGGGGGTGAACACGTGAGCCATTTTGTGACTCTCCAGATACTCACTCTGATCCCTGGTACCTGCAGTGACCTTATCCGAACCCTGGCTTCTACGGTCAAGTTAAGAGAAGCTTACGGTGGGTCAGGGGCGAACTGCATACAGGACAGTGCTGTCAGTATTGACAGAGATAACTGAGAGCCATGAGGAGACGGAGGCAGAGAGTGGGGGGCCTGGGACACGGAGCCCTGAGGAGGCTGGGACAGAAGTCCGTGGGGATAGCTGATTTGGGAAGTCAGAGGAGAAGCATCTCTTGCTTTAAGATCCTGGGTTGTGGCTCTGGGTCTCTACAGTGCTGGGGAACCTGTGAGTGACCGAGAGAGGCTGAGGGACAGTCAGGGCTCAGATGGACACCTGGAGACATCCCCACTCCCCATCCCTTAAACTGGGGACCGAGGACACACACCTGCAATTACTTTATTTTTTCCCTCTTCGTGTGTGGTGTGTGCATGTGTATATATGTGTGCACATATGTAAGCATGCTTGCACATGTGAGTGTGGAGCCTTTTCCCCTGTAACATTTGGCAACTCTTTTTTTTTTTTTTAAACATTTATTTATAGGTGTGTGTATTTGTGGAGTGTGTGTATTTGTGCATGTGTGCCCCGGCCTGCAGGAGTTGGTTCTGAGGACCTAACTCAGGTCATCCCATCAGGCTTGGTGGCAAGCATCTTTACTTGCTGAGACATTCTGCTTGGCTCTCCCTTAGTATTCAATCCATCTCTCACTAAACCCGAGGCTCCCCAGTTGGCTAGGCTTGCCGGCTAGTGATCCCCAAGGGTCCTCTTGTCTCTGTCTTTCCAGGGCTCATGAGAGGCACAGGCTGCCAAGGCTGGCCTTTTGTATGGGTCCCAGGGAAGAAACTCCTCATTCATCGAAGGCAAGAGCTTTACTGATAGAACAGTCTCCCAGCCCCTCATGCTTCCTCTCCCTCCCAGGGGCTTTCACCTCCTAAATTTGTAGGGCCTGGTCACACCATCCTTGGGGGTAATGCAGATGGCAACTTACCTTTGTCAAAAATACTGCTGTATAGGAGGGGAAACTGAGTCTCATGATCTCATGTCTCAGCTCAAAATCACAGGTTATGCTAGAGAGCTAGGGCCCAGGGGCCTCACTTCTGTAAATTTTAAAGGTGCTGAAGAAAGGGCCAGAGACTTGGGGCTTAAGAGAATTTGGATTAATTTTATGTGCGTGTGTGTGATCTACATGCACACATGAGCACAGCATGGATGCCTGGTACACACAGAGGCCAGAGAGGGCACTGGATTCTCTGAAGCTGGAGACACAGGGAGTTTTGAGCCACCGGGTGGGGGCTGGGGACTAAATCCAGGTTTTTTGCAAGAGTGTTAATTGCCCTTAACCACCCAGCCAGTTTTGTTTTAGATCAGAGGTTCTCAGACTGTGGGTTGAGACCCCCTTTGCCAAGCCCCTTGTCTCCAAAAAAAGATTTACATGTCAATCCCTAACAGTAGCCAAATTACAGTTATGAAATAGCAACAAAGTAATTTCATGGTTGGGGGTCACCACAACATGAGCAACTGTATTGAAATGTCTCATGTGTTTGGAAGGTTGAGCGCCACAGTGGTAGATGGTCTCATGTAGCCGAGGCTAGACCTTCTACATGATGAGGGGAATGAGCTTCAGCAGCTGACCATCCTGCCACCCCCTTTTATGGGCTGAGATTTTGGGTATGTGTCACTATGCTTGGTTCAGCTAAAGGACATTGAGCCAGATGTGGCAGGAGAAGCTTGACCTTCAGTGGGCTGCACAACCCAGGCAAGGCCCAGACAGACCCCCATGCGGAGAGGTTAGTCCTCCAGGGGGCAGATGGGGACTCCGCAGTCACAGGACATAAAGGTCATGTGCAGGAGGGCAGGGGAGGTGCAGGTGGGCTGAGGAAGAAGGGCGCTGTGTGTGCACACTCAAGTGTATCCCTGTGTGCAGAGGGAAGAAAGCCGGCAGACTAGCAGGAGGAAGGCCAAGGGCAGAGAAGGCTGCCATTGTGAAGGTGGGGACAGCTGCACCAGGGTCCAGAGAAGCATCTAGGCCATCTCTGTGTAAGCAGAGAGATAAAGAAGAAGTGGCCCATACTGGGAGAGGAAGTGATAGGGTGGGCTGCCAAGTGAACCCATCCAAGCACCTACTGTGGGCCAGGCTGTCATGGGCCCAAGAGACGTGGGAGGAACTTGGCAGTTTAGAAGCCGGTCAACAAGCCATGTGGGAGAAAGGGCCAGAACAAGAGTTAAAGGGAGCAGGAATCAGGGCAGGGAGCACAGACCAGGGAGGGAGTCACAACACAGGGACCGTAGGATAAACAGACAGATCCCTGCTGGGTGGCTTCAGGCTCTGAGGGGGAAGATGAGTAAGGAGATGGGGTACTGGGGTGTTCACAGAGGGTCCCTTGAGGAGAGAACACAGGAACACAGACCGAAAAAAACATGCACAAGCTATGTGTGACTTTCGAAGATTCTGTAGAGCGGCCATTCTCAGTGTCCCTAATGCTGTGACCCTTTAATACAGCTCTTCACGCTGTGGTGAGCCCCCAACCATGACATCATCTTCACTACTACCTCATAACTGTAATTCTACTCTGTTATGAATCGTAATATAAATATCCGTGTTTAACGCTGATCTTCAGTGACCCCTCCCGGAGGGGTCATGACCACTGCTTTAGAGGAAGGGTAGAGCAGAGGCCCTGAGGCAAGTGTAAGGTCCACAGGAAGGAATCCCTGTGGGTGGAGTGGCAAACAGAAATGGAAAAGGCCAAGAGAAGGTGGACAAGAGGGACCGCTCCTGGGGACCCTGTGGTAGCTTTGGGGGCAGGTCGCCATCTCTAGTGGGTGAGGCCTGTACAGTGGAGCAGCAGGGGTTCTGATAGGATGGTACTGTTGGCTGTGTGGGGGATGGGGAAGGGCAGATCTTAGGGATTAGGGTGGGAACAAAGCAGCTGGTGGACTGGGCTTGTGGACTGGATGGTGGAGGGGGGTCTGGACATCTGAGACTGGCGCTGCGGTCTCTCCACCTCCCCCACCACTCACTGTGTCTTTCTTGTCAGGGATCTGGGAACACATATGCACTTATTATGTCTGTCAGCACAGCCAGGGCTGCTGGTGGCTCACCTGAGTCAAGCGAGGCAGGTACATGTAAAAACAATGTCTAGGTTGTAGGTGCTCAGAGGACTCCCCCCCCCCCCCAACCCAGTCGTGAGATGCGCCAGTGTCTGATTCCACAGGAGCCATAGCCAGAAACTTCCACTAACTAGTGGTTCTACGGAAACTCGGCCTTTACTCTTGCGTGTTCCTCGCAGACACCAGCAGGGCAGACGCAGTGTAAGGTGACCAGTGCGCCTGCTGATCTTTTAAGAGAGGCAGAATTCGAAATTAACTGAAGTGGCATCAGAAGAAACGGGCCTGGGACAGACAATAAGCCGGTGTCTGGGCTCAGTGAAGCATGTCTGTCCAGCAGGACCGCAAGGTAACACTCACAGCCCGGGGGTGACTCAACTGTCAGTGGGGGCTAGAGGGATCCCTAGAAAGACTGCTTCCCCCCTCCCATCTTCATATCCCTGTAAAGGGAAGAGGACAACAGGAGGGGACATTGTGTCACACCATCTTATATTTGTGGCACAAATTACAGTTTTCCCAACAAGGACTGCATAGTTTATGTGCTTCAAACATTTACCGGCTGCAGTTAGAGCTAAAACGTCATTACAGAGCTGGGGCGGGGGCTCGGTTGCTAGAGTGCGCTCTGGGCATGCAGAAAGTCCTGGGTTCCACATCTAGCACCAGATAAACCAGGCATAGAGGCTCACCCGTTACCTCAGCATTTGGGAGGTGGAGGCAGATGGTTCAGAACTTCTAGATCAGTCCTAGAAACGCAACAATTTGGGGGAGGCTATGCAGGCTCTGTAAGTTGATGTCAAGGCGATATATGATTGGACAGTAGAGAGTGGGGCGGGGACAGAGTTTTGGTAAGGCAGAAGGGAAGGAGAAAGAAGAAAATTCAAGATGGAGGCGGCAGAGGAAGACGGTTCAGATCAAGGTGAATTAGATTGGTTTTATCTTGTCTAGGTGGGAGGTTTATATCTTTATTAATTGGCAGGGAATTTATTGTTTGGGTGTATGGTGGATTGAGAATTTAATATATAAGCCTGTTTGATAAGTTATTGACTGTTGAGTCATGATTTTACTGGGCTGTAGAGGACCGTGTGGGACTGGGTGCCCGGCTCCTCACTGAAGGGGCTCCTGCGGAGTGAGACCGTGGGAATGGTAGCAGCAGATTCCTTTTTATTTTTACTGCAACAGGTGCTGTCTCAGAAAATAAGTTCTTTTCAAAATGTGCTTTGTATTTTTTCTTTATATTAATGTGAATTAATCATATTACATAGACCGGAGAGTTCTGCTTGCATACATGAATGTGTACCATTAATGTGCATGGTGCTTGTGGAGGTTATAAGAAGGCATTAGATGCCCTGGAACTGGAGTTACAGATGGTTGTGAGCTGCCATGTGGGTGCTGGGAGACAAACCTCTGTCCCTAGAAGAACAGCCAGTGCTCTTACCTGCTGTGTGCAAGAACTGTGCTCCCCCAGAGAGGGTGTGTCTTGTTCTTATGCACTGTGAATTTTAGCATCTGTCTTCCTAAGCTCAGCCGACCTTCTGGATTCAAGGGCATCGCTAACACACATAGTTAATAACTGTGGCTGGAACTGAGAATTTCCCCAGTCAGGATATGTTTTCAGTGGCACAAAGACCTACCCAGAGTTAAGACTACATTTCCCAGGCTCCTTTGTAAGCCACAAGTGCTCACCGCTCACATATCTTGTTTCTCACCAATGGGAAGTAAGGAGAAACAAGAACCTGACCTGTGGACCAGCTCTTGGATTAAGGTTACGGAGGCAGCAACAGAATTAGATGAGAGCCATATGCAGCAGATACTCTCACTCCCTCAGCCAGATTTAAACCCAACTCAGTTACCTTCCCTAGATGCCCACATGGATATAGGGTTTGATTGACAACCAGGCTACGACTACTGACTTTGTCCTTGGGGCCTTACATGTGTACCATAAAAAATGAACATATGCTACACCACTGAGCTGCATCCCCAGTCCACGCTGTATATTTCATTTTGAGGAGTGGTGTCACTGCTTAGCCCCAGCAACTTTGAACTTGTGATCCTCTTACATCAGTCTCCCCAGCAGCTGAATGACACACCTGCATCAGCCTCCCCAGCTGCTGGATGGCACACCTGCATCAGCCTCCCCAGTTGCTGGATGACACACCTGCATCAGCCTTCCCAGCTGCTGGATGGCACACCTGCATCAGTCTCCCCAGCTGCTGGATGACACACCTGCATCAGCCTCCCCAGCTGCTGGATGGCACACCTGCATCAGCCTCCCAGCTGCTGGATGGCACACCTGCATCAGCCTCCCCAGCAGCTGGATGACACACCTGCATCAGCCTCCCCAGCTGCTGGATGGCACACCTACTTTGATGGTCATTCCTTTCTCTCTGTTTCCAGTGAGACTCTGATACAAATTTTCACTCCATCATAAATCCCCTAGTGTAATTAGTAATTTCCCCTTCTGTTTGACTGACTGTCCCCATATCTCTGAGTTCTTGTGGCCTCGGTTTCTGTTTTCAGTATGCCACGCAAACTTCTCATTTCATGTGCATCCCAGAAGTCTTTGTGAGAGGTGTGGTATTTCTGCCTTCCAGGTGATTGGGCAGATGAACACTTTTGGGGGCCTTACTATTCATCTGTTTTCATATATACAACCCAGCCAGAGCTGTTCAGAGGACTTGAGCCAGGCCTGTCCACAGACACATCTTTGGCCCACAGCATTTGTTTTTTAAAGATGGATTTTCTCAAAATTAAGAGATTCTGCTTTTAAAAGTTCAAATGACTTTGAGCTGCTGTGGGTATCATTTCTAGCCCTGAAAAGCAGCTGCACCCTCCAATAGGAGCCACTGTCCTACTATGTCCATGCCTATCCTGATCTCAGCAAAGACCAGCCCTCTCAAACCATCTAAAGCCCCGGCCCACAGAGACGTGCTTTCTGTGGGGACCCCGAGCCATCGAGGTCTGCACCTCCACACCCGTGACTACTTGCCCATTTGGAGGAGCTGGTTTTTATAGTTAAACTCTGGGGAGGACTCTGGTGGTGGGAGGAGCATGTATCGAGTAAACAGTTCCACCCACTCCCACTGGGCATCTGAAAAGGCCCAACCCTGATGGATAACTGCAGGTCAGCTACAGGAGGTGCCTGGCCCTTCCTTACTCCCACTCAGAACAATGCAGCGTCACTAAAGAAGGGCAAGTCCCCGGACTTGCAACATCTGAGCCCGTATCATCTGGTTTCACAACTCCAGGCTGCTTGCCAAGGTGGGGATTTTTTTTTCTTTTAAACTCAAGCAAGTTCAATAAGTTGAGTCTCAAGGATTTGGCAAGGGCGAAGTGGTTGGTTTGGGATTACAGCTTGACCTCAGATGTCAGTCTAGTGAGCGGCCTTTCGAACTCGCCACAGTACCTCTGTTAAGTAGGCAACAAGGACATCCTGACCCGCACCACAGTGCAGTCAAAGGTCTCTCACCATGGCAACCTCTTTGTCATCTTGGTTACTCCCACAGTGGACTGGTGAGTTCCCCATGTCTGTCTGTCTCTCTCTAACTCCAACCTCAATATTCTGGAAACGTCTCTCACGCAAATGGTCTCAGTCAATAAAACAGTTTTAAAAACAGAAACCTCAAACTCACACAGGGGTATCTTGTGACCTCCCTGTCAGAGAACTCACAATCTCTTTGGACTCTCCATTTTTTCAAAACTCTAGTTTCTTTGAAAAGGCTGTTTTCTGAACCCACTTCAGACACACCTACTACGTGTGTATAAGCTCGAAATGTCAATGGAAAACGAAACCTCTTCTGTGCATGACCCAGACTTATCTTGGGGACCAGTGCAGAGTGAACACCACACCCAGAGCTCGTTGTGAGCACAAGAGGCCACTGTCCCTTGAGCAGGCCCCGACAGCGTCTCCCGCCCCGGTCCTCACCTGTCCGGTAGCCAGTGCTGTTGAGGTACACGGCAAAGGTGCGGCTCTCATGCTGTGCTTGCCAGGAGGGTGAGGAACAGTTCTCGTTGTTGGTGTAGGTGTTGTGATTGTGGACGTACTTGCCGGTGAGGATGGAGGAGCGAGAGGGACAGCACATAGGTGTTGTCACGAAGGCATTGATGAAGTGTGCCCCGCCCTGCTCCATGATACGTCTTGTCTTGTTCATCACCTGCATGGAACCTGCAAGCAGAGGGTACTTGTGAGTCATGTGGCCTGCTGGGGGGACCTCTTTAGGGGGCTTCCAACCTTAAGCCCGGAGCTGCAGGCGAGCTTAGAAAATCCATGGGCTTGCATGGGCCAGACTTCTCACCACCAACCAGAAAGGCCCTGGTCTCAAATGCCACTAGACAGTGGCACTGGTTATAAACTTGCTTCTAAAGTACTTTGAGTCTGATTCCAACCCTGTTTTATACATACACAGAGTATCTTTTCTGCAGAGTGCTAATATACACAGATCCTTTTTAAAAAAGTTTTTTTAGCAGTCACAAATGCAGATAGGATTAGGCTTTGTTTTGTTTGGAAGTTTCCCAAGAATTATCCACTGAACTGAAGTCTAGTCTAGCCAAGGCCCAGGCAGTATCTCTGGTGCCTCCTATATGCATTTGGAGTCTATACTCAGCGACCTTCAAAGCTAGCCTATTTGCCTAAGAGCTCCTGGGCTTCCAGCTCCTGAGCCTCTGGTCCCTCTAAGCGTGTGTGATAGGCCCTTTAGCCACACCAGTCATGGAGGTTGCTCAGTGAAGGTGACAGCAGGAGGCAGGGAGATGAGTATGTGTGGAGGCCTACTGTGTGTGAGCTGGGACCTTTCTGGTAGCACACAGTAAGTGTGCAATGTCTGTGTGGAGAACAGAGATCAAACTGCACACTGAGGGTGGAGGCTAAACAGTGAGATCTTCTGGAACATTCCACGCATGCCTTTCCTCCCTCCCTTCTACGGCCAGCCTCAGCTACCCCTTGCAATTCTTTTGGGTAGGATCTTTCGGGAAGCCCAGGATGGCCTGGACCTACAAAGCCCATGCTGGCTCTAAACTTGCTATAGCCAAGGATGACTTTGATCTTCTTGCCTCTGTGTCCTGAACACCAGGATTATAGGCCTACGCCGCTATGCCTAATTTATACTGTGCTGTAGGGATGAAATCCGCAGTCTGGTCACGCTAGGCAAACATTGCCCCCTGAGCTGCGTCCTCCACCTGTGTAGCCCAGTTCATCCCGGAACTCACTCTGTAGACCAGGTTAGCCTCAAACTCAGAGGTCCACCTGCCCTGCCTCCCGAGTGCTGGGATTAAAGGAGTGTACCACCATCACTGCCCGGGGCACAGCAGGGTTTTAAGCTCTGACTTTTAGCTTGAACACATTGGGTGCTCTGGGGTCTGCTGTGCTGAATAGTACAGCACAGTCTGCAGTGGATGTCAGCCTCACCTCCTAGATCACACATATCCAACAGCCCTGGAAGTCTCTGCATTGCAGCCTGCTAATTGGTCTGTACTTTGGAACCACTGGCCTGTCGGGGGGGGGGTGTTGCTCACAATTGTTCTAATCACTAACACATGGGTCAATTGCTCTGCATACATGACATGCAAAGTTATTTTTCAAAGTGCACATTTCTGGACATCTGCTGGGGGCCACACAGTGGGGAAGGTGGCAGATGAGCGCACAGATCTAGGCTTATCCGTGGCAGAAGCGGGGTGGTGAATGCCACCTTTATAAAGGCCTGGTGATGGTGTCCTGGGGAAGCCGAGAGTCATGACTCTTGGGCCCTTTGGGACAGAAGTGTTCTCTTATCATGATATTGATGGGGTGCCACGGGGCTTCTCTCCAATCCCCAGATGTGCCCCTTTGGGTAGCTCCAGGGGAATGTGACACCCATGCCTGTTCATACACAGGGACAGTTCATGGAGTCGTGAGGGGCAGGTGATGCCAACTGGCTTCCTCTACTTGAAGCAAGTGCCAACTTCTCCTAGGGTTGGCAAGAGCTGGCTGACTATAACATGGTTCTGCTTGGTGGTATTAAGGGTGGGGTTGTGATGAGAAACTGGAAAGGGGGCAGAAACCTAGAGTCTGGCAAACACCATGATGCAAGCCAGAATCTTCCACCCCTGATGCTGTCCACCTGACTACAGATACCAGGCTGGCCACACCCAGAGTCAAGCTCTGGAAGCCCTTCCCTTCCCCTCAGCTACTCAGATAACAGCTGACTGTTCCTGGGGCCAGCATCTGACATGCTGTACCATTTGGTGAGCCAGCCCACTGCTTTCCATCAAAGACCATCAGACCTTGCCAGCTCCTTTTGGGCAGGCAATAGCTCCTCTCCCCAGAACCACTATTTCCCACTTAGGTGATATGCCCAGGGGTGTAGCCAGGACCCTTCCATTTTAATCCCCCTCTTACTATGATGCAGCCACAGGACTTCCACTTCGTCCTCAATAAGCACCCCAGTCCTCTGTATGAATATGGTTCCTAACACACACACACACACACACACACACACACACACACACACACACACACACCAGCTCCTCCAAGGGTTCCCAGAGGCACCATCCTGGCTATGTGTTCTCTTCCCTGACCCACTGCCCCATACCTCTTCCTTGGTTTAGGCTTGGAGCCCCATGCTGCTGTCTCCTGACCTTCCTTCCTCCATCCATTCTACCTGCTTCCTGTCCATAGTTCCTACTGCTAGAGGCCCACCTCATAACAGCTCTATCCTCCATAATTTTTCCTGCATGGATCCCTTGTGCTATGGGTGGAACAGCCCCTCCTTGGCTCACAGACCCCCAGTGAGAACAGAACAGCTGTCTGCAGGTGCTCGGCCTCTGGGAACCCGAGCTGGTTCTACAAATCATCAGACCCCTTCTGTAAGCTCAGGAAAGAACCTGAAAATCTGCACAGATGAAAGGCCAGCAGTCTCTTAAGTCTTGGGACTGAAAGCTCAGGAAAGCTTGGGAGTGCCATGCCCTCTTCCTGCCTGGCAGCTCCTTTTGGGGAAGAGCTGGGGCAGGCAGTTACAGGAGTGTGGTTCTCAGGGCCAGGATGACAGCTGGGTCTACATGGAAAAGCACAGCACATTGCTCCTCCTTTGCAGACAGTGACCTGCTTTATTGAAAGGGCCCTAGCGTCGGGCTATAAAACCCACTTCTGTAATGTAAAAACACATGACCTAATGGCTCCCAGGACTAATGGCCCTTGGCCAGGAAGACATAGCCACACACAGGGAAAGGGGCCAGCTTCCATGTTTCATATGAAGCAACCAGCCAACCCAAACTGAGGTTGTCCAACACAAATCTGGGGACATATAGACAAAAACAGGCTTGGTTTCTTTCTTGACCAAACCTTGCCATAACACAGGGCCAGGGTGAGGTCAGCCTGAAATCTCTTGGCGTGCTTCTGATAGACAGTGCGAGTTAAACTTCCGGGCCCCAACCCCCTAACTGCAGAACATCCCTACAACCCGTAACCTCCCACTCTTCTTGTGAATACTGCATAGGGTCGCTTAGCATACTACTTGTGTGATTTGTGTGCATGCACACATGTGTGTGTACACATTCTCGTGTGGGCACTTAGGCATGTGGAAGCCTGAACTGAATGGCTGGTGTCCCCTTCAATTGCTCCCCCGTCCCCCTTACCCTTTAACATAGGGCCTCTCATTGATCTCAAGCTCACGGGCCAAAATTGTTGGAGAATCTGCTGCCTCTGCTCCCCTCCCCCACTTCCCTCCTCCTAAACCAGGGTTACAGGTAAGCACTAGTGTGCCACACCCGCTTCTTCACATGGGTGCTGGAGATATGAGGTCACATCTCCATGCTGTGTGGTAGGCACTTGACCAACTGAGCTATGTTGGTGGCTGTGACAGGCAGTTGAAACCCTTTACTCTCTGATCCACAAAACTAACATTATGGATAAGGCGCTCTCACTACCCGTTTTGACACATTGTACAATGAGTTTACACATAGTAAAGCCAAGGTTTCCTGGGCTGGATGGGAGATCAGTTGGTAGAAAAGCCCTAATTGACCTCTGGGCATCTGCCTGTGATCTCAGCTTTGAGAGGTAGAGGCAGGAGGATCAGATGCCACCCTCAGCTATGAAGCAAGCTCTCTCTCTCTTCTCACACACACACTAAAAGTCGGTGTTTGTTGATCTAGCATGTGAGATTGTCTATTTCAGGTATCGCGATGCTGAATTAGCTTGTGTTTATTTTTACAGTGTTAATGATAGAGCCCAGGCCTTTGAACATTCTAGACAAGAAATCTGCACCAAGCCCCAGCTTCATTTTCTCCTGAGTCAGAGCACCAACTATCTACAGAGACTTAGTAGGTGTGTGTAGACATGTATACAGGTAGTGAATACAGAAGCCACTGGTTTACATGGGGGGGGGGGCTTCTCAGCTGCTTTCTAACTTGTCTTTTGAGACCGGGTCTCTTGTAGAACCTGCGGCTTGCCAATGTGGGAAGACTAGTTGGCCAGTGAGCTTCAAGAATTCTCTTATCTCTGCCTCTCCAGCACTTCCTGGCCTGTATGTGGGTGCTAGGGATGGAACTTGGGTCTTCGGGCTTGTGCTACGAGCACTTTTAACAACTGAGCCATCTTTCCAGCCCAGGGACTTCCAGGATTGAAAACAGCCAACTTTTGCCATTCCAGCGCTTGTCTGATTCCTTCCCCCAGAGACCTTGCTACCCAGGGTTGGAGTGGGGTGTATACCACCCCCATGCAGTAAACTCCCGAGGCTCTTTGGACAGGTATCTAAGATGATGCCGACCTATGCTTGCTTGTTTAACATCGTGGGGAAACAAAGTCTTCAAGGGTGAGGCCTCCTTGGGAAAGTGGTGGGAGGTAGATTGTTATGGGGGAGAAACACAACCAGAGTTACTAACCTTAGAGTCTTGACGCTAATCTGCATGCAGGCACCCCAGCTCTTGCCTGGACTACTGCAGTCAACGTTTTAAGTCATCTGTGCTGGTCTTCCCTCCACAGAGAGCAATCTCTAATAAATTAAGCAATGCTGCCATGGTCCTTCTGGCTCTCTCCCTGAACACCTTCCTCATCCAGAGCAAAAGGCAAAGTCCACTGTACTGGCTGGTTTTGCATCAACTTGGCACAAACCAGAGTCAGAGAGGAAGGAGCCTCAGTTGAGGAAATGCCTCCCTGAGATCCAGCTGTAGGGCATTTTCTCAATTAGTGGTCAATGGGGAAGGGGCCCAGCCCACTGTGGGTGGTGCCATCCCTAGGCTGGTGGTCCTGGGTTCTATAAGAAAATAGGCTGAGCAAGTCATGAAGGGCAAGCCAGTAAGTAACATCATTCCATGGCTTCTGCATCAGATCCTGCCTCCAGTTTCCTGCCCTGACTTCCTCTGGTGATGGACAGCAATGTGGAAGTGTGAGCTGAATAAACCCTTTCCTCCCAGCTTGCCGTTTTGGTCCTGGTGTTGCTTTATTCTATTTTAGCTGATAGAATAGAACCTCAAGAGACCTGGAAAGCCATTGAACTGATAATCCTCTTTCCCTTTAGGTTACTTTACCCTTCTAGCCACTGTAGAAACACACCGAGCACCTCCCTGACTCAGGACCTGTGCACCAGCTGCCATAGCTCCAACCTTCAGGTTTCTTCAAATACTATCCCATATTCTTTCCTTCCAGGCTCCTGCTGGGTGGTCTTGAGATAACTGTGTCCTCCACTTATCTCCACTGACTTGGGAGGAAGGGTAATCTCTGCTCTGAGTTATTTCAAAGTGTCCAAGAGCTGTTTCAGGCTGAGCACACAGGCTGTCAGTGGGTGGGCCCTCTGGCCTCATGGGAATGCCGATGGCCTTCCCTTTCTGCTTTTATCTTAGCCACAGATAGCCCAGCACAGAATGTTCCAGTTAGAATCTTTGGGCAAGGACCCCCTGCCTCTCTGTGGAGACCCAGGTTCCTGTAAATAAATAATACAGGAACAGTCACAGTTGAAGGCCACAGTCAGACTGCCTGAGCACTTAGACATATCTTCTCAGTGTCTGAAGAACGTGGCTCCCCACGAGTATTTGGAAAAACAAGACGTTTTTCTGGGATGTTGTAGAGGCTTTTAGGGCACTCGACTTTTTGACACCGTGGGCTCTTGCCTCTGTCAGCACTGTGGCTGGGCGGCCATGTTGGAATGAAGGTGAATACATTCATACCTTCAACTGAAATGCTTCCTTTGATTGTGAGGAGGACTACAGTGAATGAGTTATGGTTCCAGGGGCTGCCGTGGTGGTTCAGTGGGTAAAGTACCAACCATGCCAGCATGAGGTTCTGAGCTCCATTCCCAGTACCACATAAGAAAGCCAGAGGTGGTGATATGTGCCTTTACTCTTAGCAAGTGTGTGTGTGTGTGTGTGTGTGTGTGTGTGTGTGCATGCTGGAATGTGATGGTTGTGTGTATATGTATTGTGTATGTGTGTATGTATGTGTATATGCGTGCTAGAATGTGAGGGTGATATGTGTGTATGTGTGTGTGTGTGTGTGTGCATGCTTGAATGTGAGGTTCATGTCTGTGTGTGTGTGCATGCATGCTTGAATGTGAGGGTGGTGTAGGTGTGTGTGCACATGTGTGTGTGTGCACACATGCATGCTTGAATGTGAGGGTTGGGTGGTGAAGGTGGAAGTGATGGGGTGGAGGTGGGAAGACCAGGAGTTCAGCCATCCTCAGTTGCCTGGCAAGTTGAAGAGACCCTGTTTCCAAAACCATACCAAACATCCAACCAAAGCAGAGCTAGGGATGTGGTGGAGCACTGAGCCCAGCATGTTCAAACCCCAGCAGCACCTGAGCCAGGAGACACTGCTGGAGTGTTGAGAAAAGTGAACGGATGGCTAACTTTCTCGATGAGCCCGTGGGTACTGATGGACCCCTTCAGGACTACCTGACATTGCTTGTGTGCCAATGGCCTGGAATGGGGCTGGCTGTGGGTAGAAGGACCAGAGTGTGCACCTACTGCCTGACTAGTTCTGTTTCTGCAGCCCTCACCTAGCTCTGAGTGTCCTGGAATGTCTGCATCGAAAAGGATCTTTCCTATGGGCCACCTCCCTGCCCCCCAGAAACACCCGTTTAACTACTTTGGGAGATGAAAGAATAGCTCTGTCCTGGGGCAGAGGGTAAGAGGGAGTTCCAGAGGGGGGCGGGTGGGGCAAACAGCAGCAGCCAGAAGCAACATCTGGGCAGAGGCAGGTTCATGGTGCACTAGACGCTGTCAGCTCCAGGCTCTCAGGAGCCAGATGAACAGTGCAGGACCCCAGGACCAGTATCTCAGATATGATTTCCTGGTTGATGGTATCAAGGGGGAACCAAGCTGGTGCTATAAAACCCCAAATCAATCAGGCCGATGCCCAGGAGGCCAGGACACTGGAATGAAATTTCACAGTTAAGCTGTCAATCCCTCCTTTGTCATCTGCTGGCTCTGCAGTGAGGCTTCTGGGAGAGAACCCCAACAGTATCTCTCAGTGGCAGGGTGTAAATGTGGGGACTCCGAGCGATTGGTCCCTACTCTTTGGGGGCCTGCTCAGACAGGAATATTCATTATGCACAGCAATCTTGTCACACTAGGTAAGTATTTAAGGACACAGTGCTTGCTGGTGCTGCCCCAGGTTGTGTGTGTGTGTGTGTGTGTGTGTGTGTGTGTGTGTGTATGTGTGTGTGACAGAGCCAGTTACCCAGTCACTAAAAGTGACACCTACAAAGTGAAGCCTGCATCTTATCTGTGGCTGGCTAGTTTTATGTCTACTGACACAGGCTGGAGCCATTTAGGAAGATGGCGCCTCCATTGAGAAAATGCCTTCACCAGATTGGCTTGTACGCAAGCCTGTGGAGCATTTTATTGGTTGATGGTTACTGTGGGAGGGCCCAGCCCACTGTGGGCAGTACCATCCCAAGTGGTGGTTCTGATTCCTATAAAGGCTCCAGGCTGAACAAGCCATGGGAACAAGCCAGTAAGCACAGTTCCTCTATGGCCTCTGCTTCAGTTCCTGACCCAGCCTCCAGGGATGACGGACCGACTATAAGCCGTAAGATGACGCATACGTGTGCCTCTCCAAGTTGATTTTGGTCATAGTGTTTGATTGGTACGGTGGTAGGAAGCCTAGCTAAGACACCGCTGTTCCTCCTCTGCACAAGGCTCTGTGATTGGCTCTGCACCACCTGCCTGTTGCAACTCCCATGCCTAGCACAATGCACTTTCTACCCAGAAGCAGAGCTGGAGTTCACTGCTGCTCTCCCTCAGCAGCACCAGCACCCCACTGACCATTTCCCCATCCCTCAGCTGGTCTACCTGTGTCACACTGCCATCCTCAAGCCAGCCCCTTCCTACCCACAGTTAGGACCTTTGCAATGGGCTCCTGGTACCTAACCTGTGCATGTCCACTGTCTTCCATTAACCTCATTCCAAGATCCTGACCTTCACGTATATCTTACCTGGGTCCGTACATCTCCCTGTCATCTGCCCTTATTCCCCAGCCTGGGCTGCAGTCCCCAAGATCCTGGTGAGACTGTACCTACCATAGGTCTCTGCACCTGCCGCCCTGTCCCCAGGGCTCTTTCTGGAGCTGTCTATGCAGGCAGCTGCAGTATACAGATGTTACTATACTGCTCAGTGCTAGAGGTCTGTTCCTGCAGGGACCTTCATCTATCCTGGTGTGGCTCAGACCCCAGCTGCCCCTCCCCTGCTTCTCAGTGAGTCTAGCTTCTGTTTCACAGCGCACCTAGCCCACAACTGACTTTCTTGTGACTAGCATGTCGCCAGCAATCACATTGGACCTCAACACCCTTGTCCTCAGAGAGTGGCCAGCACCAACAAACTCCTGCACCCACTGGTTTTGGCTCACAGGAGGTCCTGGCAGGAGATCAGAGAAGGAAATTGAGGTTTGAGTCTGAATTCCCCCTCCTTCTTCTCTGTGTGTGGGCAGAGGGCATAACAGTGTTTGGTGGCTCTGCATCCGGGTTCCAGTAACTAACCTGAGGGCACAGCATCTTCCCTGGAGCTTTCTTCCTGCCTGTTCACACCCTAGCAAAGATGCTAGGCCCTCTGTGACTTGGCCAACACCAAGATCCCATGACTACATAAGAGTGTCCACGTCCTACATGACTGTTGGGTGTGGTCCTCAAAGACTGGTCTTAATTTACTGTTTTACCCTCTTTTGCCCTTTGCACTTTGTTTCCTGTTGCCAAGCATGTGGCTGTAACAGCTGGAGTTCCAGCAGCTGTTCTGAAGCACAAGGAGGCCTTGAGGACAGATGTTACACAGAAGAGATGATAGAGCAGAAAGCTAAAGATGTATGGGCCATTCTTGATGCTACTACTCCAATTCTGGACCACCAGACTTTCTTTTCTTTTCTTTTCTCTTTTATTTTTTTGGTGATGGAAAAGCAATGCTAAGTTTCATTTTCTTTCCCAAGCAGCCAAGCCTAATTCTGACACACTTTCTAGAATTCAAGTGAACCTGCCCTTCAACACCCGGGGTCGGTGAGTAAAACTAGAAAAAACGTCACAGGAATGCACTTGGCGGTGTGAACCCAGGCTGGGCCATTCCTGAGATAACCTGCATCTGCATGCCTTCCTTTCGCTGGTGAGTGGCAGCTGGAATGTTCAGAATGGATGTCGGCAGTGGAACTGCCTCCTGGAATCTGGGTGCGTCGTCCTGGGCTGCCTGCCATCTGGCCCCCGTGAGAGCTGAGGGCTGCCAATCCATCTCTTGGTTATCAGTGGTTAGCAGCGCAGGGTGTAGTTTCCTCATCTTTCAGATGCAACTCGGAAAACGGGGCTGCTAGGCTCTTTTTTCCTAGTCTGCTTTGCACAGGATATGGAAATCAGAGCTGGGGACCTGAAGTCTTCAGTGTCTCAACCAGGAAGGTACAAATAAGCCTAGAAGTTGTATCCTGTCCCACCTTCACTGCATGCCTGAGCCTCATAAATCAAAGCTCACCTTCAACTTCAGACTCCACCATGGCGGTCTGTGGAGTGGCTCCTTGCTTGGGGGCACGGAGGGACCCCATCAACGTATCCCTACAGCTTTGCAGTCCTTCGAGATGCTCTCCACTGGTCCCACTTGTGACCCATCAACACATCTTTCTAGCTTTACCACTAAGTCTGGACCACTGCAATAGAGCCCTCGCTGGTCTCCTCTTGTGCTTGGACAGCCATATACTCACCTCATTGTACATCAGTCTCTTCTCCACATAGTGATATGCAAATCAGACTCTGATCCATGTAACCCCTGACATCCATCCTCCTCTCCCTGGTTCAGCCTCACACCCTTGCCTGATGGATATCACCATCAGCACCCCTCAGACTTTCTGTGCCCTGGATCACCTGCTGCCACCCTGTCAGCCTGCATTGACTCTGCCTTGGGCCCTTTGCACCAACTGTTACTGCTGCTTGAATGTTCTTCCTAGAATTCCCCTTGATAAGTTCCTTGGCCTTTCTTGATTCTGTGTCCCTTTTATCAACGAGATCATTATAGATAAAGTTTCACAACCCACCCACCCCGCTTTGCTTGACTTCTGATCCTTTCTCACCACTGTCTCCTGTCATATGCCGTGTAGTTTTTTTTCTTGTTGTTTTGGTTTTTTGAGACAGGGTCTCTCTGTGTAGTCCAAGCTGACCTGGAAGTCACTCTGCAGACCAGGCTACCCTGGAACTCAGAGATTTTCCTGTCTCTGTCTTGCGATTGCTGGGGTTACACACGGGCACTACCACTGCCCAGGTTTTCTATTATGGGTTGGATCAGTCAAGATTGTCTACTTTGTTATATTGTTGCTCTTTTTGCAACAGTTAAGATTCTGTCTTCTTTGTTACTTTGTTGCTCTTTTTGCATCAGTTAAGATTCTGTCTCCTTTGTTACTTTGTTGCTCCTCTTCTCTAATGCCAGGTGCTCAGTGAATCAGGATGAGGAAACAAGTATGGTACATGTGGCTCATTCGGCAGCAGTCTTGGGCAGCACTTGAGCACCCCCTTGCTCGAGTCCTCTATAGCCATTGTCCAGTTTCCCTTGAGGGAAACCTGCACAGCTCCCCTCAATCCCAGTTCTGAGGTTTCCAGGCTGTTGCCTGCCCTGACCTTCATACAGAAGTGCTTAGTGAGCTGGTCTGCAGGCAGGGCCAGCCTGGAGGAAGATGGGGATGAGGTCACACAGAAACTGGTAACATCTGGAGGATGCACCCCTGGATCTAAATGCACCTGAAACTCCAAGTATGCTTGAACTTCTTACTTCCATCCCCAGTAAGCTGCTGGGTCCAGTTTATCTAACACCGTTTGGGCTGATTTATAGGAGGTCACTTGTGACCAGGAAAGCAGAACCAATGGGCTGGGGCTATGCCTGTCTGATTTTGTTTTCTTTTTAAGGCAGTCTCAAGCCCAGGTCGACCTGAAACTTGGGATCCTCCTGCCTCTACCTCCTGAGTGCTGGGGTGACAGGCATATAGGACCATGCCTGGCTTCATTCATGAGCTGTCGTATCTGAAGAGACACCTGTTCCCACAGCTCCTTAATGGCCCATCTGGCAGTTCAACATAGCTGACCTTTGACACTTATGATGGAACAGTCCTATCTAACAGTTCAGTTTCAGGGTATATGTGACTCTCCCTGGGATCTCTCAGAGGCCAGCTCAGCTCTGGAGATGTCCTGAAGTTGGCCTGCATCTAATTAACTTGGCCAGTGCTGGCAGAAGCCAGCATTTTCTTGGCCTCCCTATGCACAGCACAGCGTGTGACAGGACTGTGGTGTCACCATATAAGTCTATCCCATTGCTTTGCTATGTTCCTGTGTATCTTCAGAGATCTCCTCACTCTCTGCAAGTGGACAGACAACCCAGGTGCTCACTCACTAATGCTCTGGGAAGCCAGCACCCAACATTTCCAAGTGACAACCAGAGAACTGCAGGAGCACCAGGAAGGCTCAGTGGCCACAAACAGCAACCATGAGATAGAATGAATCCTTCTCCTCACCGGGTCCTGATGAAAGTGGACAGCTGTCCCCACCTGGGACTGGAAGGAAGCCCAACATTAGCTCTGTGGCGAGGCCTCCAGCCAGAGGCCCTCTGGAGCTGCCTCGCAGACAAGCAGAAAATAGCAGCCGATGAATTTTTCAGGACCACCCTCGGCCTGCCAGTGGTGGCCAACTGTGAGATAATGTGCTGGGCTTTTTGGGCACATTCATTATTGATCTGGGTCTGTCTGGTTTATAAAAAGCCCATCAGCCCCCCAACTACCTACTTCCCACCCCACCCTCCTCACAGAGGCTCAGTTTTGTTTGCTTAGGACCCGACACTTGAGGAGGTAATGGTTGGTGGGCACCAATCTCTGTCACCCAGGGTTGTGGGTGGGAGCTGTCATAGCACAGAATATGTGAGTCCCTGTCCCAAGTGACTGGCTCCCTGAAATTTACATTTCAGAACACTCACTCTTGTGAGCAAAGATGCATATCTGCAGATTCCGCCAGTGACAGAACTTGCCACAGTTAAGCATCCACGTGAACACTCTCTAGATAGCTCATCACCCATCCTGGAAATGGGTTGAGCACAGCAGTAGTGAAGGTCATGGTTCTAGGTTCAAATCCCCCTTTAACACACTTTAGCTGTGCAGCCAGGACATGTGGTTTGACATCTCTGTGCTTCACTTTCTCCATTGGTAAGATGCAGAGGGGGATGGTTGTCTCTCCCTTTATGTCATTCCTGGATTCCTGCCTTGTTTGCACTGGTTTGATAAGAGTCAGGTTCAAGGCTATGATTCAATTCTGGCTTAGCAAGGGCACTGTCCTGAAAGTCAGCACTTAGTCACTGCCGGGTCAAGCCCAGCATCCTTGCATCCAAGTATACACAGCTTGGTCTCCGTCCTCCCACTCTGAGCCTTCCTCTGCTCCTGCTCTTGTCTGTGATGTCATCAGCATAGCAGTGGGAGCCCGTGGGAGCGCAAGTAAGGCCACACCACACACATCCTCCTGGCCTGTTTCACACTTAAGATGTGTGTGGTGGCTCATGCCTGTCACCCTAACACTCAAGCGGCTGAGGCAGGAGGATCTTGAGTTCAAGGCCTGGGCTCCATGGGAAGACCTCTTCTCAAAACAAAACCAAAGACAACAACAACAGAAATCCCAATCCATATTCCTCTGTTCCCTCACTGGGGTCACATGACTCATGGGCCTGGTCCCAGTGGCTTCACCTTGGTTTACATCAATGTTACATCCCTTTGCCAGCATGGTATTGCCAACCCCACCCCACCAGCGGCTCCCAGCACCTGGCAGAACAAACGTCCACTGCTGTCATTAAACTGCTGCTGCCTGACTGTGGGGACATGTGGGATGCTCTGGGTGCCCCAGTACCAGAGCCAATAACTTGAGGGCCACAGGAAGGGAGCCCAAGGGCCCAGAGGCCAGGTCCTGCTGCATGTAAATCACCCCTATTCCTCAGCCTCATAATGTAGACTCCTTGCAGATCCCTCCTAATGAAGAGGAGACCAGCACCCTGCATGTCAAGTTGTTAATGAAGCTCTGAGCCCCGACCACTTCTGGGCCATTGTTTCCTTCTGCACTTGGGACTCCCTGAGAAGAAGCCACACTTGGGGTTATCAGTACTCAGTGTGTCAAGGCTGGCTAGGGTTTAAGCAAGTGGCCTTTTGGGGTAGTTAAAACAGATTTGAGTCCACCTTGTAAGTCGCTCTGTCATTACCACCAACTAATTCCATTGTCCTCAGAGAGCAGACAGAAGAAAGGACCCATGCCTCACCAAGCCCACAACAACAACCACAACCCCATTCTCTGCCAGTCTCCGTTTTACCTGTTTCCAGGCTCCAGCCTTATCTACTTCCTTGACCCTGCCCCAAGGCCTTTGCACATTCTCTTCTCCCCTATCTGGTTTCCAGATTTTCACAATGCACAGTAGGAGAAATGATTAGGAGGGACATCTAACATCCTGAAGGAAGCTGCATTTCCATGCACACTGTGAAGTATGAAGGTCCCAAGCCACACGTGGGGCTGTAAAGCCCAAAAAAGGGGACCAGTCCTAACCAAGATATGCCAGGTGCTGGGGGTCAAGGGAAGGGAAGGCAAAACATTCACAAGTGATTTAATCTGCCGATAACACTTCAGATGATCGGATATTGGATTAAACAAAATGTTACTGCACTACTTTCATTTTACTTTACTTTTTTAAATTTCTGGATCTTGGGCTGGAGAGATGGCTCAGCGGTTAAGAGCACTGACTACTCTTCCAGAGGTCCTGAGTTCAATTCCCAGCAACCACATGGTGGCTCACAACCATCTGTGATGGGATTTGATGCCCTCTTCTGGTGTGTCTGAAGACAGGTACAGAACTCATATACATAAAATAAATAAACCTTAAAAAAATTAATTTCTGGATCTTATGTAGCCCAGGCTGGCCTCCCACTAGCTGCATAGTCATGACTTTTGATCCATTTGCCTCCACCTCCCTAGTGCCGGGATTTCACTTCCATGTCACCACACGTGGTGTTTGTAGCTGCCGGAGATGAAATGCAGGACTTGGCACATGCCCAGTTAGTGTTCTGCCAACTGAGGCACATCCCCAGCCACTTGCATTTGTGGCTCAGATTACACAGTTGTTCCTGAGTGCTGCGAGGGGATCAGGCTCTGATGGTGTTCAGGCTTCCATAGTAACTGCTGTGCTCTTTGCTAAGAACCTGCATCCCCTTCATTCACACCAGGTGACCGTGCCGCTGCCGACGGTCTTACTGAACCGCATGGGGACTAACGACTAGGGAGAACGCCCACACGGTTCCCAATGTTTTCAACCTGTGTTTGGTTGAACCTGATGGAGAACTGAGGGTACAGAGGGCTGAGTGAGCCTATGGGGCAGCATGGATGTGGGGCTCAGCTGGGGAGGGACCCATATGCTCACCTCAAGGTGAGGAGACAAGGGGCGGGGTGGGGGGTAGGGATTGGGCTCACAGGTGATTGGGAACAGATCTAGATTGACTCTTGAAACCCCTTCTGGTGACCTCAGTGTTGGCATCTCCTACTGGTGCTTCTTGTAGCAGAAAGGGCAAAAGTTGTGACATTGCTCAGATAGGAAGGGACGGGATTGCTTAGCTGTCAGCCAAAGCCACGGCCCAGTAGCTTGGGAGAGAAAATGGTTGATAAGAGCAAACGTTAGCACTGTCTCTCTGCTCCTTATGTTATAGACATTGGGGAATCACTCTGCACTGGGAAGTTGAGGATCCTTACCCTTCAGGGTCACTATGAACCCACATTCTCAAGGCCCGCAATGTGAGTTGGCTTGCACTTGCTCGGGCGCAAACTCTACACAACAGCTTGGTACCTAGAGTTTCTATGGGAGCGTGGTGACATGGTACCTCTAGAGCCCCAGCTGTCCCTGGCTAGCTCAGCGACTTACCCAGCTCCACGTCCTGGTCATCCGTGAGCACCAAGATGATATTGGGCCGGATGTTCCTGCGGTCCCTCTGGAAGCGGCCCTTCAGGCGGGGATGGGACAGGAAGGCCGAGCTTCCAGCCAGAAGGGAGAGGAGAACGGTGGACAGCAGCCACAGCGGCAGGCCAGGGGGTGCCATTGGCGTGGCTTGCTAGTCTGTTGCTTCTTCTCGGACGCAGAGGCTGAGGCGGTGTCTTCCTTCCCCTCTTCCCTCAGGATCTGAAGGATGAGAGGGATAGATGCGAGTTGGTACTGACATTGCAGCTGCCCCTGCTGGGATTACACACTGTTTCATAAGAGGAAGGGCCGGCGTGGGCAAGGATGGCCTTTCCCACTGTCGAACGCAGCACAGGCTAAGCTAGAGAAGAGTTTTGCAGTTGCCTTAGGGGCAGCAGAACTGTCCACAGGGACTCCCCTGGAGGAGAGACTGCTGTGTAGCATTCTAAAGACCCCCTAACAGACAAGTGCTCTGAGTACCCATATCCGCAGACACAGAAGGGACAAGCCACAGCACCTCTGCCTGCCCCTTCAGCTCCAGTAACAGATGGCCTGGGTTACTGGGATGTTTTGAGTTGTATGGTCAGAGGTTCTTGGATCAGACCCATGCCTTAGGGGTTGTTGTCCTCACAAACAAACAGAAGAACCCCAGTTTTCCCCCATGACCAAGCTCATTACTCAATTTAACAGGGCCACAGACACAAGGCCCTCATCCCCTGGATCCCACAGCAGGAGGGAGGGTTCCTATCAGATTGACCTTGTGGAGTAAACTTAATGACTGCAGAGGGAGAATTCCACGCTAGCCTGAGGGAGGTGGTCCCAAAGGGGGTGAGCTTAGCCCTCTTTTGCTGGGGTGCAGAGAAGGGAGAACTGTGTGTCATGGAGTCAGGACACATCACCACGACTGAGACCTTGAAGGAGCCTGTCTGCCCTGTTGACTTTGGAGGTATACAAAGGGGAAGCCAGCCACCACCCCAGGGCCCTACCCAGGCCTCCATCAGTGCCCCTGGCTCTGCGGGGTTGTGTGACCTACTGCTGTCACCATGTCATTCACCCTAGGGCTGTAAAGTACCCAGGGCTCTTCTTCTCCTCAGGGCGATAGAGGGACCGTCCTACAACAACAAGCAGATCCCGATTCTGGTGACAGCAACTCAGATCATGGGGCCCAAAGTGAGGGAAGGGACACTCTGGTTGTGCCAGCTCAAGGCCCTGGCTGGTCTCAGCTCAAGGCCCTGGGCCTTTGTATCCATTTGCTCTAACCTTCTCCCTTTACCTCTTCTTCTTTCCCCCAAATGCTCTCTGTCCCCACCAACTTCTTTCCAGACAAGATGGGGCCATTTCTACCCTGAGACTCTTTGACACCGGCTTTTTGTCATCATGGTAAGAGTTTTGCCTTGGTGTGATGGGCTGTTTCGGCTCCACCAAGTCTAGGCACCGAGGTCACCTCCTTGGACAGGCCACCCTGGCTCCCCGCCAAGCACTCCAAATTTTATCACCTGTTCGATTTTCTCAATCACCGCCCCACCTTGGATCGATCTATTTACTGAACCCATCCACAAACCCAGGAGAGACAGTTCCATGAGGGGCAGAGATGGGGCTTGTGTTGGCGACAGCCCCACCCCCTGCTCTTTGGCCAGTGCCTGATGCAAGTGACCAGGTAACTGGAGAAACTCTGAATTCTGCAGAGGGAGGGTTGCTGGCTTCGAGAGGGTGGTGCCACACGTGGGGTCAATACAACTCAGAGACCTAGGGCACACCCACATGCTTCTCCAGACTCTTCTGAGGGCCACCAAGGAGGAACCAACCATGCTGGTTTTCTAGACGGTGCCATCATTAGAGAGGCCCCAAGGACGGTCTGGGTGGGTGGTGTTCACCTTTTTGACTTCCCCACCTGGAGCGGATCTGTTTCCACCTCTGGAAGCCATCTGGGAATGGCTATTTTCTCCTTCTCCCCACCCCTGCCTGAGTAATAGCTCTCCATCTGTAGGCACATTTCTGCTGGGGCCACGTGGGTTGCTTCCTCATCTTTTCTCTTGCTCCAGAGTAGCTATGGGTCCCACCCTCTGAGAGCCCCAACAGAGTCTGCATCTGTCCTTGTTGCTGATGGGACCCTCCTGACCTCTGCCTGTGGTCACCTCTCCCACTGTGCTGTGAGTACCCAGATCCAGCCCAGGTGCTGCTATGGGTTGGCAGAGTTTCCTTGAGCATTTGCCTCTCCCTGCCCCCATCCCCACCGCGGGAGGGGTTGTGTTGTGGGGCAAAGACAGTGAGTGACTCCCAGTGCCTGCCACAGTGCCTCCATAGAGATCTGTGGAGAGAGTCATGGCCCCAGGCCACTGAGGACAGTAAGAAGGGAAGCCTGGCCTGCTTGCTGAGGGTGGCATCCAAGAGGGTGGACACCGGCTACCTTGGCCCCTTGCCATGCTAAAACCCTCATCTACCTCCAGAGAGCCAATGCAATGGCTTCTCTGATCCACCCTTTGTGACAGTTAGAAGCACAGACTTTTGAATGTCTTGTCTGGTCACTTAACACTGCTGTGCTTCCATTTCCCCACCAGACAACTGGGCACGAGAGACCAAACAGGTCACCCCTTCCCCTTCCAGGGGTTCTCCTCTTCTGCCTATGACAGCCAAGAAGACAGACTCACTGTCCCCACAGGTACCCAGAGAAAACAGCAGAGAGCATCTTGCCCTCCTCACTGGCTGGTGCCTCTCCTTGCCCCAAAACTCTGTCCCCCCACCCTGCCTGCTCCCGACTTCTTCCATCCAACACCACAGTCCCCATTCCCAAAACCTTCCAACTAACCCTTTCTTGCTCAATCCACTCTTCTGTTGTTTGGGAGGAGTTCTCAGTGTGGCCTTGAATTTGCCCTATAGCCAGGAATGACCTGAAGCTCCTGACTCCACTTCGGGGTGTTAGGATTACAGGGGTGTTTCACCGTGGCATATGCTATGCTGAGATCAAACTCAGGGAATGCAAATGCTAGACAAGCTTGCAGCTGGGCCGCGCCCTGATCTATGATGTCTTCAGCCTCATTTTAAAAGGCAGGCGAGGTGGAACTGTCATCACGGCACTGGGGAAGCCGAGGCAGGAGGATCACAAGCTTGAAGCCCGTCTGAGTCACAGTATCTACCAGCCTAAGGAATAAATAAACAAATACACATTTGGAAATGGGAATCTCTTTCCCCAAGTGTGAGCGGAACAGAGCCATCCCTTCTCTGTAGTGTGGTTCCCACGGAGCTAAGGAAAGCTGAAGGTCTCCCTGTGCACTGCAGGAGGACCCTTTCAAACACTGAGCGAGGGTACCAGCTGATGTCAGAAGAAGCACATTGCCACCCAGTCTGGAGGGAACAGGAGGCTCCCAAGAATAGAGAGATCCCTCAGCATGGTGCTGGCCCCTGACCTACTGCAAATCAGGGTTGCCCCCCCCCAAAGGCCAGGAGCTCCTCAAGAAACACCCGTGTAGGTGCATGGAATGTCCCAGAAGTATTCCTTCCTGCTTCTACAGGAATCGAGACAGTCCTGAGGGAATTCCCACAGGTTGCCCCACAGGGCCTCCAATGGCAACTTTCCAGCCAGGACTCATGTGAGCAGACACTCCTGAAATCCCAGCTAGTAATGCCCGGGTGGCCCTCACTCTGAGCTCCTCACAACTAGCAGCTCATCGAAAGCGTGGAACTGCCCAGTGACAGCATACCCACTCCACGAATGAGGAGAGGAAGACACGGAACACTAAAATCACTTTCCCAGGACTGTAGGTTCTGGGCAGGCAGGGTTTAAACGCAGACTAGATTTGGCCAGCATAATGGAACCCTATAAGCAGGTCTGTAGGCTGGTTCTTAAGAGGCTTCCATTCCAGCCTCAGTCTTTTCTGCCACAAAAGGCAGCAGGTGGGCAGGTACCCTCCTAGAGACTCTTTAGCTACCAGGGAAGTGGGGGTGTGGTGGAGGCAGGTGTCATCTGCTGGGCTCCAATCCCAGTTCCGGCTCAGCATGGTGGTCTCAAGGAGCCATTCCTGCTCTAGAGGGAGGCTGAGTTCGGCTACACAGAGCTGGGGCATGAGAGGGCTAATTATCTGTCAGGCCGAGCTGTCTGAACTACCCGAGGGTCAATTTTTGATGCGCCTCCATGCCCTCCCTGCCCCCCCAAGACATTTGGCCCTGCGCCAGCTTCTCTCTGGATACAGAGGAAATCAATTAACAACGACAGGAGACATTCTGCTTTCCCCTTCTTGGTAAGAAGAGTCAAAATTACTGCACAGAAAGCCTCTGAACCTTGTTCTTTCTCTCCCATCAGCTCATTTCAGAGCCTGTCCAGCCCTTTTTCTTCTCACTGGACTTGGCAAAAGCTCCCCCCTTCACTACCACCACCAACCTTGCAAAATATCTCTGGGGACACCCAACGTCCCAAGAGTGTGAAGACACCGCTACACTTCTGGATCTATGTGCCACTCTAGGCGGGAGCAGGTCTTTGTGTGGTTGGAGACCCCCTGGCCCATGGAACACAGCTACTGGGAATCCCCAGGTCTCAGAACACCTAGATGTTCTGTTTTCCCCTGGGGTCTCCAAGTCCCACGAGAAGGGTAGAGAGATACAGGAAGGGCCATGCAGCTAACAGGGTCAGAGCAGAGAAGGGACTAGTCTGGGGTACACACAGAGATACCCATGAACTGGGAGCAGAGCCCTGCCCCAGTCTGGACCCTCCTAGACATGGTCAGGTGTTTGGTGGCAGGAGAGTCACCCCAGGGTGGGTGACACAACCCCTAGTGGGTTCCACTCTTCTCACCAAGCAGCCGGAATTCCAGTAAAGAAAAACCTGGGCCCATTCTTACTGGAAAGTCTTCAAGGTTCTGCACTACCCAGGGCAACACCCCAAAGTCCCTAAAAGGCACAAAGACAAGACCCTTCACAATCTGACCTTAGACTTGGCCTTCTTTACATCCCCTCTCCCTCCTACGTTTGGCTTCAGCCACATGGCCACTGTATATACCTGACATGTCTCCGCCCCAGGACCTTTGCACAGCCACTCACGTGGATATCTTCCCAGCCCCTTCCTCCCAGTCTTTGCTCATATCTCAATTTTACACAGTGAGATTGAAGCACTGGCCACTTCAGCCATTGGCTACTCCACCTGCAATCTCCCTGCCAGAATGTCACCTCCCTGAAGGCACAGATCTCTGTCAGTAAGCTTCATTCCTTTCTCTGTCCCCAACGCCAGTGGGTGCTCAGGTTTGTTCCTGGTTTAGCATAGAACATTCCCCCACCTGTTGCTTAGTAACAGCCCTCCACTGTGCCCAGAGGCCACTGGCACAGGTAGAGCCAATGAACATTGCCTGTCTTTGGTTCCGTGGTGACTAGCCCGGAGGTGGGTACATGACACAGGTCTGACCAATAGAGAGCAGGAGCCTAGGAGCCTACAGAAGCCCTGCTCTCTCTCTCTCTGTGCATGTGTGTACATGTGTATGTGCATGTGTGTATGTATGTGTGAGTACATGTGTGTATGTGTGTGCATGTATGTGTGTGCATGTATGTGTGTGCGTGTATGTGTGTGCAAGTATGTGTGTGCATGTGTGTATGTGTGTGTGAGTACATGTGTGTATGTGTGTGTGAGTACATGTGTGTATGTGTGTGTGCATATGTGTGTATGTGTGTGCATGTGTCTGTGTGTGCGTGCATGTATGCATTTTCGAGTGTGTTACAAATAGATTGAATGGAGCCCAGAGAGAATTTGGGTAACAATGGGTGTGACTAAGGTATAGTAATCAAAGACTAGTCAGGGCTGTCCTTGAAGGGAGCATACCCCCAACACAGTAACCCTCAGAAAGAATATGGAGAGGTATCTAAAGTCTCTGCACAGCCCTCAACACCCACCCATGTTACGTACGTCAGCCACACACCGCAGCACTGAAAGATGCAAATGAAGCTGAGGCAGGAGGGGTTCGAGATCGAGGCTTGCAACCATATCTACTCCCTGCCCCCCAAGAAGTTCCTAAGAGGAGGTTACATCAGGGATCAGTGCTGTCTGCTTCTGGGTGAGCTTGTTGAGAAGAGGACACGGGGGGGGGGGGTAGGGAGAGAAGGAAGGGTGCCCCAGAGGTATCTGAAGGCAGGTCTCTGGCTCTACTGAGAGCCACAGCTGTCAATGGGTGCCTTCCACTCCTGAGAGGCAAGCGAGGGTGCACCCAGACATCCTGACCCCAGGTCCTTTTCTTGCAACCCCCAGTCAGAAGCCAAGAACAACAGCCAGGACTGAGGTTTAGTGAATCCAGAGAATCCAGAGAAACAGTTAGTGGAGACAAGTCAGGGAGGGCTGCCTGGAGGAGGGTAGGAAGTATCAAGTTTGAGATGCTCAGCAGGTACAAAGGCCAGAGAAGCCCTGGAGCTCAGGGAGAGCTTGAAGAAATGGTAGAGGGTGTGGCCTTAGGCCAAGGGGAAAGAATGCAGAATGGGAGGGGAGCATGTGGCCGGGCAGAGGTCTAGCTGGGGCATGTGTCAAGTCCTCCCTTCTTCCCAGATGCAGGATCCCTCCAGTGCTCTTTGACCTCTAAGGGAGCTTCTGGAGCCTGTGGGACAGTTTCCCATGTCCTCTTCTTAGGTCCAGGACCTTGGTATCCTGGTGCCTTTCTCTAGGATTCCAGGTAGAAACAAGAGAACCAAGGCACCCTTGAAACAGGACAGGGACAAAAAAGGACCCTCTGAGGGGTTCAGGGGTGGAGGGGTGAAGGCCCGATCTCAAGACAGGCCTCAGCATCTGGGCAGGTAACTCGGGCATGAAGAAAACAATGTAAAGTGTGTCCAAAGCTCCAGCCGAATGACAGCCAGCTGCAAAGCTGTCGAGGCCCTCAGAACGTTCTGGAAGGAAGGACTACGCCAGCCAGGTGCAGTTCTCAGTACAGAAGAAAGGGAAGCAAAGACCCCACCCTTGTACTGACATTCTAACAGGCCCACACACCAGAAGCCAGTGGCATCTCCAGGAGGGGGCAGCAGACAGGATGGAAGATGGCCATCAAGACCCTCAGACCCGGCTTGAGCTCAGAGAGAGGCTGGAAACAACACGCGCAAAATCTTGGCAAGTGGAGTGTCCAGACCATCAATGTGCCAAAGAAGGCTGCGGAACCCCAGCAGTCACACACCTGCACATCTGCTGTGTGCCCAAAAACTGCACACAAATCCCTGCTCCCAGGGAACAGGCGGGGCATGGGGGTTGGTGAGCAGGGCAGTCCACAAAGGTGGGTGGGTGGGTGGGGCGACGCAGCAGGGAGCACCCTGAGTAGAGTGAAGTGCCCTGTGATCTAGAACTGGCTGCTCAGGTTTGAACCAGCTCTGCTGCCCACTGGATATCGGTGGAGTGTCATTTCTTAGGGCCTTGGTATCTCCATCTCTAAAGAGGGATGAGTAACAGCATCCACTGCGTAGAGCTGAGGGGCTGGGATAGCTAACGGCCCTTAGAGGTGGATTGTTATATAACAAATGCCCAGTCGACGTCGTCCAGTCTCATCTGCTGGCTCTGGGTTACCCAGCAACAGCACCTAGTCTCCATTGCAGCATCCCCCTTTCCTGCCTTTGGTCCAGAATGTTTAGGTGCAGCTACAGAAGTCTAAGGTTAGACCATGAGATCAAGACCTGAACCAAGCAGGGTTGTTCAATTCTCCCTGCCTCAGTGACTCACTAATCAGAAGGCAGGTACATTGGCCTGAATGGTCAGGAAGAGGAGCCCATTCTACAAAAACAGAGTCCTGTCACTAACTTGCCACCTGTGGAGTGGAGAAGGAAGACAACACAGAAGAGGCCAGTTTGGGGAAGTAGCATGAGCCAGTGACATCAGGAGCCTTGTTCTGGCTAAGCCTGAAGGAAGAAGGCTGGCTTCTCAGTTCCATCTTTCAGGTTCAATAAATTCCAACTCTCACACTTTCTCTCTCATGTGAGCCATCATATGAATGCTGGGATTTGAACTCAGGACCTCCAAAAAAGCAGTCAGTGCTCTAACCACTGTGCCACCTCTCCAGCCCCACTTCTTGTTCTCTTTTTTAAAAAGTTAGTTTCCCCAACCAACCCTTCTGGGATGTGAGTCAAACTCACTTTTATTTTTGCCAGGAAAGAATGACTGTTTTCTGCTCTTTTTTTTTTTTTTTTTTTTTTTTTTTTGTAAACCTGGATGGCAAGGCTGGCTGCAGAGCAAGCCTGCATGTGGACTTGGGGTGAGACCAAGAGAGGGCACCAAAGCTGGGTGTCCAGCCGCAGAGGGAGTTGCCTGTTCCCTTCAATGGCTTTGCATTCTTGCCCGTCATTGTCTTGACATGTGTGATGTAGCCAGGCTGGTCTGAGGGCAGAAGACATGTGCCTCGCCTCTCCATTGGGAGTCTAGAGGTCACAGTATAGACACATCAGGCTCTGTGACCCTTCTCAAACACACGTAGTGGGATGGCATCCCTGTCTATTGGCATGCCCGTTCCAGAGGTTCCTCAGAGCCCAAGGAAGTCTGGGTAACCTGAAGGCCCCTAGCCATGTCTAATTTCTTGTATGACTCAGTAGGGTAAAAGCCATGATCCCAGGATCTGGAGGGCGAGAAGGGTTGGTGTCAGTTGTGAGTTAGGAGTAAAGTCTCGTATATCCCAGGCTGGCCTTGAACTCACCAATGGTAAACTTGAACTTCTGACCATTCTCTTCCCTGAGCCATAGGATTACAGCCACACACCACCATACCCATATACAGTGCTGGGGGTGGACCCCAGGGCCCCATGCATGCTGGGCAGGACCAACCAGGCTGCACCTCTAGACCTTGTTTCTGTTTTTTAGAGGGAGAAGGATCTCACTGTCTGGCTCTGTCTGGTCTGGAATTTCCTACGTACACCCAGCAGTGACCTGCCTGCCTCTGCTGTAGGCATGCTAGGACGCCAGGCTGTCTTGGCAGGCTTTCCTGACAACGAAACTTCTAGTCAGGTCTGGGAAAGACAGAAATAGCTTTTATATCTGGAGTTCGAGAAAAATGTTAATTTTTTTCCATCGCTTTTGTTTCCAACTCCCCCTCCTTGTTTGTAAGTGTCAAGATGCACAGAAAACCTCATGCAGGGTGGGATGTGACCTGGGGTGGCAAGCCTAGGAAGGCTTGCCTTGCAAGAAGTTTCAGTTATTATCTGGTCATTTTTAGAAAAAGATACCTGTTTGCAGTGACCTTTGTCTATAGCTGGGGACGTGGGCACAGACGAAGGACAGGGGCTGGAGAGATGGCTCAGTGGTTTAGAGCACATACTATCTGTCCAGAAGACTTGGGATCTGTTCCCAGCACCTATATTGGGCAGCTCACATAGGACCCTATGCTTTACGCCTCTGTAGGCTCTGCCTTCACATACACAACCCCCATACCCATACAAATAATTACAAATTAAATGTTAAAAGAACAGGAATGACCTAGATCTGGAAGACAGACCCCAGGGAAAAGCTGGTCCATTCTAAACCCACAATGAGGCCCCTCTGCAGCTTGGCTGGAGAGTTGTGAGGGACTCTTCCAGTCACCAGATCTTTCCTGAGCACCTACTGTGTGTGCTAGCCACTGTGCGTGGGAGCTGCAGGGAATATGAGGCTGGGATGGCTCCAGACACTGGTGCTCTGGCAAGGACAATGGAGAAGGAGCTAATGAGGAGTTTCAGACTCTTCTGAGAGCTCTGAAGGAATGGGGGGAAGGGGGGCTGGGAGGCGGGGGGGGGGGGGATGGTGCCAGAGAGTCAATCAGAGGAGGCCTCTGGGAGGAGGTGACATTGAGCTGAGACTCAAAGGTTAGTGAGACACAGTTACAGGGTTATAGCTGAGACGCTGCCTCCCTCCCTCCCTTTCTTCATCCCTCCTTTTTTCACATTGCTGGGGACTAACCCTTGGGCCTTGGGTATCCTTGGGAATGATCATGAACTACCTTCTAAAGCATGAAAGGGCCCGTGGGGGGGGGCATGTCTCAGTGGCAAAGGCACTCACTACAAAAGCCAGTCAATCTGGACTCTGATCCTGGAACACACTCGAAGGCAGGAGAACCGAATCCACAAAGTTGTCACCTGACTTGTGCACGCACGCTGTGGACTCCCATTCCCCCATCCATCCACACCACACGGGAATACTAATAAAGGGGAAGGCCCCATGGCTGGAGTAAGCACAAAGAGATGGGTGGCGGAAGCGTGCAGCTTGGCTGGCACAGCTGAGGCTGGACACAGCTGTACCCTAGCCGAAGCCTGTGGACAGCCACGCCTGCCGTCCTTCCTGGGTGTTTCGGGGAACTGGAATCAGATGCAGACATTCCCACCTCTGTTCTTTGTTCTTTCCTCTCAGCTGAGGACAAAAGCTTCCTTGGCAGGAGTTACAGTTATTTCTGTAAAAGGCCCGGAGCCAAAAGCAATAAAGCCCAACTTGAACAGAGTCGTTATTCACGCCTAATTGCCGGCTGGTGTTCAGTGGGGACTGACCGTCCCAGCCTCCCTCACCCCATCGCTCAGCCCCACACTTCCCGTGCCCCACGGGTGCCCTACACACAGCGCGGGGGTTTCTTTCTGGCTGTTGTGTTCTTCAGGAAGACCATCTAGGAACGCGAGGGCATGTTGACTGCTGGAATTAATAGCCCAGGCATTTCTTCTCCTGCCTGCTGCCTGGCTGAACATGCCATCCCTCCATCCCGGGCCAATATAAACAACCCGATGCTCTGGTCATTCCAGAGACTGGGACACACAGGTGGGTCGGATGCCTGACGTCCCTTTGACCAAATAACCAGCTATATACGGGATGGATAGAGGACCTGTGGACCCCACTTCCTGCCCTGTGTGCCTCATGGGCTAGTGAATTATCTGAGAGAAGGCTGTGGATCGTGTGAGCTGGAGTAGTGACTTACAGACAGTCAGGCATCAACCTGAGCATCATTAAGTAGGCACATCCCGGGGCTGCAATAAAGAAAAGTGAGCAACCCAGGTCCAGACAAGGCTGGGACTGGGGTGTGTTGGGCACACAGGTCACCTTCATTTTCCAGAAAATAACACTGGGGAACAGCTGGATGAGAGGAGTTGAGTCTGCCCTATAGAGAGGGGCTTCCAGACCCCAACAGTACCTTACTACAGGGTCTGGGAACAGGACAAACTGTCACCGTCGGCCTTAATAAACTCCATCCTTTGGGATGATGGCTGCTCTACCTTGGTAAGGGCCACACAGATGTCTCATTTCTCCTGACTGAGAAGCACCTACCTCCCCTTCCTTCTTTGGAAAACAGTACCCCAATTTACTTCATAGAGGATATTCTCTCCTACCAAGGGTGATCACGTGACCAGGGCTAGCCAATGAGACTCTCCCTGAGCAGAGGCCTCCCAGACAGTGCTCAGAGCAAGGGCCCCAGCAGGGGCGAATGGTCTCTCTGAGGCCTTCATTCCACATTCCAAAAGGTGGCTAGAAACTCCTGCTCAGAGACTTCCAGACTGTGTCCTGTGCTCTCCTAAGCCCAGCCCTCCTACAGACCCCTGAGCCTTCCAGTGCCCTCCAGATGAATCCAGTTCCTGAGGCAAGCATGAGTGTGGGTTAGCTGTTAGTTCCTTAGACTCTGCCCGGAAGCCCCACCCCATTGCAGCTCCACCCCAGGGAATGGTGCAGTCCTTCACCCTCTTCTGACCTAGCAAAACTGGCCAGGGTGACGAGGAACCAGTGTAAGGCTTAAGACTCGGCATTTCTCATTTCTGCACCTCATTTCTGAGGGAGACCACTCAGCCACCGTGTGGCTGTGCAGGCCACACAGAGATGTGGATTCAGCACGGCTGAGGAAACCAGCCCTGTCACCAGCACTAGGCGTGGGCAGCAGGGCATAGCCAGTTTGGACTTCCCAGCTGGGGTCACTCAAAGCAGCCCACTGGCGGCCCATACACCCTCAGAACACAGAGAGCTGCTGCCACCTCCAACAAGCACCTCAGAGCCCGGAAATAGAGGTGGAGATGACTGAGCTCAGTGAACCCCACAGAAGCCGTCCATATAGTGCCTCAGTTTCCCCTTACTGAACAGACACAATCCACTTTCTGCTTTTAAAGATTTTGGGAATGATTAAGTGTCAAGCAACAAGTACAGGGTAGATTTATTATTATTATTATTATTACTATTGGTAAAACAGGGTCTCATAAAGCCCAGGCTTGATATGTAGCCAAGGATGACCTCAAACCCATAATCCTACTGCCTCCACAGCCAGAGTGCTGGGATTACAAGTGTGTGCCACCTGCCAGGTGTGTCATAGCAGGTGCTGGCATCTGTGTGGGCCTTGTAATCGGAGGAATGGGCCTGATCCTCGACTACTGTATCCCCTGCCACTCCCCCAGACCCCCAGCTTTGTTCCTGCAGAGGCCAGCTCCACTGTGGGAAAACTAGCCAGGCAGGGCAAGGACAGAGGCAGCTGGACTCAGTTACAGCCTTTGGCTAGGGCTAAGAGGTGCTCAGGTGGCCTGACAGGGCACACACTGTCTCCTGGGCCTCTAGTTTCAGAAGAAGCTGAAAACCCTTCAAATATGCACGTAATTCTTGCACTTGGGAGGCCGACAGAGGTGGGAGAACTGACAGTCCCAGGTCAGCCTGGGCTACATAGCAAGACCCTGTCACACTCCCATCCCTCAACATTGACTAACTGACTCACTCACAAAGGCTCAGAACAACACATGGCTGAAGAACATCAAAGCCAAAAGCAGCCTTCCCCCCAGAAGGCAGCCTTTGTTTTTCAGACAGGGCCCAGAACTCTCCCCTTATACAGGAAGCAGGATGATAACCATCCCTGGTCCACTGGAGCCCAGGAAGTGCTCAGAGCTCATCCTGGGATGGGCTTAGATGCTAGGAGTCGAGGCAGGAGATGAGAGAAACCTCTGTCCTGACCAGCACACCACCTGTCACAAAGGTGAACTTTTACTTCCCAGGTGGCCCAAGACTGACCAGTCCCGTGCCCCTGGGATCCACTGTTCCTGCTGGCGCATCTGGGGGTGACCCCTCCCCCACTAGCTACTGTGGGAACGTGGGAATCTAACCAGTTCCCCCTCAAGCTTGTTCTTGGCCAGTGACAAACTGGTTTGGACTTCCAGGAGCAGTCACCTTCCAGCAAGGGCAGACTCCATTCCTTCCAGGCAGTTGGTCTGTGGCCTCTCTCCTGGGTACCTGCAGGGCTGGTAAGAGCAAGGTCCCACCACACTGGGCTTATGTTTTAGTGAAGAGAGAGGAAACAGGGAACAAAGAAGGGAATTCCAGGGACAGTGTCCTCCAAAAGTGACATTAGATATGAAATCCAAGAAGCCAGATGTGCCCGATGTTAGACAGCGTCATGAGCAAGTGCCTAGGCTTGGGGATGGAGACAGCTTTACAACATCTGAGAAGAGAGACGTGGCCAGTGTGTGGGGGATGGGGAAGGGCAGGTAACAAGAGTCTGAGAGGTAAACAGGGTGGGGGTGGGGGTACAGATCGGGCAGGACAGTGCAATGAGCCTATATTTTATTATAGAACCAGGCCCTGACATATGCTATTTCAGGATACGTGCCACCTGCAGGGGACTTAGCAGAGGCAATACACCTAAGCCTTCTCTCCTGCTTTTATGGGTCCCAAGAGCCCAGAACACTGGTATTCTTAGGCAGCTGGGAAGCAGCATCTCAAGGCTTGGACTGTGACTCCAAAGGTGCTCGGTTAACCATCACGCTGTGGCCAGGGCACTGGGAGAGTCTAAGATCTCCTTTTCAAACTATCTGCCTGTGCTCAGAGTGACAGGTGCCACCCTGGGTTCTCGGGACAGATTCTAGGCCCTGAGCTTGGCTTCTTTCCTGGGCTAGTGTGGACGGGGCCTGGAAGAGAAGGTAGGGTGGGTGGGGAGCAGACCTGGTGTAGCAGAGCAGTAAGCCCGATGCTACCTTCCTTCTTGACCCACTGAACTGCCACAGGGAGGCCAGTGGACTTCCCTAGAGGTGGTGCCCCAAAGACAACAGCCAACTCTGTCACAAAAGCTAAAAAAGGATTCTCAGATATGAGCAGAAATTGCTACAGTGGTGACCACCGGAAGCCAGGTTTTCTGTAGCCAGGACCCTGTGCCCAGGCACTGACTTGGGTCCCCACAGATACTTGGGGAACAGTGCTATGGCTGTTCAGGATTCCACTGAAGGCAATGGTGACTCAGAGGGGCAGAATGGTTCGCCCACCTGCACACAGCTCTTGAGAGGCCAAGCAGAGCAAGGCATTCTGATTAGAGCTGTCTGTCATCTTTGATTGTGATACCATGACCTCTGGGATATCTCTTTTACCCCTGCTCCATCTAATTCTGGTGAGATGACAATGATCCCAAGAAAGACACCTGGCCCTGACTGTGGCAAAGGCTGGCTTTGTTTTGCTGGTTGCACTGGGTGTCACAGCAGGCCGGTGCAGGAGCTACAGGCATCTTTAGGGTAGACCAGTTCTCCAAATTTGCATTGTTGTAAACTGATATTCACAGAGGGCCTCTCCTAGCCCAAGGGGGCACCCTGGGACTATGTGAGGATATCTGAGGCACCACAGAACTAACGGGAGTGCTGAGGGGAGGCCGGCTTTGATTTGGGGGACCAGAATCTCATATAGCTCAGACTAGCTTCAGACTCCCTATGTATGATCTCCTGCCCCAGCCTCCAAACTACTGGGATCACAATTGGGCCCCAGGAGGCCCGAGTTCCAGTATAATTTCCTAACTTCTGCCTGAAATTACTGCAGAGGAGAAAGCTGCTGGCAGCTCCCAGAGCCAAGAAAAGGGCTGTCACCCACAAACAAGATCACTGTTGAATAGTTTTTTCCCTACACCCAAATACACTAAGGGAAGAGCAAAATTCATTTCACTTGAGAAATGTGGCCATTTGTTCAGTATTTTATAAAAATTGCCATTGTCTTGTGGGTACATGGCGTGTGTGTGTGTGTGTGTGTGTGTGTGTGTGTGTGAAGAGACCAGAGGTTGACAGCAGCTGTTGTCTTCGACCTTTTCCCCCTGTTGTTGTTTGTTTTGAGACAGGGCCTCTCAATGAACCTGGAGCTCAACAATTCAGCTCGACTATCTGGCCAGCCAGCCTTAAGGTTCTTCCTGATTCTGCCTCCTTTGTGCTGGGATTACGGGTGCTGTAGCCACACTCTGGGTCTTTACTTAGATGCTGGGGAATTCCAGTTCAGGTCCTTGTGGTTTCTTAACATATGGGTTATTCACCTAGTAAAGTCTCCTCAGCTGCTAGAAAATATTTATGGTCACATTGGCCAAACATCCACCAGGACTGCCTGCTGTGAGGTGCCCCTCCGAACAATGTGGGCACCTTCACCAGTCCTGCCCAGGTGTCCCACCCAGGTGCTCCACCCAGGTGCTCCACCCAGGTGCCCTGCCCAGGTGCTGGGCTGCAGTGTGTTCACTGTGTTTAATTATAAGCCATTCTGCCTTTGTTTTCCCTTTCATTCCTAATCGGGGTATTTCACTGATGACCGTGCAGATAAGTTATCTGAGTCCCTTCCAGGTAAACCTTCCCTCAAAGCACTTGCTAAAACCAGAAGGTGTTTGATCTGTTGGTTTGGGAAGCATTGAGCTATGGGTATCAGCAAAATCCCACTTATCCTTTCCTCCTTCCCAGTGTTTGGTTTAGAAGCCAGTACAACGCCCAGCCAGGGGCCAATGAGACACAGAGCAAAGCCTGTGGCAGGGTGAGCTTCAGAAGGATTTTGTTCTTTGGAAAATAAGGGACAGAATAAAAGTTCTGTCCTATATCCCTACTTTGAAGGGAGATCTGATGATTGGAGCTGTGGCAGCTACACTGAAACCAAGAGACAAGAAGGTGAAAGACATAGTAAGGACAGAGGGCGAGTGGATGCAGAAAACCGAAAACATCATCACAAGGTGCTTTCAAAGGACAAGACGTGGGCTTTCTGCTACTTTGAATGTTTTGTTGGGGGGGAGGCAATAGAAGTGTCAATTGCTCAGATCTCGAAGCCAGGAATTCCATTTTACTCTACGTAAAGACAGCATAGTGATTAGACTCCGAGTTATCGGAACAACCTTGGTTGGCTTCCCTGTTCTCTGAAACATCCAACTTAGCAACCGGCCTGAGGTCTGCAGACAGCATGGGTCTCCAGAGCCGGCAGATAGGCGGGGCTCACCAAACACAGATCCCTCCTAGGCTATTTGCACAGATCCCCGATTCTCTGGCTACCAAGGTAGGTCAGGTTCCTGCTAGGGTTCCAGCCATGGGCCCACAAGAAGAGCTGTCAGCAATATATTTTCCAGACACATCTGGCATCCACCTGGCCAAACACATCTTACGTCCCTGCTTGAAGTCCCCAGCTTACGGCCTCAGCCTCCCCTACCCGGAGGCCCCATCGGCATGCTTAGCTTAAGGGTTCGAGTCTGGGCTGGAATGGAGGGCTGTCTCCAGTGGGGCCCGGTGTGTGTGTAAAGCAGGGGGCCATGTCTTTCACAACAGACAGCTATGAAGTCTGGTGCCCCTGCCCCTGGGCCCATGTGTGTTTTGCAATCCCGATTGAGACGGGAAATGTAAAACACTGGTTTGTGAGAATCTAGCAAAGTGCTAGGCTCAGCTGCAGAGGAGGCTTGGAAGCTGCTCTACTCAGGAGGCATTGTGCCACCTGCCAGGGGAGAGATGCCCCCCCAACCCCCACCCCTCGGCCTCTGCTGCAGTGGTGATTTCTGTCTGCCAATCACCTAGGAGTGAGGAATCAGTCGTTGGAAACTGTCAGCGTCTTCTAGTGCTCCCAGGAATGTAGAGGGGAGCGAGTGGGGTGTTCAAAAATATTCACTGAATTGGTATGTGACAGGCCCTGGGGACAGGGAACCAACCACACCAGCGAATGCAATGTGAGTTCTCTCTTGTAAGCACATCTCGTATCCCGTCCCACAGTCTTCAGCCTCAGCCGACTACAGACTCGAACATCTAAGACACTAGAGGTGTCCAGGGGCCTAGAGTACCACTAGGCTCAATCCTCCTTCACCTTCCTCTCCTGCTCCCTCCTCACAATGCTCAGGAACCACTCGGTCCCAGGCCACCTAGTCACTGCACTTAGCACTCTGGTCACTCTGTGGGTGGGGCTCTCCTGAGCAGGGGACGAAGCTAGAAGCATCCACGGTCTCCACCCACGGTGTTCTGTTTGTAACACTCAAAGCTGTCTTCACTAATACCACGTGTCTCCTAGCCAGCAAGAGCACCCTTGTTTGAGAATCAGTGGCTCCACACCCCAAATTTTTCTCCATGGCACAAACTAAACCATCACCATGATTTTGTCACCTAGCTACTCTTCGTCACCCCCATGGTCCTGATGGCCCTGGGCATTACCTCCCTACTTCTTAGCATCAAGCCTATTCATTGCGTTAGCTGAAGTTTTTCTGGACACAGATGGGCTCCTTCCTGTCCTACGGCTTCCTATGGTTTTCCATGTCATTTAAAATAAAGTCCGAATGTCACGCTTCTTTCCCCGTCTCCAGTCTCCACAGCTCACTCACGGCTCCCTACTCCCACTGGGCTTGTGTGCCCTGATCACGGATGTCCTCTGTACCCCGGGGCCTTTGCACGGGCTGTTCTCGCCACCTCAAATGTTCTTCCTTTAGCTCTTCCCAAGGCCAGCCTCTTTCTTACACCTCAGGCCATGGCTCAGAGATGTCTTCTTCAGGGAGGCCTCTCTGGACCACCTTCCTGAAGATGCCTCGCCATGCTTCACACTGGTGAAGGTGTCTTTTATTTCATCATTATTTTTTTAAGGCTTTTGTGAACAGCCTTGACTATGACCTTGTTCACTGCTTGCTCTTGGGACCTTACTCCTCTGGAGGACCAGGTTCTCTCTTGCTGGGCTAGGCCCTCGGGCAGCACCTGGCTCTTGTCAAGTACTTAGAGGTGACAAGAGGTAAGTCTGAGCTGTGTAGTACTGGGAATCATGGGGAACCTGAGCCCTTGTGGCACTGGCCCTATGTGGCATCACATAGTAACAGGACCTTCACAATACTAAAAAGGCTGTCATGCTCAAGAAAAGGGTGCATTTTGCACTTCTCTATCCCCATTCTCATCTAGGGTACTGTCCCCTACTGCCATCACCACAAGTGGACAAGACTCTCTTTCCAAGCCTTTTGCTGTCTCGAATACATGCAGGGTGCCTGCTGTCTCCGTGGGACTTTACATGCTTTTTTTTTTTTTTTAAACAAACACTTCAAGATGATTTTCATAATAGAGAACCAGGTAAACCCAGCCCTCAGAAAGCCCTGGATCAAAGCCAGGCTGCAGCTTTATCCACTGAAGCAGCCAAGATAGTCTCTGGTTCCCAAGGACCCTTTGGAAAGGGAGGGTGGTGATGTCCCTGTCCTCAGCCAGGATGCTGACAGGCCCCTCTGACCATGGCTGCTTGTAAAGGTGGCTCCTTGCTTCCCAAATGACCAGACTTACTCATTCCAGGGGACCCTCCCCCATTTGTGGAGACCAAGCAGTCCTCTCTCCTCCTCAGACTATAGTCGGAGACATGTGTAACGTACTACCTCAGCCAGTGCACGGGTCAGTGGTCTCATGAGACTTAGGGACTCTCATTACAAAGAGGCTTGCTTCTGCTTTTGGGCTGTGACCACTGGGGTGAGAGAGCAGCCACACTGTGGTCTCATCTGGGCATCTCAATAATGACAACAGTCCACCTGGGGCAGACGCTAAGCCACTTGGTGGTGATGATGTCACTCTGGTCCTCAGACTCGGGGAAGGGAGTGAGGACTTACTCCCAGCACTTGTTGGATGAGAACACAGAGACACAGAACGGTTGAGTCACACGTCCCCATGTCATTGCTGGGCAGGTGGCCAGACAGACCGGCTGTCTTAAACACCCAGCCAGGGGCTGCCAGAGACTGCAGCTTTAGTTCTGAGGAAGGCACAGAGTGAGGTAGAGGGCAGAGCGGAGACAGAAGAATGGCGTCTGTGGCAAACGCTAGGTCCCTGATCCAGTGGTGAACGATGTCAGGGTTGTCTTGGGATTTGGGGCCCTGTGTGTGAGAGACATTAGGCATTTTTCCTTTGCCTCCCAGTGACTTTCAATGGCTTGTGAGAGAAAGGGTCCTGATTGCAGCCTTTCTAAGAAAACACCCCTAACCCACATTCCATCTGGAATTGCACTCAGCGGCTGCCAGCAGATGTGGGTGATAGAGTTCTGGCTTCCCGCCCATGAGCTGCAGGGTCTGTAACCCCATCGCCCAACTGCAGCCAGCCACTGCCTCTTCCCCTCTAGGCTCCAAGTGAGGTCTAGTTCCCTAGCAACCACCCCAATTAGGCAATCATGCCATTTATCAGGATGCCAATTAATTATAATGATCTTAATGATCTCCCAATTAGATAGCGCCTTGAAGCCGGCTGGATCATGGGCATCTGCCGGGGTCCCCACCAGGCCAGCCCCCGGGGCTGGCCATAGCCAGACTGTCCTGGTCTGCAGGTCCTTATGGAGAGGTTTACTTTTCTGTATGTATCAGTATACACACAGCCCAGCCTGAAACCAAGTGCCTGGAATACACTCTGAGGACAGTCCACCACCAGCCACAAGAGGGTCTCACTCCTACAACGTCCTACATCTTTCCCTGTGCTTTTGAGGAGCTAAAAGCATTATCTCGGCACGTTTTTCTTTGGCCACACTTGAGAGAACCTTTGCATCTAGACCAGGGGAGGAGATGAAACCCTGGGGAAAAAGAGGAGGGGGAAAAAGGATGGAAAAAAAAAAAAGCCAAAACAAAAATTAAACAAAAAACCCAAATCAAATCCAAAAACAACTCCCCCCAAACAAACAAACAAACAAACAAAAAAAACCCCAAACAACCAGAGAAAAATAGCAACAACACAGTACTAACTAGAGCACTTCCCCACTCTTTATCCAAAACATTAGAGGTTCTTTGGGTAAAGGAAAGGATTCAGACAGGCTTCTAACTAGCATTACTATCTCCCTAGTGAGGTTTTCTTGTCCCCTGCACTTAGAAAACAAGCCCCTGGAGGAAGAGCAACCGAAAGGCTCAGAGTGGACCTGGGGCGTGAGGAAGTAGCAGGGATTTTGTGTGAACACGTGACTTATTATGTCCAAGGGCCTGGCTCAAACACTTCCTGCCTCTTATCTTTGAGGTGAAGGGAAAACTTCTTTGAACTGGTCAGAAAGGCAGGAAGGGCCTGGGGTCTTCAGAGAGGGCAGAATCTAAGAAAAGATAACGGCTGAGTGATAATCCCCCAGTTCCCAGGGTCCAGAAGCTACCAAACCCAGCACCAAAGCCCCACTACAGAGCAGCACTCATTCCCAAGTGAAAAAATATTTGGAATATCAAGTGTGAAACTGTATGCGGGATGGGGGTCCTTGAATGGAGTCCATGTGGGCCAGGGGGACACACACAGGCACATAGACTGTACAAGGGTGCTCATAATTCCTTCCTCAGGCCCAGCCTTGACTCAGCAAACCACCCTTCCAACCCTAAGTCTGAAAACCTAACATGTTATTAAGGTTTCAGAAAATGTCATAAATTCAAATAAAAAAACCCTCAAGAAGGTTACACAAAGTCCAAAGCCACACTACCCTCAGTCAGGGCAGGGACAGCAGGTCCAACATGCCATTGGCCAAACCAACACCATCCTGCATAAACTGCTGATTTCGACACTAAACCACATAGAAACAGGTTGTTTTCATTTCCCTGGGGACCAGCCAGACTGGGTGGAGAATCTTGGGGGGAGGAGTCTTCAGGGAGCTCCTACCCCTTTTAATCAAAGGTTGTTATCTTAGTTGATCCCCTTTAAGCAAAGAGCTGGACCCGGTCACCCCACTAACTGCAAAGTGAACAAAATCTAGGGAGTCCTCAGGGAAAACCAATGTCACCTGCTCTCTGACACCTCCAGAGTAGCCTGGGGTTGCACCGTGGGAAAGAGGCAGGGACAGATGGAGAGAGGGGAGAGGGCGGGCGTCCCCACAGACACAGCAAATATCCAGATTCAAACGTAAGCTGAATGTAATTACTTGGTTAATTAAATATTGACTTTTAACTCAAAAAGTGATTAAAACAAGCTGCAGGAGAGCCAGTCCTGAAGGGGTGGGGCCACTCAGAACTTTCAGGAAGTGTGTGTGTGGGGGGGTGCGGGGTCACCACAGCTAAGCTCTGTGCAGAGCAACCTACTTTGTAGGGAGACAAGCTCTCAAGGTCCCCTCCAGGCAGAAGCCACTAAGCAGACCCATGGCCCGTGGGTGTCTCCCCACTTTGAGCCTCCTCTCGCTACCAGCCGCCCTCGCAGGGACTAACACGGCCATCCACGCTTCCCTGGGTGACACTCCGTGCCTGGCACGCTCAGAGCGCCACAAATACTTGTCGAATGAATGAATGAACGACTACTCTAAACGAAGTCGCGGTCCCCACTGCAGCGTCCCCTCCGGGCTTCTGGAGCCCGCGGCGGACTCGGGTTTGCAGGGCGATGGGTTCTGACCTGGCGCGGGAGAAGTTTTCCGATTTCATTTGTCCTCCGTTCTGCGAGTTCCTAGTCCCTGCTTGCTCGGGTCCTGCCCGGACAAGCCACACGTGGTCTGGCTTCTAGCTGGCCCTCTGGATTTAAACCCCAAGGGGTCAACCGGGCCATGCTCCTGCAGCCCTCGGGTCCAGGCGCCCTTGCCGGGGAACCACCGGGGCGCGGGAAGTCCTCCCCGAGCCTTTCAGTCTTGCAGACGGGGTCAAATCGGTCAGCCCCCCGGAGGCCGGCCGGTGCCGAAGCCTCTGGATGCCACCCTCCCGGAGCCGGGCAGCGGGTACCGGCTGGGCTCACCTGAGCCGTGCTCGCCCTGGAATCCGTGATCCCGGCCCGGGCCCGGCCCCACGCCCCGCTCACCTCGCGGCCCCCGCGGCCTCACCGCGCCTCTGCCGCAGCTGGGCCGGGCCGCGGGGCGTAGGGGACTCAGCCTCGCCGCTGCCCCAGCCGCCGCCGCGGCATCCCGGTTTCTGCTCCGCCCCGCCCGCCCTGGCCTCGGCGCGCGCCAGGACCCAGGACCGGCCGCCTCCCGCCCCGCCAGGGACCCCGCGATTCAGCCATCGCTCCTCACCTCCGCCTCCGCGGCTGCCCGGCGCCCCGGCCCGAAGTCCCGGCGGCTCCCGGCCTGCTGCCTGCCGAGCCGGTGGCCGGCCGCGCTCCCGCCGCCGAGCGCGCACCCTCGCGGGCCCGGGGCGCACTCACCCGCACCCGCTCCCGCTCGCCCTGGGCGCGGAGTTGTGGCTGATGTGCACTGAGCAGGGAGCTGCCGGCGAGCCGGGACCGCGCGTGCGTGTGTGCGCGCGTGTGTGCCACTCGGACCGGGGGCGCATCTCTTAGTCCACCAGACACCGGCGCGAAGTCGCGAGGGCCATGGATCAGGCCCCCGGGCTGGCGCGCAGTGAATCCAGCCTCTTTCCGCTGTTTCGTCCTCCTCCCTCCCAGCAGCAAGGAGCCAAGAGTTCCCTGAGGCGTGCGACAGCCCCGGCCCGGCGCTGCCCCTCGTAATGACACGTTAATAAATGTTTTCTTTTATCCGCTTTCACAGGGGCTCGCCCTGGTTTGCAAACACCCGGCAGCCTTTGCTGAAAAGCCCCGCGCTCGCCTCTAAACACACACGCAGACACTTGCCATTGGAGACGCCGGCTCGGGCCGATCCCCAAGCTAGATCGCGGGAGGAACTGCCCACGAGCTCGGGACCTTCCCACGCGCCTCCGAAGCCTCTCTGAGAAATTAACTTGAGCTCAAGCGAAAGCAGAAGCGTTGCCCAGACGTGGGCTGGGAATGGGAAAGAAAGGGGAGGCCGGTTCCCTTGGTAAAGGGAGAACTCGACTCCAGGTGGTGCTGTCTACGCGGTTTCTGCCGTCCCCGAATCCACCGGAGGCTGGGGGGGGGGGGGTGTCCAGGCTGCTAGGGGTGGGTGAAGAGCCTTCACAGAGCCCTCCAGTAGCTTCAGAAAGTACAGCCGGTGTGCTAGAGGGGAACCGACCCTGCGGTGGAACAGCGCTGGCATGGGATGGGAACGTAACCCTGAAAGTTTTCCATGGTCTTCCTCCATTTGTAGATTCTGAGCTCAAGACAGAACGGTTAAGTTATTGGCCCAAGGTCAGACAGTTGGATCAGGACCAGAACCCAAGAAGCTGAGCTCCGGGCTTCTATCTGAACACCCCCCCCCCCCACACCCGGGCTGTGTTTATTTTCAAGATCTTCCTTTCCCTGGTGGGATGTTTCTAGTTTCCTGGCGGATAGCGCTGTCAAATTCACTAAGTAAAAATAACAGGCACCCATGGAGATGCCCTAAAATCATGTCTTTGCTGTTTATCTAAAATTCAAACGGACTGTTTTGACTGCGTTGGGGGCTCTAGACTCCGCCCACACTGTCTTTGTACTAATCCGGAACTTGCTTTTCTAAGCTGGGGCAAGGCCCACCTTTGGCTAGTGTGCAGTTGTGGCTGGATACAGGATGTTAGGTTTGAGTATTCGCTTTCACGACATCCCCAAAAGGCGTCTCTCCCCCTTTCCCCAGTCTTATTGCTGCATGAGAGGGGGCTGCACTCCCTGCAGCGCTGTTCAGTGCATGCATGGGCCAGGGGACTTCCATATTAAAAATTGAGAACTGCATTAGAGAATATAAACAAATGAACGAACAAATGAATAGAATAAATGTGGTATGGTGGTGCACACCTGCAATCCCAGCTCTTGGGAGGCAAAGGTGGGAAAATAAAAAATTCAAGGTCACCCTTATCTACACTGGGAGTCTAGGACCAGTTGGAGACCCAGGAGACCCTATTTAAAAAACAAACAAAAAACCAAAAAACTAACAGAAGGAAACATATTAGAAAATAAACCAATAAATCAGAAGAGCAGGCACTATCAGTTTTGACATCCTAGACATTCAATTGACTATTTATCTTTATATGGTCAACTCAAGACGGTCTTGGGGTGGCTCACACCTGTGATCCCAGCACTGGGAAGGCTGAGGCAGGAGAATCACCCAAAGTCAAACTTGCTATATAGTGATACTGTCTCAGAGGCCCACAGGGCAACAAGGAAGTATACAGGTGATCTTTTTGTATCCGTTTCTTTTTCTGCAACATGTAATTTTGGAGTTTTCCTCCAGGAAGCATGGCTCCAGCAGGTTCTGTGGCTGTTACATGAAGTATCTACATTTATAAACTTTGGAAAACATGGATGCTTAGAGATGTTAGGGTCTTGTCCACAGCCCACAGGAGTGGGCAGGTGGCTTCCACCCCCACCCCAGTGAGGCTGCACCTGGCTCTTTGAACCAGACACTTTATCTCAGCATCGATTTTCTAGCAGGTCCCCAGTGTCCCATGGGTTCTGAGGTAGGAGAGGAAGGGAGGTTGTGGAATGGAACTGCCCCCCACCCCCAGTTTGCTTTGATGTTTTGGAAAATGCTACAGGAGTTGGGGATTTACATCAGAAAACAGTACGACCACTCCCCTGCACTTTAGACCCGGCTCTGGGAAGATGGGTGTGTCCACCAGAACTTCCAGGAAAGAGGGTGGTTCAGTCTCCCAGTTGGGACTGAGTGCTGGAGGAAGTTGGCGTCGTGTGATTTCTCTTAAGTTTCCTTCTCTGTTGCAATGGAAATGGAAAATGAAGGCAACCCCGACACCTGACCCCTTCTAGCTCTTTACTGAGGAGGGGGACAGAGCTTAGGAACACGTGCTTGTGCGTACGCTCTCACGAGACTGTGTGTGTGTGCTCGTGTGCATGTGAGTGTGTGTGCACACGTGTGCCCATGTGTGATTCAGGGAACCACCCATCAGTTAAGACCACTGGATTCTCCTAATTCTTAGTGCACACCTAACCCTGCTGGTCTGGGCCTCAGCCTGCTTCCTGGGCTCCTTCCAGGCAGATGACAAGGGCTGGCCCTACTCAAAAGCTTCTCTGTCTATCTAAAGATGTCAGATGTCCCCCTGCCTGGGGAGTCATGGTCTCTTCCACAGTTCAACTCTGGCCTGGGTGGGCTGCACACAGTCACTGGGACCTGTCTATTAGACACACGGTCCAGGTCAGCCTTTCTTCTGTGTCCCCTGTGCCCCTGATAATATCCATCTCGGCAAATGCCCCAGCTAGACAACCGTGGAACCGTCTGAACTCCAGGTTCCTTTGTTGGTTTAACCTTGAGAACCTTTGTCCTGCCTCCCTGGTGCCTTGCTTTTCCTCTGTGCAGAGCTTTGGTGGCTTGCTATGCAGGACGTCATGGGTCCTACTTACCCTCTGGGGTCCTGTCTATTGTTACTTCCCTGACTCTCTGGCAATGGCGGGAACTCTAATGCCTCTTTCTGAGCCTTTCTGCAGCCTGACCTTTTTGGCTGCATCTGGGCCAAGTCGATGGTATTTTATGAGGGCTGTAAAAGACAACCTTTTAACATGTCTCAAACAAATTGGCGTGTAAAGGAGAAACACTAACCGTAGGGACACAGCTGCAGGCTGGGGTCTCCGTCTGAGGCCCCACGTTCTGGGGCACAGGTGGCTTTAATAAGGCATGTAAGCTTGGCTGTGACTCGCTTCTCCAGGGTAGAGATCAAACTTCCCAGCTCTGGGTGGAGATGGTCTTTTCAGGGCTTTTAAAACACAAACCCCACTATCTTGCACAATATGAATCTGTGGTTAATTCTGTTGAAGTCTTGGTGAGACAGAACCCAAGCTGTCTTGTCAGGAGAAATAACCTGGCATTAGCGAGAAGCTGTTTGTATATCTTTAGATATTGTGATAATGGGAACAGCTCCATAAGCCCCCATTAAAACAGAGCACTAATTGTATTTCATGTGGCCTCTCTGGGCCAGCACACGGTCACAGACAGGCTCTGCTTCAGCAAAACACGGCTATCTTTGCATCACCACGGCTGTCCCCCCCCCCACTTTAATTACACGTAATTGTATAGTCTAATTTATTCTAACGCCTGACGCCTAAAAGGGCACATTTAGGAATCAAGGTCTCGTTTGAGAGGGAGGAGAATTCTAAACCACTGTAATTGCCAAGAGCGATTCTCAAAGAGGGATGCTGTTTACTGTGAATTCTTACCAGGGAAAGAGTGGGACAGTCTTCAGCTAAGACACTCTTCAAAGGTCATGGAGACAATCAATCAGAGTTGCTGTTTGATGCTGGACCATTGGTCTGTCTTGGAGAAACTGGCCAGAAAGTTTAAGTGACTCTGCATCAGCTGTGTGGCCCTGATCTATGAGGGTACATTGGCATGTGAGGGCAGACAGAGTTGACAATGAAAATAGCCACAAGGCACAGGGCAGAGCAGGTCTCTCTGTGGATAAGACAGAACAAAGGGACGTTTTAAGTTTTTTTTTTTTTTTTTTTAATTACCTACATATATTTCTGTGTATAGGCATGTCCACATGCATGCAATGCTCACAGCAGCCAGGAGAGGGCGTCAGATCCTCCTGAACATGGCATCAGGTCTCCTGGAGCTGGAGTTAGAAGCACCCTCCCATGGGTGCTGGGAACCCCACTTTGGTCCTCTGCAAAGCAGTGTGTGCTGTGTGCTCTTAACCTCTGAACCATCTTTCCAGCCCCGGGACCTTTGTTTTCTAGAACAATCCATTTGTAAGTGCTGTTCCATCTAGGGCTTTCTCCGGGACAGTATATCTAGTTTTATGATCGAATTCCAGAAAAACCACTTCTGAGCTTTGATTATAGTTCATAGATTGTGATTAACAGATGGTGGGCAACGGCTCGACGCTGCTCTAGGGTCAAGTGTCTAGCAACCCGCGCTCACCTCCGCCATTGACTAGCAGGTGGTTCCTTGGCTGATTCTGCCACTCCACCCCTCACCCCCCCACCCTCCCACCCCCCCACTCCCTTGTCACATTTAAGAATTAAGACAAATTAGGGAGATGGCTTGGTTTGGGAGGGCACACTTTTCTTGTAAGTGTGAGGACTTGAGTTCAACCTCTAGAATTTATGTACAAAGCCAGGGATAGCTTCGTACCTGTAACTCCAGGGCTGGGTAAGGGTGGCCGTAGTGATCAAGAGGAACACCTGACATTAATCCCTTCTGTCTTCTCTAGTAAATGGCCTCTTTATTTTTTTGAAACAGCATCTCCCACTGAACCTGACACTCACTGGCCAGCAATCTGAACTCAGGTACGACGTTGCATGACGCATACTTTACCAGCTGACCTGCCTCCCCAAGATTCTCTTTTTACAATGAAGTTTTCACATAGCAACACCGGAAGGACCACACAGGATGCAGTTGACCCCTTCCCCTGGGGCCACAGTTGATTCGGTTTATTGAGTGGGCTTGTATATGTGGCTGGTTCCTTTGGCTGCAGACATGGTACCACCTCACCCCTCAGGACTGAAGTGGGCATCCCTGAGGGGTGTGCTGCCTTTCCACCATTACAGCATCTAAGAACATTTAACAACGATTCTGTAACCGCTCCCAGCTTGCTCCCATTAACAGAGCCGCAGCCCTGCTTCTCCAACCCTTTCCTGGCTCAGGGCCTTTGCACTTGCTCTGCAGCCTCTCTAGAAGTTCCATCCTCTGTCACCTCCCCAAGTCTCTTCCCAGGATGTCTTATCAATAGACACTTACTGGCCATAATATGCCAACATCTGACATTTCAACCTCCCTCTGGTTGGTGTAAAACTCTTCGTATAGACCAGGCTGGCCTTGAACTCACAGAAACTCACCTGCCTCTGTTTCATGAATGCTAGGAATAATGGCACATTCCACCACACCTGGCCAAGATTCCGGTTTTTATTTTGTGGCCACTGGTTGTCTTCCCCACCCCACGCTCCATCTGACACCAGCTGTCGAAGGCAGAGGCTGTGTCTGTCACCATGATAGTTTACTGTCCAGAATGTCATCTACTGCACACCGACCCTTGCATACTTGGTAAACAAATGACTGTTCTGTAGATGACAGTTCTACACAGAAGAGGTGGGAAATATGATCCAGACCCCAGAATTTTGGGAATGGACCCAAAGTTCTAGAACTACAAGCTGTCCCTCACCAGCTCTGGGTCCCCGTGGACCTTGCTTTCTAATAGGGATGGTGTCTGTCTCCAGCACCTATGGTCACACATTAAATAGTGTCTGGCTTACAAAGGCCTATCTCAAACTTAAAATATTTGTTTCTTCATATGTATGTGTGCTCATGCATGTGCATGCACGCACACACGTGCACACACCCATGAACAACCCATATCATGATATGTATATGGAGATTACAGGTCAACTTTTGTAAGTCCATTTCTCCTGCTAGCATGTAGGTCCCAGGATCAGACTTGGGTTGTCAGGCTTGGCAGCAAGTGCCTTGGTCTGGGGGGAAACCACGTCACTGGTTCAGCCCTTTTAACGAACGTGAGATGGGTTACTCAGAGCCCCACGATGTGAAGCCCTGTTGGCTGCTCTGCTTCCTGGCTCACACTGAACTGCCTCCCCTCAGCACCCTCCTGGGAAAACTCTGTTGCAGAATGGATACTGCCACACTGCTGGCCACATGCTGCCATTTGACTGACCAGCCACTTCCATCTTTGGCCTAGAGAAGGCTTTGCCTGCTTACAGTCAGCCTCTGATGTGATGGGCCGGGGCCCGTTGTTAAATACTTTGATTCTCAGCCTTTAGGGGCTGCTATGGAGGTGAGACCTAGGAGTGGGGGTTGAGGGGACAGAGACCTCTCTCCAAGTGGGATGAGGGGGAACCCAGCAGCTGGACTTTTTGCTGTCCATAGCTCTGGTATGAACTTTACTTCATTTCTGGCCTCTAAACAGTGGGTATACAGTACTGGGTGCTCATAAACAGGAACACAGAGGGTTTTCAGCTTAAGGTGTCATGAACTTAAGTTCTAGGATATGTTGTGGGCAGGGGTGGGGAAGTGGCTCTGTAGGCAAGAACTCTAGGTGTGCAGAGGTCTGGGTGTGGCTGCGTGGGAGCCTATAACCCCAGGGCTGTGAGGATGGCTGGGCTTGCTGGCTGCTTGCCTAGCCCTGGGTCCAGTCACAGACCCTTTCTCAAGGGGATAAAGCAAAGTGATAGTTCAAGACACCTGACATTCTCCTGTGGCCTGGGTGTGCTCCTGGGTGTGCATACCAGCACGTACTTGCACACACAGCACACATATCACACACATAGACCTGTACATACCACTTGCACGAGTGCATACACACACACACACACACACACACACACACACACACACACACACACACGAGAAGGGCGGGGAGAGAAATGAATTAATTAGTAAAGGCAAGGACAGTGTTGGAAGTTCAAATATGAAAGTAGTCAGGAGAGAGCATATTCGAGATGACTGTGTATGTGGGGGTGGAGGTGTTAGAAGTAGGGGGAAGACTTCCCAGCACCTGCTTATCCAGTTGTTTCTCTGGGAAAATGCTCTCTCCCTGATTTCCATCCCTGGCACCTCTGGTGGGATAACTGTGGGCTGTGATGGTTTCTTTTGACTCCCGGTGGTGTTGGGGGTTAGGAAAGCACTTCAGGTGTGTCCTGAGGACCTTTTCAGAGATGAGAAGCTAAGAAGGAGGGGGCACTCAGACCATTGCGGCTCCGTCCCATAGACTGCTGACCTGGAACACAAAGGGAAAGAGGATGTTTTGTCCCTCTGTTCCCTGACTGCGCTTGGGCAGTGAGCTTGCTCTGGCTGCCTTTAACTCTGAGCTGAAGTGAATTCTTTGTCCCTTAAAAGGGGGCTGGAGCCTAGAGCTGTAGGCATATTCTTTCTCCCTTTCCCCTGTCTTTCCCTTTCTCCTCTGGCTGCTGTGATATAAACAGACCCTGTTTAATGATGGGTTCAACTGTGAGCCAAAATAAGGCCACCTCCCTACAGTTGCCCTCTCTGGGATCTTGTCACAGTGATAAAAGGCTACTTAGGACCCCAGACTCTGAGTTGGCTAATCTATGCATTCAGCGCCCTGACCAGGAATTGTTCGGACATGAGCCCATGATACTTCAGTGGACCAATGAGACCAGGCCAAGGATTTTCTTTTGAGCTCTTGAATAAAGACAACTTCTTCTCCTGGGTACCTGGGGAGCTGTGGAGGCCACAGTAGGCAGGGAATGGAAGCAGGCAACTTGGGAGTAGGATTCCAAAGTGGTTCCCAAGATTCCTAATTCCACTGTCCCTTTGGGTGTGTGCAGGACTTTGGGTACAATGGTTTCACCCTAGGATGAGGCTGTGGCAAAGGGATTTTGCAGACAGGATTAAGCTCCCAAGTCAGTTAATAGAATTTTCTGGAAGGGAGATTATCTTGCTTAGGCCCAGTTAATCAGGCACAAGTCTCTAAGGGGTTGGGTTCTTTTTAGAATAATGTTCTCTAGCTGGGCGTAAAGGTCCATCTTGTCATCTTCTGGAGGCCACATGGTACATTCTGTTCTGACTGACAATAAAAATTCAGAATTGGGGTGTAGAGTGCTTGCCTAGCATGTGTGAAGCCTTGGGTTTCAACCCCAGCACAATTTAAGGCTGGGGTGGTGGTGCATGGCTGTGATGCTGGCATTAGGAAGGTGGGGCAGGAGAACAAGAAGCTCGAGGTTGTTTCAAGCCAGCCTGGGCTATGTGAGACTCTCTTAAAACACGAAAGCCCTCCTCGAAATCTTAGCCCCACCACCACCCCAAGAAACTGAGTTCTGAGGAGCTATGGCCACAGCCTTGCCTGCTCTCAGCCCAGGTCTCCATTTTGTGAGGAAGCCCATAGTGACCCTTGGTCAGACTCCTAACCCTTGAGAACTGTGGGAGAATAAATAGCATTGTTCTGTACTGTGTGTGACTTATGCAGTGTCCTATACTGTGTGGTGACTTATGCAGTGTTCTGTACTGTGTGTGGTGACTTATGCATTCTTCTATGCTGTGTGGTGACTTATGCAGTGTCCTATACTGTGTGGTGGCTTATGCATTGTTCTATACTGTGTGGTGACTTATGCAATACTAGGGAGTGAAGCAGGCTGGAGCACCTAGGTCATGTTGCTCCTGAAGTCAACTGGTCACACATGGACTTTGGGCCATGTTGACCTGTAAGGTGCTTCTCCTTTTCCTCTTTTAAACTCACTTCTTTAAGAACCTCATTTATTAATACGATTTATTAATGATCATATTGTTATTGTGTTTGTGTGCTGTACATATAGGGTTAGGTGTGTGGAGGTCAGAGGACAGTTTGTAGCTATTCTTTCCTTCCATCTTGTGATACTGGATTCGAACTCAGGCCATCAGGCTTGCTCCCAAGTGCTTTTACCCACAGACCCCTTTTGAGCCTTGATTCTCGGCAGATATCCAGGATTGCATCCCATGGATGGACCTAGTCCATCTGCTTGATCTATGTGGTTACTGAGCCTGGATCCTGTCTGGTCCCAGGACTGAGCTGTGAGCTGTGTGTGTGGCGTGACTCGTGTGTCAGATGTCCTACACAGCAGCTCTAAGTATGTGCAGTCTGTCTACAGCCTCTGGACTCTCCCTGGTACTTCCTGTGGGGCCCTTCAGGGCATGAGTGGAGAGTGAGGTCATTGGAGGAGGATTGACACACATTTTCCACGGCCTAAGTAGTAAACAGTTACGTGTTACAAGGCACAGATGGCCTTTCTTTGTGCGTATTCTTTTTCTGTTCAACGCCCATTTAAAAATGGCAACACCATTCTTAGTCTGTGGGCAGCAGGAAGCAGTGGAGTCAGATCCGGTCTGTGGGCTGCAGGTAGCTCACTCTGTCTTGGAACACAGACTGGAGCCAAATTCTTGGGCTTGAGCCTCCGGCCTTGATCATCTGAGACACAGAGCAAGGGCTTCAGGTATATACCCTGTGTGAAAAGGGGGTTCCAAGAGAGCCCACACCTTGAGGCGATTATGAGGTCAAATGGACTGAGATGCAGGTCTCCAGCTGTGTCTGGGCAGAGACAGGGCTTCCGATTACTCTTGGCATGGTCTGAACAGCTGTCTCTCTCCCACCTTGCAAACTCTCAGCTAGGTGAGACAGTCTCTTGGGTCTGTTGGGTCAGATTGTAGGGCTGGACCTCTGGGTTCCCCCAAATCTCCGTATCCATCCAGAATGACTGAAGGTGGATAATGGAGGGGGCTCCTCTTCACCCACACCTGTGAAGTCCTTGGTCCCTCACAGTGACAGTGGGAGGGAGATGGTATCTACCCTGGGGCCTGACAGAGCGCACTAAGGTAAGATGGGCTCAGCTCCATCCCCCATCCCACGGTGCTGACAGAACCATATGACTCCAAGTTCATGCCGGCCCAGAACCTGGCAAAGAGATCTTACCTGGAAATCATCTTTGATGTAAATAATTAAGGTGAGCTCAGTGTTAGCGTGGGACCTGATCCTGTTGCCAGCTGGGGGTGGGGGAAGAAGTGGGGACTCAGAGAGACCCAGGCAAGAGCCCAGTGAAGTTGAAGATAGATAGCAGAGCTGAGTAGCCACAAGCCAAGGAGCCCAGGACTCCATAGACCTCAGGAGTCAAACGAGGGGGGAAAGCTCCTTCCTAAAGCCCCAGAGGGAGCTGCTGCTGACGGGAGCTTCTCCTGAACCTCTGGTCCATAGAAAAAGCAAGGGGGACAAACCAGCTGCTTGTGGTCATTGTTACTGAAATACTAGGAAAGAGATAAGCACACAGTGGGGGCTACACCTCTTCCATCCAGGAACTAGACAGGCCACTGGTGCCTCATCTCTTCCCCTACGGTAAATGGTGTGAGATGTGACAGAAGCCCCTTCCAGTGCCAGGCTTGTAAACACCCCCTTTTGCTTGAGACCTGAGTGAGAATCTTTAAGCAGAACTCGAAAGCATAGGTTTGGTTCATGGGTTAGTGTTGGCTCTAGGCATGGTAAAATTCATTTTTATTTATTTTTTTCAAGACAGGGTTTCTTGGTGTAGCCTAGGTCAACTCCTGGACAGGCCTATCTGGCTGTGGTTGAGTGGAAGGGAGTGGGGTGAGGGAAGCCTTGGAACATGACTCACGCCTTCTTCTACACTGAGGGAGCACTCCCAGTATCTGTAGCCTTTCTGCCCTGGAGGGTGACTGTGGTTAGTGTTAGAGGGTGTTGAGGAGACTCAGTATGAAGCTTGTGTGTGACCAGAGACAACATATGGGGTCCCTGGCCAGAGCAGAACTCAAGGAACGTTGATTAAGACCCAGTGGCCGGCTCTTTTGGCCCTGTGAAACCCCTAAAGTCTGGATTCTGTGGACAGATACTACAGCTCCCAGGGCTGACCTAACAGGATCCCCCACTTTTCTCTGTGTCCTCCTTAGAGCAGGATCTTGTCTTGCCCCATGGGTCTGGCCTCTGAGGGTACCTTGCATTCAGGCCCACCCTACCCCGTGAGTACCAGCGATGACTCATCATTTGGGCTTACTTTTTGTTTGGCAATGGCTCTGTCTGGCACTGGTACCCACAAGGGCTGGGCAGCTAATGAAGGCAGCATCAGAGGCTCCTGGGACGAGCCAGACTCCGCCCACTCAGTCATCACCTCAGAGAAAGCAGCAAGGGGGTGAGAGTGATTCTGACCATTCTCTGCAGATGTTGAGGATCAAGCTACAAACAATAGCTGGTTAAAGCAGGATGGAGCTTTGTTCAGAGACATCGAGCAGTTTCTACCTATGGCTAAGGCATCAGGATCTGGCTTAGCCATGCAGACCTAAAGCAGATATATTGTGTTGACCTCTTACCATATACCAAGGCCACCCAGACATCCTGCTTTCCTGGAGGGACCCAAGGCCTCCTTCAGGCATAGTTATCACCTCTCAAGGCTTCAACATCCCATCTTCTCTGGAAGGACCCAGAGCAGGTGACCACAGCGGTCCACCTGGTAATTCCGACGAGGTGACTTTGGTAGCCATTTTATAGCTGGAGAAATGAAGAGCCAAGATCACACAGCTCTAAGACGGATGCTGGGCTAGATCCTCCTCTGTTACCTCTGGAGTCCGCTAGTCTGGTAATCTGCAGTTTTGAAAGTCCCTGGGAAGGCAGGGACTGTCCTGGAGAAAGGAGCAATGTGTTATGAAGGTATTGGTTAGTCATGAAAGAAAAAACAAACCCCAGCTGCTTTCAAACACCCCACCACTCAAAGGGCCTGGACAGAGCACTCACTTCACCCCATCCCTGGGCCTGTTCAGGAGCAGAAAGGGCAAGGGTCTTACTTGCTGGAGGTTCTAGAATATACTTCAGCCTTCCAAAGGCAATAGGACATAGAAAATGGCACAAACTTCCCTCCCCAACCTCTGCCTCCTGGAGGCCCTAATGCTGGGCTGGGCTTCAATCAACGTGAACCCCTGTGACTGAGGCAGCACAGTGAGTCCTCACTCCAGTGAGAGAAGGACATGGTGGCAGTTGTGTATTGTCATAGCCATGCAATGAAGCTGCAGATTTTGTGTCTACAAGATCGAAGTCCTACCCTGAACTGTCTCACCGTAGCAGGAAGCTGTGTGATCTTGGCTCTTCACTCCTCCAGCTATAAAATGGCTACCAAAGCCGCCTCTTCCTTTGTTACCTCTGGAATTGTCCAGCGGATCAAATAGGCCTGCAGCATGCCACAGAAGGGCCAGTCATGCTGGCAGGGGCGGCCTCCCCTTCATCCATTGGATTCCATGTCAGTGAATTTCTGAAGGTCCCCTGTGGCAAAGAAAGATAGAGTGTGAGATTTGCTAGAAGCTGCATTCCTGCAGGTTTCTAAGGCTGTAGAAGCCCGGCTCTGGCCTTCCCAGTTGGAGCCGACTCTTAGGCAGTTAGTGAATTGAGAGCCTTCTCAGGCCTTCAACAGAGCCCACCCGTGGCGAGCCATTAGCAGACACTGTGAGGATCAGTGGCCACAGGCAGTCCCCCTCAACCGACGCAGAGGCAGCAGCAAAGACCTCTAAGCAAGCATTGTTCGTGGGTGACCCACAGACTGTCCTGACCCAATAGTGTCACTTCAGAGCAGGAAGTCAGGAGGGGAGGGGCCTTCTGGTGCCCAGAGGCGGCCTTCCTGTGGCGCTTTAGCAAGGGGCTTTGATTGGGTAGCCAGGGCAGGCAGGCAGCAGCTGTGTACGACTTTGTTGAGACATTTATTCATTTGCCAGATCTCTTATAAGTGAGTACGAAGTTCCACAAAAAGCTTCAGACTCCCGAGCCAGAAAGGGCTCTTGCTCTCCGGCCCCGAGTCCACAAGATGTTGGGAGCTGGTGACAGAAGCCCGCACCGGCTTTTCCCTTTCCCCGTGGTTGGGAGAAACTTGAGTTTGTTCAGGTGGTCCAAGGCTAGCGACCTTCTTGAGTCTCACAACAAGCCCACTGCTGAGCCATCTCCCTGCACCCCTCAACCTGCACCCCTCCAGCCCCCCTCTTGGTGATATTTAATAAGCAGGAGAGGGTCGGATAAGACTCTGTCGCCATTGGGATGGCACACACAGATATTAACACTGGGGGCAGAGAGGTTCTAGGGCGTGTGTTAGAGAGGGGTTCTGGGACGGCTCCTGGACCGGACGCTGTGGCTTCTGAAGTCACTTTCCTCTTCAGTCCCAACAGGAATGCCAGCAGCAATGGAAGCCATACAATTTTCTCTTCAGGGCAGTTAGCCTCCTTATCCATGTATCCATGCCTAGACCACTCACAAGAGTCAGGGAATTGCAAGACGTCACTGGCATGGTGACATGCCACAGCCCATCTTGGGGCTGGGAAGCTCGATGGTGTCCTCTAACCCCACCACGGGGCTGCACAGGATGTGGGAACAAGAACCTGGTTAGGCTTCTGTTGTGCCACAAGGCACACAGGGGTGTAGCAGGAGGCAGTCTCTTGGGCAGGTGCCAGTATATCCTCAGGCAAGCAGTTGGCACTGAGACAAACTGTGGCTACCACTCTCTGCCCTGAGAGCGTTGGTACACGGTGTCCAGGAAAACCTGCTCCTCTGAGCACAGGCCCTGAGCATAAGACTTACCACCCTGGGAACACAGCTACCCGGACCATTCGTGGCTTGCAACAGGCTTGCCTCTGAGCTCAGCAGGGCGTGGCCGCCTCATTGAGTCAGTTTTCTGCCAAACCTGTCTGTTCCAGTTGTGCTCAGAATGGCGAACGCCTCACAAAGGAGCGAGCCCCGGGGTGACTACAGCCTGATGACAGGGGAGAGGCTCTGCTTGTGACAAGCCAGATCGTTGAGAAAGATTTAACAGAGCAGAAACATCTGGAACAACACAGCCCAATACTGTCACCACAGGGCACGGGCGAAGGTGTGCATCAAAAGCAGCTACCTGGTTGAGGCCTGATTTTCCGATTTAATTTTCATTAAATGATCAAAAAAGGGGGGAAGGGGGTAGTGTTTCAGCCACTGGGGCACATTGTTCAGCCACTGGAGAATTTCTGAACTGAGTTTTGTGTGGGTTTGCTTTTCCAACTGGTAGTTTTTGAGGTCTCAGTGAGGAGCATGTGGCTTGAAACACAGTGTGGCATTAGAGAGTTTGCCTATCATGGGCTAGACCCTGGGTTCCAACATCAGCACCAGCAACAAAATCGGCAGGGGCAGGTTACATCTGAGGGATGTGGAGGCAAGCTATGGCTGTGAGCATCTCATAAGGTACTAGAGACCCTTTCGTTTTTAATAAAAAGCAAAATACCCTAACTTTTATATTTACTAAGTGCAGAAGTGATATTTTTGAGGCATCTTGAGTTAAAAAAATAAAGCACCCACATTGCATTCATTGACAGACTGTTTCTTCCCCCTTCTTTATTATGTTGCCATGGCTGGCCTGGAACTAGCTATGTAGACCAGCTTGGACTGGCATGCACTCAGAGATACACCTGCCTCTGTCTCTGAGTGCTGGGGTCCAAGGTCTAAGTCATTATCCTGGTTCCTGTTAAGAAAAGTAAAGGTGCATTTCTTTGCATGGAATCTGCTGGCATTGCTTTTCTACTGAATATCACTGTTTCCACACAGAGGGTGTTGCCTGGCTGTACGTATGCCTGGTGTCCACAAAGGCCAGAAGAGGGTGTCAGACCACTTACTGGTTTGTGAGCTACAATATGGATCCCGGGATTTGAACCCGAGTCCTCTGGAAGAGCAGCCAGAGGGTCTACCTACTGTGATAGGTACTGCTGATGAAATCCCAAGCTCCCTGAATCAGTCTGATTCAATGTCCCTGCATCCACTGACTGGGGGGAGCAGTGCTTTTTGGGGACAGAGGTGTCCTGTGTTTTTGTCTGGGATGTTGCTGTGTCCCTCTTTCAAACACCAAGAGACAGAGCCCAGCCAGTGAGCAGCAATCTAGTACCAGTGGTCGGGACCCGCTCTAGCCCCGGACACCAGCTCAACTGATCTGCGGTTGTTGCTCCAGTGAAACTGGTCCTACTAAGTCCAATCCAGCTCACCCATGAGCTGGAGTTTTCAGTAGTCCATCTGTCCTCACTTAGTGAGGGTTAAGAGAGTCGCATGCCTGGAAGCTCAGGACACAGCAAGTGTCAGCAGCCCGGATGAATCGTCCCCACCAACAGGTAGTTGTGGAATCACCCTTGAGGCTAAGGAAGAGAGATTTTTGCAGGCCTGGGAGATGTGGCTTTGTGCTTGGTAGCTTTGCTTCTCTAATCGATCTCGAGGGACAAGCTGTCAAATGCCAATTATCCCTGAAGGGAGTGGAGAGCACAGTGGGAGGAAGGAAGGTGGGTGGCTCTTGTCCGCTGTGACATGTCTACATAGCACCACTGCCAGGTGGCCAGACTCACACACAAGCCACCAGATTCAAACCCCAGGTCAGATCTTCTGACTTGTAACCTACCGCTTCCTAATTGCTGTGGCCAGTGTGTCTCAGCCGCCATGATTGTGGGAGTATTTTCTCCTCTTTGATCCCCAGCCCAGAAGAAGTATCATTCCTTGCTCTGTTGACCTCACTCCTGTGAGATTCCTCCTTCCCCTCTCTGTCCCTTTCTAGCTGTTTGTCTTCCTTTTTGGGGGGCAATGGCCATTTCATTCCTCGGAGCAGGTGGCAGATGAGACAGGGGCAGCACTATTCTGAACTTGCACAGGATTTAAAAGGTCCCAGTCTGCATCCCAATCACAGAAATACAGTCTCATAGCCTTGCTGGACTATTGCAGAACATGGATGAGACCTTTTGTGGGCAAATCTAGAGAGCAGGAAGCTTTGCCAGGGGCCCGGGAGCTTCACGTGCCAAGGCCCCAGTCTCACTCTTGGTCAGTATCAGGGAGACTCTGTGCTTGGAGTGTGCAGGAAGAACAAAGGCGATGCGCAAGGAAGCCACATTCTGGTAGTGACAGGAAGGGAACAGTTGAATGAATGACCCTCACTCAGATCGCCTGAAGTGTGGCATGAAGTGTACCGATGGACCAGCGACGGAGAGGGACGGAGGTTTTGGAGATGGTCCTCTGCAAAGAGACGATATTTTCTTTGAGATTTGAGTGAAGGCAAGGAATCTTCTAGGCGGGGGAACTAATGGGGACCTCCTTTTGTTCAACACAGTCCTGGACACCCTAGCTTAAGCAAGCAAGAAAACAGAATCACTGGCATGCAGAATGAGAAGGAAGAAGTGTCTGTTCTGGGATGATATGGTTTTATGTACAGAAAGCCTTCATCCCACTTAAAAAACAAACAAATCTATTACAGCTAAGAAATAAACTCAGTAAATTGTGGAATAGAGAATCAACACACACACTCATGCACGCACATGTGCACACACACACATGCATGCACACGCACACGGAATATTTCTAAGGAGGGACAGGCTTATGCACTAAAACCAAAAACTGTACAGAGGGTAAAGACAACATTATGAACACAGAGATGTCACATGTTCCCTCATGCATAGGAGGACACAGCATGAGAAAGGTCACACTCCCTGACTTAGGACACAGATTCAAATCCATGATGTGCTTTGCAAAACCAAAACCCATCCTAAAATTTATGCAGGATCTCATGTAATCTCCAAAGTTGAACTTAAAAGACAAAAGCCAACCATCCTGTGCCTCTCTGTTCTCAAACTTACAGCAAAGCTTGTTGTGACAGAAATAACCCAGTTTAAGCTTTTGGGGACAAGAAAATGCTGTCAGGTAAGAAAGTCGCTGTTAGGGCTCACAGGCTGTGTGTGTGTGTACGTGTGCATGCACGTGGGTGTGTCTGGAAATGGGCTCAAACTAGGCTACAGGAGGATTTCTGGCAGTCAGATAAAAACCGGCATTCTTCAGGAATGCTTGAAGCCAGTTCCCATCTGTCCAGTGAGTCATTTCCCTCTCCTCTGGCAGAAGGATCCAGGGCTGTACTCCCTGACACCTGTGGTTGCATAACAAAGCTGATTGCGTCTCCTCTGGGCTTCTCCATGGCTCGGACCTCAGTCCGTGTACACACACAGGTATTCTAAGTCCACCATCCTCCCCAGGCTTCCCTCCCCAGTACTCATTTGTTTTCTTTTCTGAGGCAAGACAAAGCTTCTCCCCCTTCTCCTGGGCTATTCCATTCGCCCCGTCCACCTTCTAGCTCTCTACCATGTTCTCTCTATCTCTTGAAATTTCCCACCCCCACAGCAGCTCTCCCTCCACCTTGCAGATAGCCCTGGCCATGTTCAGTTGGCTTTCTTTTCTCTCTGGTCTGGACTCTTCCAGATGCCTCTGGATATTTTCTCTCTTACGCATGCCCAATAGAAACCTTCCCCTTGACCATACCACGGAGCAGCCATATTGGCAATTTCATTCCAGTTGACCCTCTTACACATCTGGTACCAAATCCTGGAAACGGACCCACTTCCAGGGGTTCCCGGCCTCTCCTAACAAAACCAAGCTGCTGATTTCAACTTCCCTAAAGGGTGGATCGTTTGTTCCTGCTGGCTCCTGCCACCCACCATGTTCAACTCCAGATTCTAGGTTCTTCCCTCTCAGTCCCTCTGCCTCTGCCTGCTCTAACCACTCGACAACTCATCACTCCAGCAGGAGCCCCTTCGGAGCTGAGCGCTGGGTCTGTCTGTAGCTTTACTAATGCTACAAAGTTGCACGGTTGTTGTCAGAGGCAGCTACTCTTGCCCCAGCCGCAGGCTCGGAGACTGGGGGACCGGAAGGTCATCTTTAGTGCTGTCAACTCATGTCATTATTTCTTTCTTGATCGGCTATTGCAGAGGGATATTAACCTCCCTCCTCCTCCATTACAGTTTCAGATCCAGGCTGTCCTATGCCCAAGGCAGATGCTAGTTCACTGTGTGTTTGCTGAATGTCCAACTGATACAGGGAGCAGGACACACATTGTTCCTGCTTCTGACACCCTACATTGGCATAGAGTACGGCTCCGTAAATACCTGCTGAATGGACGGAGTAATAAATGGATGAACCAGTGAACGAATGACCTCTCTCAGGGCCCATGAGCGCCTCTGGATTGTACCATCTCCCGAACCCCCTCCCCCATCTCCTCTTATCTGTTCCCTAACCCCTCATGGGTGGTTTTGTCTCACACCTTCCCCAGGGCTGCTGCCATGGCTCCTCCTGCCTGCCTGACCAATGTCTCTTCCCTTGGGTGTCTTGGGCCATCTGACAAGGTCTTTCAGCTATAGGCTCCGATGCCTCTTCTGATTGGTTTGCTGTTCATGAGTGGCCCTCCTGGAAACATGTTCCCACGCAGCCAGACAGGTTGGGAGTCAGTTGTCTCCCGCTTGCCCAGTGCTAAAAACAGCCCGGTTCCCTGACGGCTGCACCTGTGGACGGAGGAGCGGTGTATTTTTAGCAGGCAGTAGATGACACCAGAACCCAGATCAGCACTTCCTACCGAGGCTGGAGCCTCCAGTCATACTCTGAATGGCTGTCCAATGTCACCCCAGGTCAGCACTGATTCAGGTGCTCAGGATGGCAGGGGCGAGAGAGATGTCTGTTTGTGAATGCTGACCCCATGGCTGCTTGTGACCCTAACCCTTTTTTATCTGAAGAGCTCCTGATCCCACCAGAGCCAGGCTCTGTCTTACCCAGCCAGCCTGGTTAGTGTGGTAAACACGTCCTGTCACACTGGGGTGGGACTTAAGGCCATCTTTCCCACTGGTGACTGAGCTTCTCAGTTCTTCTGGGTGTCCTCAGTGTTCCTTCCTTCATGTGTCAGGGAAACCAGAGACCTCTACTATAGCAAAGACTACATCTCCCAGTTTGCCTTCTGGTTAAAATGTAGCCAATCGAGTACAAGTATAGTCTCTTTTCTGTTTTCATTGGCTGGGAACCAAGGTCCCCTGTATCTGGGAGAAAGAAGGCAACTGTATTAAAACTCAGAGTATAAAATAGCTGGAGTTGGGGCCCCATTTTCCCCACCTGTAAACAGGAGAGTAGTTAGGCCCAAGTGCTCTGCTTTCTGGAAGCTGGAATTCTTTTGTACGCTGAGATATAGAAAATTCAACACCAGTGGTCTAAGGCAGAGGTAGAATTACAATTTGTAAGAAAGCCAAGACCAAGCAAGGTGTTAGTCTATAAGAAGGCTGTTTCAAACTTCTGCTCACTGCTGTGTCCTTTCCCCAGCAAGGTTCCCTCCCTTCCAGCTGGCTCCCCCGGCTTGTTTTTAACCTCCCCAAATCCCAGAGCCAGTTGCTTACTGGTGACACTGGAGCAAAACAGGGGGCGTGACTTTACAGAAGTCCTGGTTCCCAGACCCATTCTGCCAACTCCAGCTTCTGGATGTGTTGCTTAGCAACCCCATCTCTTCTTTCCCCTCTCTCTAAACCTCACCTCCTCCTTCCAGCTCTTTAAGCAGCCATGGCTTCCCAGGCTTGTTTCAACCTTGAGCCATATGCCCCAAGCAAGGTGGCTTCGTGAGATCATCTCCCCAGACTGTGAGAGGTTCTGTCCTACATCCTAGTTGTAGGTTGTTCTTCCTACTTGCTCTTTGGTCCTCCTGCGGATGCTTCCTGGCTGATGGTTCGTACCACCACCTCATCAACCGACCTGGGAGTCCATGAAGGCGGCTCCTACTTCCTAGCCAGGAAGGCAGGGGCTCAGTTAGGAGACTGGACTTGGTGGTAGCGTGTGTGGTGGGTGGGGGTGGGAGAGTGTACGTGGGGGCTCGTAGTCTCTGAATTGTATCTGGGATCCCCGCTTTCAACCACAACTCACTGTTTGCCAAATGAAAATGTTTCCTAGCCTCCCCTCTTCTTTCCCCATGTCCACTCATCCCTTAGATGGTGGCTTTTGGGACATTTTTCCTTTAAATACGTCTGTTTTTGTTGTCACCAAGACACTTTTATTGAAAGGAAACTCCATCACCGGGGTAAATAAGAAGCCAGTGGCTGGCATCTCTGAGGTAACCATAGAAATGAAAACAGTTGGCCTAAACAGAGGGGCTGCTCTTGCAGGAAGCCCAGGTTTGTCCTTTTCCTCCTTAAGAGGGTGATATGCTGGTCTTGTCACTGGTAAGGGTACTTTAGTATCAAACTGAGCTATTTCCTTTGAGGTAAAAAAGTGAATTAGAGCAGGGTCACCTCTATTGGGTCCTCTCAAGTTTGTTATTTGAGATGACTGGAGCAGGGGATGGGGGTGGGTTAGGGGTTCAGGAGCACACAGGGAGAAAAGAGGGCAGGGAATGGCTGGCCCACACAAACAGAAAAGCTAGTGTCCTGTGAGGGAGGGTGGTGAGGCTGGCTCCCATCCACACCCAGGTCCGGTGGTGCCCAGCTAGGCAGGACAGCATTCTCTCACATGCAGGGTAGCACGGCCTCTGGTCTTCCCTCCTTAACAGGCGCGTGGTGCAGTCCTCCAAGGCTCAGCTTATGGGATAAGAGAAGACCCAGAGATTCCGAGTGTTAAACCTCCCTGTCTACCCCTCAGCAGGGACTGCTGACTAGCTCCGTGACAAAGACACTGCATGGACAGTGGCTGTAGCTTTTGTCCCCTGGGAAGTGTTCTGAATTGGACTTCAGAGCCCTTGTCAGCCAGAAGATCACAATGACATCCTGCCGGAGAGCTCACTACATCCAGGCTTGCTGGCCTGAGTGACCCATTGACTTCCTGTCTCTCAGCTCCTTCCCTGTTGTCAGCAATTAGCATATTTCAAGCCCACAACAGAATGGCCAATTTGTTGGGGTGTTGGGAGCCCTTGAAGGGCAACTTAAACATTTTTCTGCAGAGAGGAGAATGAGGACAAAGGCCTTTAAATCACATATCCATCCCTGAGGGCGCCCAGGGCACAAGGAGGGTGAGTCTATTCATCTGGAGTCAGGAAAAGGTGAGGCTGGCAAACAGAGGACTGTCCACTCAGGGATGCTGAGAGTTGGAGGAGAAGGGACAGGCACAAAACTGCCTGATAACACAGCAGCCCAATCAGAGATGAAGGTGTGGCCGATGGCTGTAGAAAACTGGGTGCATGTCTGTGCACATATGTGTTTAGGTACATGCCTATGTAGAACATGCCTATGTAGAGGTCAGAACTTAGTATGAGGTGTCCTCCTCTTGCTCTTCACCTTAGTTTCTGAGATGTAATATGGTACTTACCCTGACCACCAGGCCCCAGGGATTCTCCTGCCTCTGTCTCTCCGGCGCTGAGATTACAGGCGTGTGATATACCCTGCCTGGCTTCTTTACTCAGGTAATTCAAACTCAGGTGCTGAGCCATCTTCCCAGCTTGCTCTCCCCAGCTTTTTAAGTTTCTTTAAAAAATATGCAAAGAAGGAGCTAGAGAAAGGACTGAAGGAGCTGAGAGGATCTGCAACCCCATGGGGAAGAACAAAATTATTAACTAACCAAACCCACCACAGCTCTCAGGGACTAAAACACCAGCCAATGAGTTCCCATGGAGAGACCCATGGCTCTAGGTGCATATGCCGCAGGGTATGACATTTTCTGACATCAATGGGAGGAGAGGCCTTTGGTCCAGTGAAGGCTCATTTTTCCCAGTGTAGGGGAATGCCAAGGTGCTGAGGGGGGAGAGGGAGCACCTTCATGGAGGCAGTGGGGGGGGTATGGGATTGGTGGAAAGGAAATAACACCTGAAATGTAAATACAGAGAATATCCAATAAAAAAAACATATCATAAAAAATGTGGATTTATTTAGTGTGTGCACACACACCATGGCACACATGTGGAAGCCAGAGGATAACTTTTTGGGAGTTGGTTTTCTCTTTCTACCATGTAGGTCCTGGAGAGTGAAGTTAGTTTATGAGGAACTGGGAGGACTCACTGAGCAATCTAGCTGATCCAATCCCTCCCTTCTTACAAAACAAAACACCCAAACACAGTTATTCTCTCTCTCTCTCTCTCTCTCTCTCTCTCTCTCTCTCTCTCTCTCTCTCTCTCCCTCCCTCCCTCCCTCCCTCCCTCCCTCCCTCCCTCTCTCTCTCTCTCTTTCTCTCTCTCTCTCTCTCTCTCCTTCCCACCTCTGAGTTCAAAAGAAACCTTCACAAAATTTCAAACTATTTGCACAGGCTGTGAGCCGATCGAAATCACCTAACCTAGAAAGGAGTCATAAAAAGTAGCCACACAGGAAGGGCTCTGTCTCAAAAAGGGTGGTTGTTTATCCAGGTGGACACGTTTGTAAAAACTCACTGAACCGAGCTCCCCTTGTTGGGAGGGGTCCCAGGCACTGCGTTGGTGTGCATGGGGGATGGGTTTGTACACACGCTGGTGCTGTGTTCGCCTCTGTACACATTCTCCCCTGGCCGCTAAAACCCCCGATCCATCTTCGTAAAGGCCGTGTGATAGCAGTCACATGGTGCTGGATACAGAACAAAGACAAACTGTCTCCATGCGTTCAGTACAGACGTATCACTTGTTCTGAGATAAGGTTTTTCTTTCTCTTTCCCATGTTGTTTTTGTTATTGTTGTTTGTTTCTTCTAAAGGCCTGAGTCGCCTGTAGCTCAACCTAGCCTCAGACTTGCTATGTAGTCCAAGATGTCAATGACCTTGAGCTGCATTCAGTTGGGATTATAGGAATATTCCACAGCACCCAGTTCTAGGCAGCGCTGGGAATTCAACCCAGGGCCCTGTGTGTGTTAGGCAATTGTCTACTAATGGAGCCTTGTTCTCACACCTGCTTTAAATTTTTCTTTTCTCTTTTAGGATAAGGTCTTTCTCACGCTGTAGCCCAGGGTGACATTGAACCCAAGGCAATTCTTCTGCCTCAGCTCCCTCATACTAGATGACAGGTAATAAATTGCCAGCACACTCAGTTCCAGCCTGGTTTCAAACTCACTTTCCTCTTGGCTCTGCCTTGGCTTTGCTTCTGGCCAGGGGTAGTGATATGAGCCTGAAATTGCTGAGTTTGGCAATTTGATCAGAGGGCTGGGTGATCCAGAAGGTCAATGGTCACTCCTAGAAGTCACAGTTAAAACAGGGTCATTCAGGAAGCCACACATGGGAACAGTTGACTCAGAAACCTAGGGGCTGTCGCCAAAACTGCAGCAAACTCAGAAATGCACTTAGGATTTTAAAGGACTCCAGAGGTTGATGAGAACAATAGCAAAAGTGCTTAGACCCCCCTCCCTCCCCAACCCCCCAAAACACCCAGAAGAGATGAACAGGAGACAAGAGACAGGAAGGTGGAGAATCCATAAAGCTAAGAGCCACACATAGGGTGCATGATAGGGGTTTAGATCTCTTTCTGGAAGGGAGGCTTTCTGCTTCTGGAGCTGAAGGCATGGGAACAGCGGAGTCAGACAGAGGTGCGGGAGGGCTGAGGGAGCTCTAGGAGCTGGTGGGAGGCCGCCTGAGGCAGACAGTGGACACTTCTAGATGAGTTAGTATCTGTTCTTTCTGAATGGTAAGGTTCTCCCCTTCTTCTTTCCCTCCCTCCCTCCTCTTCTCCCCTCCTTCCTTTCTTTCCTGCCCCCTCATATAGGTTCTTAGGTCCCTAAAGGTTGGAGGCACCTTAAACTTGCTAAGTGGCTGAGGATGATCTTGAACTCTTGAGCCTGATGCCTGCCCCTCACCAGTGCTGGGTAACAGGTGTGTGCCACCATGCTGGGGCTATGCTGAGGGAGGTTTTGCAAACGTCAGGCGAATGCTCTACCAGCGGAGCTGCACACACAGTTTCTAAGTGGCTGTGTGTAAGTTGCTTCCCTCTGGGTTATGCAGAGCCGAAATGAAATTTCAGAAGAGTGGATTTATGCCCGAAGTCCTGTTGTAACAGAAGAAATCTGAGCTCTTGGTTCCCTTGGAGGTCAGCTGATGGAGGATGCGGAGTGCAGAGGTCAAGAGAGGCCAGCCTGAGAAGAGGTTGCCCAGGGCAACAACCTGGGGGGAGGGGGAAGAGGAGGGATTGGCCTAGACTCTGTCTTTGGAGGCCCTGGGTAGGCTCGGTCAAGGCAGGAAATCAGGAGTGGAGCCATTCAGGACTTCAGGCCGGGAGTTGATACCTTTAGGGGCTGGTGGCTCACTTTTGGAAAATTACTTTTCTGTCTTTATTCAAAATAGCACAGTGGGTAGCAAGTATTGTGTATAAGACAGATAATAAAAGCACGCAGCTTATAGGATGGGTGTGTACACCCCAACCTGCCCTGGGAGAAGTCACATCACAGCAAACAGACCATCAGAATCTCTGCAGGACGGGCATAGGTCTCCCCTTCAACTCACAGGAGCCTGGGCTCTAGAAGCCATTTGCCTGTCCCAGCTGTTTTGAGTCTTCCATGCCCCCCTTTTTTTTATGAGTTAAGAGTCTTTGAAAGGGGACCTGCCTGTGCTGGCAGGTTTCAATTTCATCTCCAGTCTACTCTGCCTGGTAACAGAAGCCCCAAAGCACAGGAAAGCGACCACAGGCATCTGGAAAAGATTGACGTGTGTGTTTTTAATCACCAGAAGAAAATCCAGCCAGGGAGTTGGCCAGCTGAACTGAGAGTTTGAGGGATGAGGCCAGCGGTAAGGGAGCGAAGGCTCACTGGTCCAGAAACAGCTTTCCCCAGAGAACTCTGGACAAGTCCTGGGGGAGCAGCTAGCCGGGGCTGGAAGCACGGGGCCAGGCCAGTCTTCAAAGTTTGTTTGTGCCCGAGAAGTGCTCACTTCCACACCAGGAAGGAAAACACCATTTCCCATCTCTATGTCTCATGTTTCTACACTGTCTCTTCTCTTTATTTCTTTCTCTTTCAGCTCTGATTTTTACCTTGGTGGGGAAAAAGCGTTGTATTTCTGAAAGCCAACTTCTTCCTCATCCTCCCCTGGGAACTGCCAAGCAAAAAATTAATTTAGATTTTTTGCCGTTCGGAGACCTCTCTCATTAAATGAATCCCATTGTCTATTGGAAGCCCAAGCAAGTCAGCTTAATGACGCCTCACTCCTTCCAGTCCCGAATGTCTGGGTGCCTTCTGGCTCGCTCTCTCTGCCATAATTCCCTTGGCAGGTTTCCAGTTTCCATTCTGTTAAGCCTTCTTCAAACTCCTCCCCCACCGACCCTACCCACACACTAGTCAGCGAGCCCGTCTTCTACACCCATTTCTGATGGCTCACGGGTTGTGCTTTACTCCATTCCCATGGTTTCTATTCCTACTGACAATGTCACCGTACACAGCCAGGCTGTTTGCAGTTTTCAGACTGTGCGGAGATGGATTCCTCATGTCCCCGTCTAAAGTTTGTGTTTGAACATGCAAGAAGGAGTCCCAAAGAGTCCTTTCACTTCTCCATATGGGCCTAGATGAGGAAGTAGACAGTGGTAAAGATTTCACATCCTTTAGCAGTCGGGAAGACTTCAGTGAAGTCAAAAGCTGGTCTGACATGAAAAAAACAAAAAACAAAAACAAAAACTAAAACTCTCTATTTAAAAAAAAAAAAAAAAAAAAAAAACTCTGGAGGGTGGGTCTCATTGCATCTCAGACTGCGGCCGAGTGCTTCACGGACATGTGACCTCCCGAGTCCATGACCCCATATTTAAACCTGCAGGAAAGTGGGCTGAGACAGACAGAGCTCCTGGAAACTTGGGTTAATGGTAGGAACCCCCTTCTCCTGGACTGCTGTTCAGGCTGGAAGATGGGGACCATTCTGAAGGTTTGTTGGGGGCAGAGAGTGGGACATGTCTCAGGTGCAAGAATGTAACGGGAGCTGGAATGTGGATCATGCCAGGGATATTTCTAGACACATAGGAGTGTTTGCTGGATGTGGGCTCTGTAACGCAGTCCCCCACCCTTCAAATGTTGGTGGCTAACATAAGCCATTGTTGCCTCCAGTTCCTGAGGATTGGACTTCCAGGCACTTGTTAAATGTCTTGGGGGTTCCAGACCCACTGCAGGTCAGCAGCGGGGGAACAACTGGAGGCCTTGTGGGTGTTCTTATAAGTGTCTGTGAAGGTCAGACTCTGAGCTTGCTCATGTGGCTACTGGTCCCACATTCCCTTCCTCACCAAACGTGTCTCCCCACCCCTGCACATTGAATCTGCATCGAGTGGGAGAGACATGGAGTCCAAGGCATGGGGATCCTGAAAGGCTGGCTGCCACCAAGCGGATATGTCTCTTTTATTAAAGAGACAGTTAGAGGGGCTGAGGAGGTGGCTAAACTTGAGAACTTCAGTTCCAGAACCCACATTTAAAAAGCTGGGTGTGGTGGCATGCATGTGTAGCTCCAGTGGTGGGGATGCGGAGACAGGAGGCTCACTGTCAGCCAGTTTTGCCGACCTAGTGAGCTCCAGGCTGCAGGAGTCTCAAAGGAGACAGACTGTGTTTCTGAGGCAGACACCTGGATGCACTGGGAAAATGAAGAGATGGTTCTGAGAGGTATGCTTCCCCATCTTGAATGTCCCTGCAAGCCTGGGTTGGTGCCATGTGACATGCGTTTGCTGTTTTTAATTTTCTCCTCTTCAGGACAGGAGACAAAGCCTCATTAACATGATGCATTGAAGCAGGAAGTGAAGAGACAGTTAAATGACCTGAGAGGCAATGTTTGCAGACAAACAGGGTGGTGTTGCTACCCCTGCAGTGAGGCTTGGAGAGGCCAGGGGCAGCATATGGGGACCTGGCTACGCTTCAGTAGAGAAAGGGACCTGACAGCAGCTGTTGAGCAATGGGGATGCTGCCCCACCCTGTGGCCTAGGCATCCTCCTGAGGTCCTCGGCCAGTAGGGAGCTCACCTTCCAGGGCAAAAGGGCGACTGCTGAGTGAGGCTGGGTCCTATGCTAAGTTACTGCACAACACAGTGGGTTCTCAGGGTGGGCCTTGCCCTAAGAGACTCCATCTGTGGGGACTGATGACTGCAGCCCCTGCGTAGACCCCCAAACTGCATCATCTGTCAGGTACCACCCACCCAGACCAGACTGGTAAGTGACTTATCCCAGGGAGTAGGAAGTTTGTTAGGGGGAACTGAGACCGTAGGGGGCACATGAGTGCAGGGCCTATTGGGATCAGATCAGGAAGCCCAGGTATCGCAGACAGAGGAGACTATGACTCCTCACCTGACAGCCCATGGCCCCATGCCAACCTCTCATCCATACCTGCCTGTTCCTCAAGGACCAACAAGCAGAGGGCAGCCTGACTACCCAGGAGCTCTGTTCAGCTCAGCTCAGCCCCCTGATCCTGAGGCAGCTTACTCGACTGTCTGCCTGTCCATCTGTCACCCAACTGGACCTGAACTTGTCATTTCTTTCTCTGGACCTAGGCTTGCTTTTTTATCCCACAGCTGGACGGCTTCACCCCCAAACCCTGACTTCAGCAGTGGTAGCTCCTCCCAGCATTGGTATGATATGGAATCCTGTCTGTCTGTCTGTCTGTCTGTCTGTCTATCTATCTATCTATCTATCTATTCATACATAGCGTCCTATTTGCGTATTCACCTGGATAACAGAACAAGGCATCAGATCCCATTACAGATGGTTGTGAGCCACCGTGTGGTTGCTCAGAATTGGACTCAGGACCTCTGGAAGAGCAGCCAGTGCTCTTAGCCAGTGAGCCACATCTCCATCCCATGTTATCTTATCAATACAGACTCTCAAGCCACTTCTAAAGCATTTTGAATTCCAATACATCCTCTTTAACCTGCGTTCTTTCTGTAAAGAGGCGTCTAGATACAGATATATCTCTTATGTGCTTTGCGCTGTGCGGTATGAGAGTTAATATTAGTAATTAGGACCGGAATAAAAGAATCGGCGTTTGTCTCGCCAGGTTACTAAAGCTAAGAGTACTCTATGAAAAACCACTATCTTTGAAATAGCTGAATCTTGTCAACGTACTGCTATTCAGTGATAACTGGCATGTGGTACTCACAGTGAGAACTGTTGGGGAAGGCCATTCTGCAAGGTCATGGCTGAGAGAGCCGTAGGGATATCAAGGGACTCAGTGACTACACTGAGTGCGTGCCTGCAGTTTGCGAGGCAGCAGCAGGTCTGGGCAGGGAGGGAAATGAGATGCAGTGCGAGCCAGTCAAGGAGTCGGGACCATATAGCATTAGAAGGTTTAACTGGAGACCTGTGCCTGCCATGTGGAAAGTGGCCTGCACGGGATGAGGTGGAGACAAGACTGCTGAGTATGTTATCTCCCCAGCTCTGCCTTCCAAGGGCTGGAATTGCAGTTCGGTACTGTGATGCTCTTGGCTCCTTCAGCAAACATTGGCTGAGCATTGAGTGACAGGCACATTCTAGACATAGAAACAGCTACCTCCGGACTATGTCTCTGTACTTGCACTTTTGAGAGGGAAAGAGAGAGAGAGCAATAGAAATATCCATCCATCCATCCATCCATCCATATGCACACTGTGTGTGTGTGTGTGTGTGTGTGTGTGTGTGTGTGTGTGCGCGCGCGTGCGCGCACCACAGAATGGTGCATGGCCGATTCTAGGATCTAGGCTGGGCACCGTGGTGGAAGAAACCTTCTTGCAAAGTTTAAGGATTCATCAGAAGATGAAAACTAGACCCTAGAGGGACCTCTGCAACAAGGTGAGTTTACAGCCTGCCTCTGCAAGGACTGCCCAGGTCCTGAGAGGCTGAGGTGGTGAACAGGGCTGGGAAAGCTACGCTACAGGGAGGAGCAGAAAGCAGACGGGGTTGGAGGGAGCATTTGGTGACTGGGGCTTGGGCTTTTCCAAGAAGCTGAAGAACAGAGGTGAAGGAATCTTAGCAAGGTAGTTATCCCAGGGTTGGAGAACTGGTCCTGTCTGGTGTGCTCCAGGCGGAGGTGGCCATCTTGTTCTGCCTTTGAAGCTACTCGCGGCTTGGAGGACAGGTGGGCGGGGCAATAGGTAGGCGGGGCCTAGTAGCTGGAGGCAGAAGTCAAAGAAGTGGGAGTCAGAAGAAGGGATATTACTAGCGCTGTCTGAGGCTACAGAAGTCTGCCTACCACGTAGGATAGTCACATAGAGGTCTAGATGCAGTCAGCATCTCTTCCCAGACATGTGCAGAGTACCACAGCACAGCTAGACCTGCGCCCAACGACTCCTGCTTGGTAGCAAGTCTCTAAGGTGCAGTATGCTTGAGCATGACAGTTCCCATCAACGGTTCCTTCCTCAGCTTCCCCGCCCTGGCCCCAGCTCCTGTCTATAGCCGAGAGACAGTCCTCAGGATGTCCGCAGCGGGAGGGGCTCCGGAATGTAGTGAATGTGTGCCTTTGTGGCCAAGGACTTAATTCTTGTAGTTTATTGTGGATCTGGGGATTGTTCCTTACTGTGTGATTGTGAGGGCTTTTCTTCACTGAGTTAATTGTGGTGGGAAGGTCTGCCCTGAGTGTGGGCAGCAGCATTTCATAGGCTGGGCTCTGGACTGGCTGGAAAGGAGAGAGCAGAGCGCAAGCATTCGTTGCTCCTTTCCTGTTCCTGCCTGGCTGCTCCGGTCCAGATGTCTGCTGCCATGGTTTCTCTGTGGTGATAGGCTTGAGGTACCTTTAACTGTGAGCCAAAAACAAAAACCAACAAATTAACCCCCCCAAAACATTCTCTCTTAAGTTGCTTTTGCCTGGGTATTTTATCACAGAAACAGGAAACTAAGACCAGAGAGAGTGAGAGAGCGAGAGAGCAAAAGAGGGAGAGAGGGAGAGATAGAGAGTGAGAGAGAGCTTGGGCACTAGAGAGAAGAAGAGAGTGAGAGAGAAAGAGAGAGCAAGAGAGAGAGAGAGAGAGAGAGAGAGAGCAAGAGAGAGCGAAAGAGGGAGAGAGGGAGAGATAGATAGATAGATAGAGAGAGAGAGAGAGCAAGAGAGAGCAAAAGAGGGAGAGAGGGAGAGATAGAGAGAGAGAGCTCGCACATGAGAGAGAACAAGAGAGTGAGAGAGCAAGAGAGAGAAAGAGAGAGAGGGCGGGGGAAGCATTGCATGGCTTTGGGGATAAGGCCAGGAGCTGTGGCATCAGCCTGACCCCCAGAGATTACAGGAGGTCAGGAGACAGACTCTCTTAGGGAGCCCCAGGAGGAACTCAGCCATAAATCAATTCTAAACAGCAGGGTTCTGAGAGATAAGGGCATGCCTTCTGAGTGTGGCAGCAGGACAGCTGCTGGAATCCAGCACAGATGCTTTCTGCAATCTGCCCCACGCCCATGGAGCTGGCCCCCTAAGTGCCACTGTCTGGGGCACTTTGTCCTCTGACTCAGCTTTGTCAGTCCGTGACTGGGCCTCAGAGAGTCTCTAAGGAGTCACCGGGGTGCATGGGCCGGGCAGGACAGTTTGGCTGAGAGTCCAGGTTCTCTCTGTCCTGTCATAGTGGACTTGCAGACCAAGGCTCAGTGACACTCCCGTTCTGGTTTATGTCCCCGTGGTATGCCTCCTTTCACTGCTTCTTTATAAAATGACCCTCAGTTGATCCGGTTGGATAGTACCCTGCCTCCTGTTGGGAATAAGGTTGATGTGTCTGCTAAGGTTGGGTACTCTGGAATGGGGTGGGACATATTTTGAAAACTTCGGGACTTTGAAATGTATCCAGGGCCAAGGGCAGGGCTCTCGTGATGGCCCAGAAATGAGAACATTCTAGAAACACTGAGTTCTCAGTGAGTTCGGGGCTCAAGGTTGGTGCCTCAGCTGGTAGGTCACAGTACCCCTCTTCCCTCTGAGCAAACATCAGGCTGTGACCAGAGCTGTTAGGTCTGAGCCTGGGCCCTGGCAGCCCTGACAGACCAGGCTGGCCCATTCATCCCCAGTACTCCATTTGAAGGGGCAGGTCGCAGTGAAAAGCGGAGAAAAGAGTTCTCTACCTTGGGCTTCCTGAATGAAGTTTAGGTTTAAACAGCTCGGCAGTCCTGGTTAGAACATGATCCTGCCCGTCACCGTCTCAGCTCCAGGCCGTCGCATCTGTTCTGAGACCTGCTAATATAGCATGCGGAATCTCATTCTGAAAGGCAAATTCCTCTGGCTGGGAGCAGGCCGTAGCCTTTTTCTTCACTGTGCATGAGATTCCGGGGGGGGGGTGGTGGGAGAATTTTAATTTCTTATGGGTCTATTGTCTTAACAGTCTGATATTCAGAGAGAGGGGAACACAGTGTCTCTTTTTAAGGTATCTTCTTTCCTGTCAGTTAAAAGGGGGTTAGTCTGTTCACAGTACATCTGCCCGGCAATGAGATCACAGAGCATCCCGGCCACCAACTGCTCCAACAAGGCCGATTTTCTCTCTGCCCTTTTCAGACTTGCGCTGGGTTCCTTTTCCAGCCAGTGGGAGATGGATGGTTTCATTACTTGCGGCGCTCGGCAATAAATCTCCCAGTTGCAGTGGAGGCAAGCTCTTTCCCCAGGTTACCTCCTGTCCTGTGATTCATCACGTTTAATCTTCCCTTTACCTTTGAATCTGAGGGTTGGGGAGGAGCAGAGACCCGGGACTGAGGGGCTGTCACTCCTCAGAGGCTGAGAAGAAGGGACTGTCTGCTGACAGGGTCACAGCTCGAGGTGGGCTGGAGCAATGGCAGCCACAGCGTAAGGAAAGGGGCTGTAAAGGGACCTTGGGGGACCTCCACTCCTGGTTTGCCAAGAAAGTCTCTCAGAGAAGAAAGGGAGAAAGCTGATCGTCAGACAGAAAGGAAGCAGCCATAAAGTTCTCCGCCAGGGGAGTGTTGAAGAATCTAATTCCCGATGAAATGTGTTCTTGTTTGTGTACAATTAATTTTCCTCCCAAATGAAGGGCTTTGTCTCTCACTCTGTGTTTCAATAGCAACCGCGCAATTAAGGCAGAGAGCTCGTCTCTCCTCAGAAAGGAGCTGCTTGGTGCTAACGTGGTGGGAAGCAAACATTGCTTGGATTGGTTCCTGGTTCTAAGGAAATTAAAAAGAAAACACAAAGAAAGAAAGCACTTCCAAATAGAGACTTGGCCACGCTGGGATGGCGTCACTGGAGAAGTGGGGAAGTCCAGAGAACGGAGGCCAGGGACTCCTGCTCTCACAGTGGGGGACTTGGACCAGAGCTTGGGGAGTCCCAGGATTTTTGGAAACTAGAATGAACAGTTCCGTTGCTCTGGGTCCAGGTGGGAACACCCCGCCACCCCCCCCCCCCCCAGTGAAGCAGGATACATTGTTTCTCTGTGCAAGTGCCTTTTATCTGCGTCGTTATGCTCAGAAAAAAAGACTTAGTCACTCTGCCGGGTTGGGCCCTTTTACAACTGTCCTTGGAACTGAAGGAACTTGGCATATCTTTTCCCAGTGTTCGCATGTGCATGTGTATGCATGTGTGTATTAGTGTGCACATGTGTGTGACAAATGTGTGTTTACCTGGAGGCCTGAGGTCGGGAATCCCCCACCGGGATGGATCTTTCGCTTTGGCCATGGAGGCAGAATCTCAAATCTAGAACTCACTGGCATGGCTGGTTCTTGCCGTTCCCCTTGCTCGGAACCCCCTGTCTGCCTTCAGAGGCTGCACTTAAAGCAAGGCCACGGTTCCCATTTCCATGGGTTTCTGGGGATCAGTCTGGTCTTGATGCTTGCATGCTAACTTCTTTCAAAGGCTGGGCTGCCTACCAAGTTCCATGGAACCTCTTGGCTGGGCTATATAATTCAGTGAGTATGCACGTGTGCGTGTGTGTATGTTTGCATGAGTGTATGTACCTGCACATGTGTATGTGTGCCCACCCACAGAAGCCGGAAGGGAGCATCAGATCCCTCGAAGCTGGAGTGACAGGCTTTGGTAAGTCACTTCTGCTGTGGGTGAAATCTGGACTCCGGTCTCCTGATAGAACAGTGAGTGCTCTTAACTGCTCAGCCATCTGTCTAGCTTTTGATGGAACTTGTGTATGTCTTATTGACTGATATTTTTAGAAACGTCCTCACCGTTTTGCTTTGACACAGAGGTGGGCGCAGCCAAGGCTGGGTCTCCATTTGTCTTTCAGCGTCTCTGGTTAATGGCGGAAGCCATTGCTCTGTGCTCTGGTGCATTCTCTGACTTCTATCGTCCCGTGCGTGTGGGTCCCCCTCACACCCCAAGTGTCTGTGCGCTCCTCCGTTGGCTTGTGGGATGGTGGGACTGACTGAAACGGTGAGGCTAGTCAGTTGTCATTCTCAGTTATATATGAAGCCCCTTTTCCCATGTTAACTAATGTGACCATGGGAAACACATCAGATGGAAGAGCTTCAAGGGACCCATTCTACTTGGGTAGATGACCCAACTTAGGTAAAGGGTGAAAATCTTGAGTAGAAATTTCAGAGATGTGTGTGGCCACTGAGCACAGGCACAGAGGCTCAGACAAGATCACCATGTGACAGACTACTTTCAACAACAAACCACAGAGACAAACATCGGAGGTTTTCAGAGCACCGGAAGACACCTCGTATCATGGTGGTTCCCTAAGAGCTACCACCACCAAGAGCCAACAGTTTCATTGTCTTTGAAGGCTAAGCTTTTAGTTTATGGCCCACACCATCCCAAACACTCCTGATCTCAGAAGCTAAGCAGGGTCGGCCTGGCTAGCCCTTGGGTAGGAGAAAGTTGACTGAACTTACTGCTTGGCCTGGCCACCTCCGGGAGAGTAGAACAGCTTCATTCAGAATAGGCTCAACTCGTGACAATGTCCATCAACATTGTGGATTGACAGGAGGACGAGGCTGCCAACTACAACAAAAAGATAAGGTTGCTGACGAAATCACTGTGCACGGATCCCAAAGAGCATTATGCTAAGCGAAGAAGCCAGGCACTACGTAAGCTCACTTGCATGTGAATGAAATGAAAGTGGCTATGACGTCTTGGATGGTGACTGTCACGGTGGTTATGAGGTTTCCTACACTTGTCAAAACTCATCAAAATGCTCACTTAAAGTCGCTGACTTCCACTCTCTGCAATTAAATTCCCATAAAGCCTATTTTTAAAAGCAGCTTTTCTGTCACTAACATTAATGGCAAATCACCGCTCACTGCCAAAACAGCAGGCAACTGTAAAAACAAATACATATATTTTAAAAGGGTCGGAAAGGAAAACAGACAGCCCAGCTGTCGTGCATGCCCCTATCCCAGTCTGTCTTTGTGAGTTCGAGGACTCCAGCTGGGGCGGGGGTCACATCTGCAGAGCCTTCCCACCACACAGCAGACCACCCGAACTGCGCTAGGGGCCTTAAGGAGGAAGGTGTTTTGAGTGGACATAACGCAACATTGGTTTGGTATGGAAAAGCTGTGGTATTACTCCATGACCATGCCAGCCTATACCAGCCTATGCCAGCCTATGCCAGCAGACAACCAGGAGCGATGTCATCTGTGGCCCAGGAAAACATCAGTGAGTGCTCCGCGTCTCCTGGATTTAACACAGGCTGTTCCCCTAGCTGGGATTGCTTTTCCTTCATATCTAAGATAGCCAATACCTTCTTACTCAGTTTCCCCTCAGATAGGCCTTTTCTGACCAAGCTTCCAGCTTTTGTAATGAGGCCGCTCTTGGTTCAGGTGCCCACCATCCCGGATCCCGTTCAGTTCTTTTCAAAGCATTCAAATAAACAGCTTGGTGGCCGAGTGGATTCTTTATATGTTCTTGTCCTCTGTCTCTGACTGACCAGAGGCCCCAGCATGTTAGAGGCAGGCAGGTCTAGACTACCCAGTGTGGTTTCCCCAGAGCCTGCAGGGGTCCTGCCACTTGGCAGGCTGCTTCCGTTTTCTTTGGCTGCACAATAAATTACCCTGAACTTGGCATGGGTGGTGTCTGTGGATCAGGACTGAAGGTCTGATCCCAAGTCAGAGGCTCCTAAGTCAGAGCCTCGGAGGCTTCAATCAAAGGGCAGGGGAGAGGGGAAAGCGTTTGCTATGAATCTGAGTTGTGTATGGACCTGAGTGTCATAGAAGCCGGGCTTGGCAATGTGAGTCTATCCCTGGACTGGAGAGGCAGAGACAGGCAGATCCCAGAGCCTCACTGGTGAGGCCGCAGAGCCAGAAGAGTGATCTTCAGGTTCACTGAAGAAACCCTGTCTCTACAATGTGGACAATGACAAAGGAAGACACTCAGACCTTTGGCCTTCATGTGTACACGAGTAGGTGAACACATCTGCTCACCCACACACGTACATGCACAAATCATGTATATACACACAAAGATTGCAGGTAAGAGGTGGTGTGATGCTCTTCCACATTTCCAGAACTGTTGAAGAATTCATCTCCCGTGACTCTGAGCAGCCACAGTGTGTTTGTGCGTGTGAGTGCGTATGTGTACATGTGAGTGCGTATGTGTGCATGCGTGTGTTTGCATGTGTGTGTGTGCTCATATATATCTTTGTGTGTATGTTTGCATGCATGCTTTCATGTGTGTTTGTGTGAGTACGTGCAGGTGCATGCATGCCTGTGTGTGCATGCATGTACATGTGTGTGTGTGTGTGTGTGTGTGTGTATGTGTGTGTGTGTGTGTGTGTGCTGTGTAGGAGTGGGTGTGGGGAGGCATCCCTGACTTTAAGACTCTCCCTTCAGAGAAGTTTTGAATTCTCTCTTAAGCATTCACTGATTAGGCTAGGTACATACAACTTAATCTCCCTATTAATTAACTCAGGGCCAACTGTTTGAAGAACCTTAATTACATCCTCAAAAATCCCTTTACCTTTGCCCTATCACGTGATTGATGGGATTTAAATCCTACTCTAGACACAAGCCCTACCTCCACACAAGGGGGAGAAATCTCGGAGTCCTTTGTAGAGGGCAGCCTGTCACTCTGGCTCTCAGGGTCCCCCTAGGGTAGAGTGTCACCTGTGTTTCCTGCATGCCTTCCTCTGCTCAGCCGCTGTCCTGCGCCAGGCGTTCTTTTGCCACCATCTTTGTCACGTTACCCTGAATGACTGCTGTCACTCTGACCTTGCTTCCCTTCTCAGTCTCAGACTGATGATGTCTGCCCACTACTGGAAGGCAGGGGTCTCAGGCCTGACCCCCCCCCCGTATCCTCCATCCCACCCCAACCCCACCCCCAGCCCAGACGTGGCTGTGTATTTGAACCTATGGAGTTACATGGAGGTTGTTCACTCTGAAGATACCTTCTGGGATTCTCTCTCATTGCCTCCACACATCACTAACAAATGAACAAGCGCACTGGTGTGCTCTCATGTGTCCCACAATCCTACAAACACGAAAAGCCCACCAGACGAGCAAGCATATGTCTCTCACTGGCTCAACCTGCTGACCACACCTTCTGTTTTGCTTTCTATTTGCGGAGGCTTCTGAAAGGACACTCTTGGAGGTTGGTGTGCCCAGTAGTCCTGACGGTAGCTGTGACTGTACCAGTCCCTATTACAGCCGGAGGTCTGGAAGAGCCCAGGAAGTGCTCTGAGCAAAACCCTGGTGTCAGAAACTGGTCCTTCTGGTTGGATCAGTTCCTTCCTCTGCTGCTTTGGAAACTACCAGACTGTCTAAGGCCCTGAGAACTGAGGCTTCTAAGCACCCCCCCTTCCTGAAGGCAAGGGTTCCTTCCTGTTCCCCAATTCTAGAACCTACAGCACAGCTGCCTTTCAACAGAGTTCTGCTGAAGGGGAGATATTCTATCAGCTGCCCAGTTAGAAGAAATAGGGAACTAAGCCCCGTGGCTTGCAAGATGGCCACAGTATCCCTGATTAGATCCAGGCCTGGGATTGTCATCAGGGTAGCTGCAGACAGAGGCTGGGAACCCATTCATGCTGTCCCAATGGTGCAAGGTGGAACCTTGGCAAGGGTGCTGTTCATCAGGACTCAATGGCACAAGACCTTTGACTGTGCGGTTACATCTGTGAGGTGCATGTGTGCGTGTGACTACTGTGGCTACGGCATACAGATGAAAATTAATTAATGACGTGACCCTGAGACCTGTTCCTGTCATGTGACAGGCTCAATCATATTGTTTGCATTATATTATCAAATGGATTAGCAAGACGGGGGAATCTCTCTCTCCCTGTCTCTCCTTCCCCCCCCTGTCTTTATTTCATGCAATGCATGTTCATGCACTCCACCTTTTGGATATTATCTGTTCTTACCACTTTAGTACTTTGTATTTCTCATTATGTACATTCCTATGTATCTACGTCTATCTGCATGAGAGTGTAGTTGCTTCAGAGGCCAGAAGAGGGCGTTAGGTCATCCTGGAGCTGGAATTCCAGACAGTTGTGAGCTGCCAGATATTTGTGCTGGGAACTGAACTTGGGTCCTCTGCAAGGTCCGTACACACTCCTAACTGCTGGGCCACTTCTCTAGCCCCGACTCCAGCATTCTTTAAAGATTTCTGATTTTTTTTTTCATACTAATAAGTTGGGGGAAACTGAATCAGATGACTCAGACAGGGAACAGATAATGTGGCAAGGACAAGCCTTTGACTCCTTGCCCCTCACACTGAGACAAGCTGGGATCACTTTAAGTGGTCAACAGATAAATAAATTCCAGGGCCTTCACGTGTTACCTGCTAAAGCATATGTTCAATGGCTTTGTCAAAACAAAACCAACCAACCAACTAAACAGACAAACAAAAAACCAAAACAGAGAGCATCACGGGGCAAAATGCTTACGGTGAGTCTCGCTTGTTCAACTAAAGCAAGCTCAGGTGCTAAATTTCAATATGCTGTGCATGTGATTAGCAAGGGTTGCAGGATTGCTACTGAGCGCAAATCTAAATGAGCCCTCCCTTCGCCCCCGCTTAGCTAACGTCAGCCTCACCCATGCCATAGGTCACAGGGAGCAGCAGGGCAGCTGCCGTGCAGATGACGCCTCTGACGTGGGGTTCATAATACTTGCCTGGTTACCTGGCAGACACCGAAGGTCACCATTGCTGAAAATGCCAGAGCTTGTAAGATCTGATGGGCATCAGAAACGGGATACAAGGCCCAGGCACCTCTGCCCTGACGCCATCACGGCTGCCTTTGGCCCTTGAAACTTTGAACCTGACTCTGCTCTGCTCCTACTCACAGAAACATTTTGTTTAGGACGGCAACCAAAGTGGGCGTGGTCTGCCTCCTGTGCGAGCAGAGAGGTGGCTTTTTTGCTTTTATGTATCAACTTTGTTCTCAGTTTTTCTCCACAGCCCCAGCACCCACCCATAGGTCTTCCCTCAGTTTTACCGTTAGGCCCAGATTCATCTACAAGGGCAGACTGTGACCTCAAGATGGTGGTGTCGCCTGCAGAGGTCCCTAAGGCGCTCCTGGGTTAAACTAGCTCCCAGTCAGCAGACAAAAAAAAGATTGACTGGGGTGGGGGTGGGGGTGGGGTATGGAGGGTGGTGTCTGCAAGAGGGTGAGGTGTTGCGCTAGAGAATCTTTTGAAACTGTCCTGTGACTGGCAGACAATCTCAAAACCTTGACCAAACCCAAGGGGAGAGGGGGAGTCAAAGGCCTGAGGCTTGGGGCCACATAGACGGTTCAGCATTAAGGTTCTGCTGTTCCCAGAGTTAAAAGATTTTGTTGGGGACCCCTGCACCCCTAGTTGTCTTGCTGCTCATTACATGAAGGGGACTTTGCTGGAATGGAAAGGTACCTTGTTGTAAGAGGAGCGTTGGGTGAACCGGCCCCAACCCACGATCGAGAGTTTGAAGTGTAATGGGAGACAGGAGTAGATCTCTGAGGAAGCAAAGCTCGTCTGAGACCTGACAGGAAACCAGTTTCTTAGAGAAACCTGGTGAAAGGTCAGTTCGGGGAAACATCCCAGGGCAGGGACAGCATGTGCAAAGGTCCTGGTGTGCTGCAGAACCTGCTCTGTCTAAGGAAGCAAGAGGCCGGAAGTGCCATGATGGGCTATGGTAGGAGGCAGGTCCTGCTTTAGGGGCTCAGGTGTGTGGGGCCACAGGGGCTGCTGAAGGGGACTCTGGGGTGAGAGGGAGGTGCCTGGGCTAGGGATTTCTAGCTGTATGTTTCTGTGGGAATTCAGAGAGCTTGTCTCTGCAAATGACTTCCTGTTATGTTCCTGAATGATGCCAAAAATATTAAAGTTGTGGGGGGAGGGAAGATAAACAATCCTTCTGGCTACATCTGTCCATCTAGGAGAGTTAACAACATAACACCAGTTACTCTGGAGTCCACACTGGGGTGGGGTAGGGTGAAGGGTCCACACTGGGGAGGGGTAGGGTGAAGGGTCCACACTGGGGTGGGGTAGGGTAAGGGGTCCACACTGGGGAGGGGTAGGATGAAGGGTCCACACTGGGGTGGGGTAGGGTAAGGGGTCCACACTGGGGAGGGGTAGGATAAGGTGTCCACACTGGGGAGGGGTAGGGTAAGGGGTCCACACTGGGGAGGGGTAGGGTAAGGGGTCCATACTGGGGTGGGGTAGGGTGAAGGGTCCACACTAGGGTGGGGTAGGGTGAAGGGTCCACACTGGGGTGGGGTAGGGTAAGGGGTCCACACTGGGGTGGGGTAGGGTGAAGGGTAGGAGGGATTACAAAGCACAAGTAAAACAGCCACAGGGACTGTGGATAATTAAGGGGTGACAAGTGGTGGCCGAATTTCAAGGAGCCTCATTCTTCAGCCTGTCACTTTCTCTGGGCTACACGGCAAGACCTGCTGAAGATTCCCTTAATTAAAGTTTATGTCTATATCCTCGGCCTTTGTTCTTGCCAACTCACTGATGTCTCTGAACAATGCTTTTCTGCTCGGAAGAGCTGAATTTTTATCACCTTCCCCCTCCCACACAAGGAGGAATGTCACCTGAGCCTCCTCAGGTCGTCCTTCGTCCTGGAAGGATCCATCCTGAGGCATCATCTGAAAGCGATGGCTCCCGAGGAAGAACAAGACACAGTGCTCCCTGCCAGGACAAGCTTCCCTCCTGCAGCGTCTAGAACTTGCCTGTTGCTCCTGCTCATGACCTCCGTCCCCAATGTGCCGTTTCTTTCTGTCACTTCTGGAGCTGTGCTGTTGACACCTCTTCTCTGGGTGTCTCTGAAGCCCTGAAAGGCCTCTCAGCTTGGCATGGCCCCTTCCCTTCCCCAGCTCGCTCTCTTGACGCCCATGTGCGTGGCGACAGCATTCCTGCCTTGCTGGCCTCCTGCCCCACTCTGAGGAAGGACTCTCTCAGGTTCAAGGCCCCTGGCAGGTAAACAGCACAATCTCCAATTCGCAGACATCCTCCCCCTCCTGCATCTACTGCCCATCAGGAGACTTGGAGCCTGGCGCTGCCTGAGAAGGGACGGGTGACAGATGAGCCTGTCTGTGGGTGCCAGGTCCTGATCTGAGTCCCTGTGAATGAGAAGCCACTTACGAATGTCAGGCAATTGCCCCTCCCCCTGCTTTGACCTTGCCTCAGCTTTTGTGGAGTCTTTGTGGGGGTGACATGACAGAGCCCATGCAGTCAGATCAGCACCACCGAGGCAGCATATGGAGAGGGTGTCGTCCCTTCTCCCCAATAACGTATTCTGTGTCACCAGAGAGCTGTCTAGGGACCCATGGGATCAGTGTTGGTCAAGAGAGCTGGTCAAGGGTCAGAGACTCCTGGAACTTTGGGTCAGAGACTTCAATCAGAAGATGAAAGTCATCTAGGCAAAGCCTACAGATTCTTCCCCACTCTGCCCTCAGTGAAGGAACATCAAGGTGGTAGTGCATGTGGTATGCCTCCTTTTTGTGGTCTAAACCTGCTTTGAGCACAGGTCTGAGACCTGCCTTGTGCCCCAGTGTTAAACACACAATCCTGGGGACATTGCACAGTGTCATGTCCAAGTAGGAGAACCTGGATCCCGGTGCATCTGAGATTCACCCTAGGGAGAGCAGAGCCTCAGCATGAGAGGTGAGTGTAGACAAGCTGCCTCCAGGTTTTTTTTCTGTGTAGAACAGGAAACAGTGAGATACTGTCCAAGCAATTTCATCCCAGATGTGTGACATCCCAGATTGTTTGACCAGCAACCATGAAAGTCAAGTGGAATAGTTGAGAGCTGTCAGGCTGTCCTACAGTAAACAGTCTCACAGTCCTCTCTGTCTGCTTTGATAGGCTCTGGGCAGGACCCTGAGGTTGAAGTCTGCAGCACAGGGTACCCTGAGACATACAAAGTCCCAAAGCATGGACAGCCCACCTAGAAAGTTCTTCAGGTGAGATGGAGACAATGCCTCCTGGAACTAACCCCTTCCCACTTCCACTCTGGAACCCAAGAATGGTTTTCTAGTTGGTAAAGGCTGTGGGTAGTGCAGACCAAGGAAGGGTGTGAATAACCTTGAGAAAGCTTTTCCCAATCCAGGGCCCTAACTGCAGGGGAGAGGACCCACCAGAAACAGAAATCTGATGGGTGAGACAATTTTCCCCAAGCAAGGCTGGGAGTGAGACAGACGTGTGGTGTGTGTGTGTGTGTGTGTGGTCTGTGTGTGGTCTGTGTGTATGGTGTGTGTGTATGTGTGTGGTATATGTGTGTGTGTGTATGTGTGTGGTGTGTGGTGTGTATGTGTGGTGTGTGTGTATGTGTGTGGTGTATGTGTATGTGGTGTGTGTGTTTGTGTGTGTGTGGTCTGTGTGTATGGTGTGTGTGTATGTGTGTGGTGTATGTGTGTATATGTGTGTGGTGTGTGGTGTGTGTGTGTGTGGTGTGTATGTGTGTGGTGTATGTGTATGTGGTGTCTGTGGTCTGTGTGTATGGGGTGTGTGTGTGTGTGTGTGTGTAACATGCTAATCAATAGTATCTTCTGAAGAGATGGAGGGAGGTTGGTTCCTGATAGAGTTGTGAGGAGGATGGGGAGGAGAACACCCTAACCTGGTCCTGTCTCCTGCAAGGGTATCACTCTTGTTTTGCTTTGGTTCTTCATTCATTCTGAGGAGCCTAGATAAGCTCTCTGAATCACACCTGCTACCCTGGGCTAGCCCTTGCACCCAAAAGGAGACCAGGATGCCCAGTGCTTCTGATTTGGTCTCTATATACACCCAATCCCTTCCTGGTGTCCACACAGGCTGCCAGTGGCCTGGGACTGATTTCTTCTTACTTGCCAACAGTGTCAGGGTGACATCAATGGAATGAGAGCCCTGCTGGACACATGGAGCAGCTGTTTTCATGGGGCCCACTGTCCTGACCATGGAGCCCCATGCCAGAGGCACACTGAGGACCAAAGATGATTTGAGGATGGTAGTATTTATTGTGTACCTTGCAAACATATCTCCAGTTAGTTCCTCTCAGAACCCACAGATTTTCAATTTCCTGGTAAAAAGATTTCATCATAAAAGAGCTAGCCCCAAAAGCACCATCTTGCGACCTTTCAGCTAGAATTTAGAGTCTTAGCGATGGCCCCAGGGACCCGCCTTTTCTGTACAAAGATGCAGCTGTGTCCTGCCTCTCCACTCTAAAGGCAACAGAGCATTCAGAGCTCACTGTGGGGCAGAGATGGGATCTATCTGCCACAATCCACTTCTTATGAAGCTGACGATTTCTCTGTTTCTCCCTCCAAGTGTAGGAGTTGCAGGAATGGTCTCCAGGGGTACTGCCCATCTCCACTGACCCCTTGGCTTCCTGAAGCAGAGACACTGGTGTAGACACTGGTCTATCACATGCTCTTTCCTGGTACCCTGAGTTTTTAGATGAATAAAGAAAAGGAGGGAGGACAGAGGGTGGGATTCCTCCACCCTGACCCTAACCCTTCTCCATCAGAAAGTGGATGCACAGTACCAGCTGTGGCCAAATGGTGGCCCATGAATCTAGAGTGGGCAAGCCTTGGATTCCCACAGCACCGAGGCAGGGTGGGGATGCAGATAAAATGGATCCACCTAGCTTTTCCAGACCAGACCAAATCTTTCATTTTCTTAGTCCCACTTTTAAACTTTAAAACCATGACTCTAGGAACTGGAGCGGTGGCTCGGTGGTGAAGAACACTTGCTGCCCTTCCAGAGGACCGAGGTTCGATTCCCAAATACCCGCACAGTGACTCACAACTGTCTGTAAGTCCAGTTCTGTGATATCTGACTCCCTCTCCTGACACCCTCCAGTAGCACACATGCATGTGGTACACAAACACACATGCAGGCAAAGTATCAGTACACAGATAAAAATAAAAAAAAAAGAAAGCATTTAAAAACCAGCACTACTGTTTGCTTCATTTAAATTTGAGATAAATGAATATAAAATTCATTCTGTAAAAGAATATAATTGAAATTATTGACTTTTTTTTAAAGACAAGGTCTCACTGTGTACCCCTGGTTGTTCTGGACCTCTCTATGTAGACCAGGCTAGCTTCTAACTCATAGAGATCTTCCTGTCTCCTGAATGCTGGGTTTAAAGGCAAGCACCACCCCTGACACTGAGTGGTCTTTAACATTTGCAGGGTTTAAGTTCAACATGGCTTTTCTAATTGCAGAACACATGTCAACCTGTGCCCATGGGGACTGCTCACCCAGATGTCTTATGGGATCACTGATTTAGTTCCGGTTCCCATAGACATGGCTATTTGAGACATGTTGTAGACACAGAAACACTGGCCTCTTTTCACTCGGCACGAGGTTCTTCAGTGTGTTCCAGTCCTTCATATCTCTCTCTCTCCCTTTTAATCAGATATTTTATGTACTTACATTTCAGATGTTATCCCTTTCTCCCCTCTCCCTTCTATGCTTCTACGAAGATGCTCCCACTCCCACCTTATCACCCTGGCATTCCTCTACACCGGGGAAACGAGCCTTCACAGGACCACGGGGCCTCTCCTCCCATTGATGCCAGACAATGCCATCCTCTGTTGCATATGCAACTGGAGCCATGGGTCCTTCCATGTGTGCTCATTGGTTGGCATTTTAGTTCCTGGGAGAGCTCTGGGGAGTTTGGTTTGTTGAAACTCAATGAAATTCTTCTCTTTTAGTTTTAAGTGAAGGACATGTCTCTCTCTCTCTCTCTCTCTCTCTCTCTCTCTCTCTCTCTCTCTTTCTCTTTCTCCCTCCCTCCCTTTCCCTCTCTCCTCTCTCTGTTTAGTTTTAAGTGAGGAATATATTAAATTACCTTCTGCAAGCAAACATCTCAAGTGCCCCACCCCCACTCCAACTGTCATCAATTTGGGGATCAGGAAGCCCTAGCATAGGCTTTGCATAGGCCATTTGGAGTTTTGTAGCTGGGCTATGAGAGCCGGTGCTGGCTGTCACCACCAATGCCATCGAACAAGAACCTGGATTGAATTAGTAAACTGAGCTTTACTTCCAAAGTGTCATAAATAATAAAGCTGCTATATGGATAATAACAGATAAATAAATGCAAAATGATTCAGTAGAAAGGAAGCAGATACAAATCTCCCCCAGAAGGGCTTCATTAGCAGAGTTTAGGGCATCATGGCCACAGACAGAGAGAAGAGTAAACCTTCAGGTCTGGAAAGGAGCCTCATTAGGAGAGACATCAACACAGATGCATGACAGGGTCTGCTGTCAGCTCAGAGAAGCAAAAGGAACCGCTTATTTGCTATTTATTTATTTGAGGAGTAAGTCCCACACCGTGTGACTTAGCTTTCACGTCAGGAGTCAACAAAGCAGGAAGGCACTAGAAAAAAATGTTGTAATTCAAGGTTGTCTTGGGCCTGGGTGTAGGGGTGAGGATGGAGTGGGGAGGATCCAGGCTTGAATCTCAAGAGGAAGGGAGACTGCAAGGCCAGAAGCAAGCTCTGCTCAGAGGGAGCTCTTGGGGCAGAGGGGATGGTAGGAAAGCCAGTGTGTGTGGCCTGAGGTCTGTGCGCCTCGGCCCATCCGTTGGCCATTGAAAATAGTCCTGGACACCCTGCACTCCTTTCTTTGACAGCTGAGTGTGTGAGCAGGATGACTCTGAGAAGAGAGAGGGGGAACACCACAGTCTGCCTTACAGCCATCAGGTCATAGAAGAAGAGGGATCAGACGCAAGCAATCCTTCTAGAACTCCGCCTCGACCTTCTTGTCTCTGAGACTCAAGATACTGGTGTTTTTTCCTATGGCCCCCTCCACAGCCCTGCTTTGGGACCTCTCTGGTTTTACATATTCCTAGGGTCACTGAGCCCTTTCTTTACTCCTCCTGACCGTGTGCCGCCTGGGCTAGAGGCTAACTCTGGCCCCTGTGTTAGACACGGCTGCAGGTGTGTGCCGGCTACTTGCCAGGCAGACTTGTAGGTTCTTCTGTGCGGTGTGAAGTTCAAATGTGTCCTCATAACGGACTACAAAGGTAGCCCCACCTGTGCCTGATTAATCCTTCCATCTGAAGTTCTTGGGACTGAGGTCAAGGAAGTGAAAGGGGAGGTGACAACTGGCTTCCCTCATCACAGAAGTCCATAGTGCAACTTTCGTGACACTGGGTCCCTCTTGGGGTGGGGGTGGGGGTCTGGGGGAGTCCCCTGTCCTCCTTACATGGACCAGCTAGAATCAGACTTTCTATCACCTGTAAAAAGTCCGATGCTGGCTCCGTGTTAAGTCTCCCAACCCGGTCACCACTGTTTGTCACTGCATTTCTGTGAGCTGAAGAGCTGGGTGTCTGGAGCCCCGCCCCCATCCTCAAAGGGTTGCTTTTGAAGGTTGAGTGGGTAGGAGGCAGACATGGAGGTGCTAGCCCACGGTGCCCTCTCAGTGAGCATCATTCCTGTTGTTGCCGGTATAGGCCAGATCTGCCTACCCATAGCATCAGACCTCAGGGGACAATGGCCTGTCTGGGACTCTGCACAGGGAGGGACCTGTAGTCCTGTGGGAACAGGACCGAGGATGGGGCTGAGAGTGGAATCATACAATGAATCTGAGGATTCAGACTTCAGAGACCAGCATTAAGGTGCAGATATGAGTTTATAACCCAGTGCAGAAGTTGGTATGGAGTATTTGAGCCAATCCCAAGCCCCCAAATCCTTGGCCAATCATACCTCTCCACACCACCATGGTGGCCCAACAAGAGACCCACCTGATAAGGTTACTCAGAAGGAGGTATGGGGGCGTTGGGGGAAGCATTGCCACCTGTTAGGACTTCTATGAAGACAGGGGAAGCAGCCACCATCCTGGCCTCCGTTCCTTTTTGCTGTCTCACTGGTGTTCTGGGAGTCACCTTATATCAAATGCCACGAATGGCAGATCAGGACTCGCTGGAGCTGTGGCGGCTCGGTCTGTACCCTATGTTTTCCTTCACAAAGCTGACCTCCACATCTCCCACAAAGCTCAGTGCCAAAAGCCTAGGAATTTTCAGTGCTCTCTTCAGAACTCTTCCTTCTTTGTGCTCTCGACATGAAAATGTCCTCTTCTGTTCCTGGTCCCTGGGTTCCCAGGGCTCTGCCACCCTATGCCTTGACAATCTTTTTGCACACTTGGATTTGGCCCTTTTCAGAACTGCATCGTTCCAAATAATTCTATTCATCCTCACCTAGGGAAAGGCATGCTCCTTTGCTTTCTCCTTTGGCAGTCAAGTGTCTCGGGTCTTTCTCCTCTTCCTCGGGAGCTTTGCGACCAGGCGCAAGTACCTCAGCCTCTCTGATCCTTCTCATTGGAAATACTGCCTAGTATGCCTTCTCCAGTGCACGGCTCAAATTCCTGAGAATCCTGGATTTTCGCAGCAACCTTTCTACTCTGGACTTGAAACTGCTGTCTGGAAAAGGTAGTTTCAGCACCCCTACCCCTGACATGTTTTTCTAGAAAGCAGTGAGGGTGTTCCAGACCTACCAGCACTTGGCAGGTGTAGAAGGCCGTGGTACAAGCCAGCTCTGCCTCAGCCTCGGGTCTGCTTTCTGGAGCAGATGGTACAGGGTTGTCAGTAGGGGAACAAGTGGACAGATGGTGCTCTAGGAAGCCATCAGAATGTCTCCGGTATCCATTGAAGATGCTGACCAGGGCCCACTTCCTGGAGACCTCAGTGAAACCTATGTTTTCTGCATAGGGTCAATCAGGGACGTTCCAGCAACATGGAGAGATCTAAGAGATCCTGGCTGTATAGATAAGCTGCATCTCCCTTCCAAGCAGATGCCAGCCATGGCCATCCTCCACTAACAGACACATTGCTAGTTTTATAAGTTTTGACATAAGCTAGAGTTATGTGAAAGGAAGGAATCTCAGTTTTGAAAAATGCCTCTATAAGAGGCGCTGAAGGGCACTTTTTTGAGGAGGGCCTAGTCCAAGGTGTGTGAGGCCCTCTCTGGGTTGGAGATCCTGGTTCTATAATAAAGCAGGCTGAGCAAGCCGTGATGAGCAAGCTGGTAAGCAGCATCCCTTCATGGCCTCTGTATCAGGTCCTGCCTCCAGGTTCCTGCCCTGTCAAGTTCCTGTCTTGATTTCCTTTGCTGATGAACAGTGCTGTGGAAGTGTAAGCTAAATAAACCCTTTCCTCTCTAAGTGCTTAGGTCTTGGTGTTTCATCATAGCCATAGACTCCCTGACTAAGAAGCACATTCTAGGTCACTACTGTACTGGTAATTATAAAAAGATTCTATTGTTATCTCTGTCTCACTCCTTGGATGGAGCCGAGTGCACCTGGACACTACCACACAATCTACAAGCCACCTTCTCCACTCACTCCCTTCCCAGGCAGTTCACTCCACCCTCTCTAGCTGATTCTGTCCCAGGTGCTCCATGACCTCCCCAGCATGTTGCTTTCACACACTGTCCTCCACAGCCCAGTAAAAGCAAGACTCAACAATCATTAACTTATCAAACAGGTCTATATGTTCAATTCTCAATCCACAGACCCTCTCCACAATAAGCTCACAGCCAGTGGACAAAGATAAAATGACTATCTAGATAAGATAAATTGACCCATAGAAACCCTTAGAAAAAAAATAACAACCTTATTCATATAGAGACGCACTGAGAAAAACATGCACGTCTGCTTCCATGTTGCCTCCTCCTGAATCACCCGCTTTCTCCTCTTCTGCTTTCCTAGACTTTTCCCCACCTACCTTTCCTTCTCACCCAATGATAGGCTCGACCTACTTTGTTGTATAATGACATCATCCTACATACTACATACTCAGACACATCCCAGGCTGCTTTCCACCTTTTCATTTAGTGACATGGTCTCAATTCAGCCTGCAGCCCAGGATGGTCTTGAATTTGACATTGCCTGCCTCAGCCCTCCTCAGTGCTGGGAGTCTGGCTTATGCTTCTCGGGTTCACATCCTCTGGGGAGGAAAGCTAATAACCCAGTGATTTGTGGGAGCATGCGCAGCTGTACCAAGGAACTGGGGGAAAGAGTAAGATAACTCCCAGGCGTCGGGCAACAAAGTTGGAATGTGATGACTTGGCCAGGGCCAAGTCCAAGTGATAAAAGGAATGAGCTGCCTCAGAGCAGTTCCAGACTCAGAGTCTATCATCATTAGCCAGGGGACGCCAGATTACAGAGGGGCGTGTGTTAGGCAGGTGAGCAGCCGGCACCTATTGAAGAGAGAAGAGTTTCTGCTTCCTAAAGGACAGGAGGCTTGGGAAAGGCAGAGGACAAGGCAACTGTGAAGGTCTAGAATCAGGCCTGAGCTTGAACCCTTTCCTGGGCTGTCGGAAGCCAGTCAGGAGGATATGTGGCAGTCAAGAGGCCAGCTAGAAGGAGATCACAAGTCTCTTCCGGAGCTTCCTGGTAATGCAGAAGTTAGTTTGAATATTCATCTGTAGCCCTGTGATGAGATCTTGGAAAAAAGGAAATTAAGTTTTTAAAGGTCATCGCTGCTTGCATTCTCGAGCAGGCTGACTCCAAGGCTGATGGAGAGCAGAAAAGGCTCTTGTCTCACAAGAGCAGAGAGGAGACCTCAGTTTGAGAGATAATCGCTTGTAAGATCTTTCTCATAGGTGCTTGACTACTGTGCTTCGTGGCAAGGTGGATGAGTGGTTCCCCCCCAAAATGATCTGCCATGATGTTATTGTTTCCATGGCAACTAAAAGAGAGGACCACTCACACTGGGTGTGGTGGCTCATGCCTACAATCCTAGGGCTTGGAAGGTGGAGACAGGAAGATCAGGAGTTCAGGGTCATCCTCAGCTACATAGTGAGTCTGAATCTAGTCTGGGCTACATGAGACTTTGTTTTTGTAAAAATTCCTAAGCCTGACAAAAATCAAGTATCACTCACTAAAATAACCATGTGCTTTACTGATCAGCCCTATATTTTGTATACTAGCATCCAGGACCCGATGTGATTTGGATATGAAATGTTTAGTTGGAGGAAATGTGTCACTGGGCTATGGGGATCATAGATATGCCTGCTTTAGGTTTGGCTCTCAGCTTCCTGTTTTACTGAGGTCTGAGGAGTCCTAGCCACAGGCTCGGCCACTGTGAGCACCACCTTGCCTTCCTGTCACATGGGCAGTGCCTTCTTTATGGTAATCCACAGTCAAACCTTTCCTTCCTTCCTTCCTTCCTTCTTTCCTTCCTTCCTTCCTTCCTTCCTCCCTCCCTCCCTCCCTCCCTCCCTCCCTTCCTTCCTTCCTTCCTTCCTTAGTTGCTTCTGTGGTCTTTTTCTTTTCCTTCCTTCCTTCCTTCCTTCCTTCCTTCCTTCCTTCCTTCCTTCCTTCCTTTCTTTCTCTTTTTCCCTCCTTCCTTCCTCTTTGTCTCCTCCTCCTCCTTCTTTGGCACAGAGGTGAGCAAAGCTGCTAATATGTCTGGGTCCTGAGCAGCTAGTCACTGTGGCTTGTAAAATATCTATATTTGTGGCTGTAAAAGATTAGCTTATTTTTAGGCAATTTGTGGAAGTGTCCTGAGAAAATTAAGACCTGGTGTAACTAGTTCTACTGCCACAAGTGATGATACTTCCTGGTAGCATATTTGTCTGCCTTTCCTCATATAAGTGCAGGGGTGGAGGTGGGAGGCCATGGTGGGTACAGTAATAGATCTAACACTTTTATTTCAACTGTAGCCCAGAATGACCATTTTCTGAGCTATTCTAGAATGATACCATCTATTGTTAAAGATTTGTTTGTTTGTTTGTTTGTTTATTTATTTATTTAATCTAGGTGAGTACACTGTCACTGTCTTCAGACACACCAGAAGAAGCCATCAGATCCCATCACAGATGGTTGTGAGCCACCATGTGGTTGCTGGGAATTGAACTCGGGGACCTCTGGAAGAGCAGCCAGTGCTCTTATCCACCAAGCCATCTCTCCAGCTCGACATCATAGTTTATTAAAGAGACCAACAAGACCCCAGTGTTCTTTGATCCACGATCTCTTTCTTCACCCCCGTGTTTTCAACGTTTGTAATGTTTCCTGCAATGCTCTACGAACAACACCGTGATGCACAGCTATACAACCTCAGTGCTGAGTGAGTTTCTCTGTGTGTGTTTTCACAGACACGCGTGTGCATGTAGAGGCTAGGTGTCAACCTTGGTATCATTTTCCAGAAGCCCTCCTCTACCTTTGGTTTTTTGAGACAATGTCTCCCACTGGGATCTAGAACTTACCAACTAGTCTGTACTAGGTGCCCAAACAACCCCAGGCATTTGCAGACAGACACCCTCCTGTTTCTGCTTCCCCGGCTCTAGGATTATGGGTGTGTGATGCCAAGCTTGGCTTTTCTATGGTGCTGGAGAGAGAACTCAGGTCTTTATCCTGTGGAACAAACATTTCACCAACCAAGGCACCTCTCCACTCTCCTCCTTCATCTCCATTTGCTTTCTATCTTTCTTTATTCCTGAGACAGGGTCTTACATAGCCTGGCCTGGCCTCTAACCTACAGTCTTCCTGTCTCTACTCGCCAACTGCAGAGATTACGTGTGTGAGCCACCGTAACCAGCTCGAAGTTTCCTGAGTGTGAATCTGTAACAGCCTGGGCCATCAGGTGAATCAGGAGGAGAACCTTCCAGACTCTTGATAAGGAGTCTGCCACAATGCTTCAGAAGCCAGGTCTCTTATCATCCAAGTGCTCACACTGTCTCGAGGTCTACCTGGGTTTGCTAATCTGATCTGATAAATTTTGTAGTTTGGTTCCAGAGATTCTGTTGCAGGGAGGGGCCCCCTGTTTTCACTCTCTTGGGAAAAGATGGGGACTTGTCTTGAGGTCATCAAAGTATAGAGTATGACAGACAGGCAGCCACCTCAGCAGATCGTTCCAGACTCAGTGGCCGAGGCTGCTCTGTGCCAAACCCAAACATGGCCCCGCTTGGGACTCAGAAGTTGGTCTTTGGCTCTCAGCAATTCTGGGATGGAGTCTGAGGTGGCAGGTGGCTAGCATGTGGCTTCCACATATTCCAGACACACCCTGGCAGCCTCCCAAATGTGGGGTGCTATAGGTCCAGGCACGTTCACAGTATGTGGCACCCCTACTTTGTTTCCATCTCTTCCCTATTTTCTGCAGCCCACACCCCATGGTTGTCCCAAGTGTCCCAAACCTATCTTATGGCTCTCAGGAGGCTGATTAGAGCTGTTCCCATTTCTGTGTTAAACAGTTTAAGCCTCGGGCATCAGGCTGGGTCCTGTATCTGCTGCAGTTTGCCATTTTGATCGCAGCTCCTTCATCCCACCCCGGCATCATGGGATTCTAGTGGCTGCTCTGTGGGGCTGGGGCTGAGTCTCCCTGTCTCATTTCAGGGAGCTGATGTGTGACGTGACCCTGCAGATGTGGAATCTAATCTCCTCTGAGATGGCTTTTCCTGGGGACAGAACACACACACACACACACACACACACACAGAGAGAGGGGGGGGGGGGCTAAGAGGGATGTCTGCAGCCCATTTGTTAGCCTCAGGTCTTGCAGGTGAACATGCAAATCAACCCAACTGCCAATGCAATGCCCAGGAGGGCAGAGCCCATGAGCCCTCAAGGTCACAGTAGGGGCTTCTGGTGACCTGACTGTTGGCAGGGGATGCTGGGAGGCAGACTCTCAGCCAAGAGCCCGAGTCACGATGCCAGGGCCTGAGCATTGCCTCAGTCTGCTCCATGTCCCTTCTGTGTCCTGCCTTGGAGGGTTCCCCTCATTCTCAGTGCTTCAGAAGACCCTGAAGTCCTTTGGGGTCTTCTCAGAGCTCCTTTACTATCTCACAATGTTCCAGAAGAACATTGGATTTGTGTGCCCTCCCCAGGTCATGAATGTTGGGGTCACTGGTCAGGTTCCCAGCTGGAAGGTTCTGAACTCTGTATTAAGTCTCAAGGCAGGAAGAGGGGGCGTGTGCAGAGACAGGAGCAGGAGCGCTGGAGCCTCCTTTCTAGTGCAAGGGCAGCCCAGGGTAGCAGGTGTGATCAAGAGAGTTTGTTCAGGCTCCTCAGCAGGACAGATGAATGTAGAGTCAGAGCAAACTGACCGTGGTACCCTTGCAGGAGGCAGGGCCAGACTCCAGAGGCTTCTCCTCTCCATCCTCCTCACAACTCTGTCAGGAACCAACCTTTCCTCTGTTCAAAAGATAGATTTGATGAACATGTTATGCACACACTTGCCTGTGCATGTGTGCACATGCACATACATACATACGTTCGCATACACACACTCACTGCATACACATGCACACACATACACATGCAAACATTCACACACACACATGCTGACACAATATTCATTACATGCACATGCATTCATATACACACACACAGACATACACACACTCACACACATACGTGCACAAACACACGTACACACCCTAAAACACAAACAAGCTCTTCAAATTACATTTTTCATTTGTCCTCATCTTGGCCGTGCACGTTCTCTTTCTATCCTGGCTTCAATAATGAGCATGAACCATCATTAGAGGAAGAGAGAGTGAGTCGGAGGGGGGTAGGGTGGAAACTTCAATCTGTCAAATGGCCTTTTCCCTGTGGGAAATGCCACCAGATGGTAATGGATTAAGTCTGCCACAGAGCTGGGTACAGCCAGAGGTGAGGGGGCTTTGGAGCAACTGTTGCCTAGATAATGCTACACTGACAACGCTCTGGTGAATGACGAACCCAGGCCACAGTACTAAACAGGGCTCTCCAGAGTGCACTTGCATGTGTGTGTGTGTGTGTGTGTGTGTGCACGCACTTGTGCACGAGCACATGAGAGCACACCGTGGTGTGTTTATGGCTGGAGACGTAGCTCGGTGGTATAGTTCATGCCTAGATGCACAAATCCCTGATTTGATCCCTGCTATCTTAGAAATGTACTTTGTATTTTAGCACGTGGGAGACAGAGGCAGGGAAATAGGAGTTCAAGGTCGTCCTTGACTACATAATAAGTTAGAAGCCACCATGAACCAGAGAGCCTGTTTGGTTTTTATTTTTTTTTAAATTTTTTTGGGGGGTGCTTTTTTAGAAAATTGGCTCCTGTGTGTATAGAAAGTGCCTCATCCAAAATCTGTGGGTGGGCTGGCAGACCGGAGAGCCAGGGACAAGCCAACGCAGAAGCTCAAATCCAAAGTCAAATCCTGAGGGAGGAGGGCTCAGTATGTCCTTCCAGCCAGGCCTG